>NW_024881774.1:0-560000 GCF_019059575.1 Amphibalanus amphitrite
AGAGAGAGAGAGAGAGAGAGAGAGAGAGAGAGAGAGAGAGAGAGAGCGGGACAGATCAGCGAGTGACTCCGGGCAGAGCGGAACAGATCAGAGAGAGCCTTCGGGCGGAGGGGAGTAAATCAGACGGAGCCTGCGCGTGGTGACGGAAGTGCAATGACCGGCCGAAAGGACGGTCCAATGCAATTATGCAGTCCAGGGAAAGGTGACAGAACGCTCGTGTGTCATGATGGGCCGCTTATGTAATTCAAATTTACCGTGAAGTTTTATTTACACATGCCTTTAGTATGCTAGCGTGACTGCTGACTAACTTGTGAATTGTGCTTAAATTATGTAATGGCGTCCTTGAGGAAATTTTGTGTTTGAATTGGATTAGTGGTTTGTGTGAATATATTTACAAATAAATGTGACACTACTCCCTTTGTGCATCTGCTGATAAGAGAGCTATCCAACGTCATTTCAATGTTGTCATTGCTTGCGACTCTGATGAGGCATATATGAGATTAGTTGTTATTGTTCGACGCCGTGCAGTCTGGGAAAATGTGCTCTGTCCCAAAAACTCTGGCGCTAATTCCAGGAAGTCCAAACGTCCACACTGGACAGGAAGGAAAAGGCCAGGGCGCCAATCATCCGATGCGTGGTTTCCAGATCACTCCCGCTGCGTCAGCCGTGGTCTGATGGGGCTCGGGTGATGTGAGCTCACCGTCATTTTGTGTAATGTTAACTATGGCACCTGGTCATAAACGCACGATGATGCTACCAGAGTTGTGTGTCATAGACCGTATAGTTACGTTTGTGTCTCCATTGATAGACGCCCTAGTGAGCTTACACATGCTGCTGAGGCTGTGCTGTGACCCGTGCATATTCGGTTGGTTGTATTGGACAAGAGATCTGAGTGGCTTACTCGATCGTCGCTGTACTTTGGTTATTTGGTCCATTGTTTAATATCCTTATTAGCAAATCAGATTGATATGCAATATCTGCAATATGATATGCAAGACAGGTTTATGATATGCTACGTATTCATTACACTAAACGATTTAATCCTTGCTTTTTTCGCTGTCGATGCATTAGCGAACAGGCATAGTAAACGGCATGGAAATATCCCGCCTGGGAGCGGGCTAAATGAGATTCAGCTGACGTGACGGTAGAGAGAGTTTCCGCGTAATCACCGCCGACTTCAGTGTAATAGCCGCGGGCCTCTGTAGATAAGCCCACGCTCCCGTCAAGGAGGGACTGAATGCGGTCAAAGTTCATGTTGCAAATGCTTACGGTGTACATATTTATCGGATCGGATAATATTTGTTCAGAACTACAAAGAATCAGGCTTCATTATTTGCGTAAATAAAAAATGTATTGTGGTGGACTTAAAATATTATGGTTGCTGCCAGGCCATAGTCTCTAAAATGCCGTAACGACTTCGGGTTTGGTGACGTCAATGTGTGAATAGCGCACGTTTTTTTAGGAACCTTCTTGATTAAATGTCATAATCAAAAGCAGAGTCCCGTCAAAAATCAAATGTATCCCTACCTACTTTTTGCTTTTCAATTTGAAAACTAAACACGTAGCAAGCACCTCCAGCCGTTTCCGACGCTTTACATGATTGAGTCGGTGCTGGGTAAAGGCCTGGCTACACTATGCGTTTTCTGCGTGCGTTTTTTGCGAGTTTGCGTGATTTGCAGAATATCGTTCTAGAAAGAAACGAAATTACGTTTTTGTGATATGTTTTTCATATAAACTTTTAATTAACATAAACGTTTTATTATTTTTTATATCAATATTAAAGAAGTTTATTTAATAATAACCCTTTTTCTAGAACGATATTACGCAAAACCCGCAAACACGCAAAAAACGCACGCAGAAAACGCATAGTGTAGCCAGGCCTTAAGGCTTGTATCCCCAGCAGCAGCAGCAGCAGCAGCAGTAGCAGCAGCGGTGGTGGAAAGTGACCAAACAAACTGCAAGATTATGGTAATGGCCGTGCAAAGCATCGGGTTGCAGACATTAGGCAGAATAGCCCAATGCACATGTTTTACAAGCTTTCAAGCAATATTTCCACAAAGTGATTGATAGTAACATCAGACACCTCCACGCCGACATCCCCATTGATGGCTCTAAACGTCAATCATCATCGGAAGCCATTCATTTGTAGACGATGACTGACGTGCGGCGCGCTTAGTAACGGCGGTAAAACGTTTATATGATGGACAGTATAACGTCATTGAAGTTTTAAACACAATGCAACATGGTTACCATATGGTGACTGAAGGCATCATATTAGAAACATTATCATATTAGTTCCTATTAGAAAGATGGAAAGAACTGTTCTTCGAACATAGATATTTCTGTTCAACTACTAGTGATAGCCTTAAAAAGTGCTTTTTTCTTGTTAAAAAATTGGTCAATCTTCATTTACATGCATCAAAACGTACCATGTTGTGATATACATGGACAAATAATCATGGTAGCAAACGGTAATTATGAGTATTATACCCATTATCATTTTGGGCACTATTTTTTAGTAAAGAGGTGCTCCGTAATGGTATAGTGAAATTCTTCGGCTCTAGTATGAGAACGGCTTAAGTAGAGGAAGTGGCACTCTAGCATAACCAAAAACAAAATTTTATTTTTAAGGATACAAATGCTGCAATAAAAATATTCAAGACGTGATAGTGAAATGTGATTGTCATTTCTGCCGGTCTTCCATAACTGTGTGATAGTGGTCGTCTCTGTCGGTCTCTGTGTGATAGTTGTCGTCTCTGTCGGTCTCTGTGTGATAGTGGTCATCTCTGTCGGTCTCACATGTATGTGTGATAGTGGTCTTTTACTGTAGACGGACAACTAACGGTGCCCTCTGTCCAGTAACGAACTTGATAGGAAGATAAAACTGAGTCGGTGATAGCGGTACATCTCATCGTACACGATCTGCATTGCGGCAACTCTTACCGGCTTAAAAAGATGTCCGGAAGTAATACGATCTCACGTGTTCAGCTTCAGTTTGCTTGTGGTGTTTGGAATTGCGTCCAGATGAAATGCGGTTATGTTGTTCAGCATCATGCGATGACGGACGCATGGAATGAAAAATTATCTAGAATGCAACCATTTAGCAGCTCATCATAGTAAACGGAAACAATTACTAAAATAGCATCAACATTCAAATGGAATGTAACTTAAAAATGAACGATTATGTAACTGTTATGACAGTTATATTATATAATTGTCATGCTAATGACATCACACAAACATCTAAGTACTTAACCCGCGACCTGGTGGGGGGGGGGGCTATTTTTTGCCCCCCCCCTCAAGACTTTTCGATATATCTCCAGAACCGCTGCGCCGATCGTCACCAAACTTTCAGTACCCTCCCGGACATCAATTTTACACATTGTGACCAAAAATTTTTCCAAAGGCTATGATAGGTTGGCCGGAAATGACGTCAGAGTGACGTCATGTTCTGCCGTTTTCGACCCAAAAAAGGGTTTCGCGGGAACAGCTGTCAGGCCTATAGCTTTGCAAATACAGAAAAATGATAAAGACATAAAAGCTGTAGAATAGACAGGGCTACAAAACTGCTATCTCGGATTTTTGAAATTTTTGGATTTTGACCCCCAAAAATCAAAAAATATTTTTTTTTTGATATGATAATCGAAAAATCCAAAAAGCTTTTTGAATTTCGCAAAAACCGGAATATATGTGATAGTCCATACCGCCTTCCATCCACATACCAAATTTGAGATTGATACCTCTTTTTTTAGCGAAGTTATAGCGAAAAAACTGTTCAAAATTGATGACGTCAAATTTTCGAACTCAATTTTTAGCAATTCTAGACCCCGTAGCGCAAAACAAAGACCACCATTAGACTCCCCGTGACGAGCTGCATCGAATCAATACCCATTTTATGCAAAACTATCAACTTTAAAATTTGACCTTTTTTGGCCTGACCTTGACCTGACCTTGACCTGCACTTCACCAGAAAGTGACCTAAGCCGTACCTGATAGTCTTATAACCAACACCATTGAGTTGGAAATGAAAAATTGGCCATAAAACATGCATCACACAACCTGAGTAAAGTTGGGCTCATGTGACCTGACCTGTGACCCTTGGTGACCTGACCTGTGACCTGAACTGGTATTGTCAGTGACCTCTAATAGCAACATATCTACTAGGCAACTGACGCCCTATCGCTGATTCTCGACAAAATGCGTTTTCCTCGGTGTTATAGCGCATTCCCTATAGAAGACCCGTGAACGGTGAAACATTTCATCTTTGACCTGACCTGTGACGTCATCGGTGACCCTGAGGTCAATGAAATTTGGTTTATCCCGACAAATTTGACAGGCCTTTCGAACGCCGTTTGAATTTTGCGGATCCGTCCAGTAGTTTCGGAGATACGAGGGGGGGCAAAAAATAGCCCCCCCCCCCACCAGGTCGCGTTATAAACAGACCCCACCAGGGCGCGGGTTAAAGCTCAGCAACGCAACCGTTTGACCATGCGCCTAAGAAGTTATAAGTTGATGCAAGAACAAGGACGATTTTACCTGTTAATTATTACAAGCTAGGATTTTGTAATAGCAAAACGTATTGCCACAACATACTACGCGCCCTTTTTTGCATGAAAGCCCATCTTCGGATGTCATGAGCATCCAGCCTAAAGCCACTGCAAGCCTGGCGCCATGTTCCGGTTAGAGTGTTATGAATAAGGTTGCTCTCAGTCGGCTCGGCGGCCTGTCGACCTGCCGGGTCGGCGGGTGGCCCGCCGGAGCCGGCCTGTGCTCTGGGCTGAGGGCGAGGGGGAGGGGGGATGTCGCCTCAGCCGCCGCGCCGCCACCGCCGCCGCTATAAAAGCGTCGCCAGTCGGCGCGGCCGGTCTCAGAGACGGGCAGGCACCTCTCCGGGAGCGGGCACGGCAGCGGGGCGCCACGGGACTCGGGCCACGCCGTCAGTCGCACGAGCAGCATATCAGAGACCACCGAGACCAACAGGACCAGCGGCGGCGCATTATAGACACGGAGCGGTGAACACAACGCAACAAAGGTAGGCGAATCAATCGGATGGAGTGCATATAACTTGTAATTACGGGTCAAATTTGCTACGAATTAGTCATGTTCAATTGGTCATTCATGTGGTTTACAGTATTCAGTAGCATATGTTGTAGTCCAGTGGTCATGCGCTAACTTATCTCTTATCATAATCCAAGACCCCATGAAAGAGTGCTAACTGAACGACATTTTTAATGATGAAGCTTGCTGCAATGCGTCTGAACTTTGAAATGCCTGGCATGCCGATCTTATATCAATGTGCCTACCGATTTTTGATTTATTCTTCACGCTGAATCGCTCATGCTGAAACGCATTTTAAGAAATGGTGAAAATTAGCCATATATCTAGTTAATTAACGAAAATCTTGGCATTAATATTGTGGTTAAATGTGTACTTTACGCAAGGTAAATGTATATTTAGACGGAAACGTTTGTAGCGATGCGTTACAAATGCCTTAAGTCGTACTTGGTAACGTACTGATAAGGGATAAAAATATGGTAGGGTTCCTAGCCTATATTTACTTTGGCAGCCGTGATTGATACTTGCATGCTTTACACTATCACGTTGACGAGCAGCGAAGAAGCGATGATTAAATCGATTGATTTGCCAGCTTAATTAGCAAATAACACATTTTATGTCATAATGGGGGAAAGGTCGGGGGTGAGTCATTGGATCTTCCCTTAGCACCAACATGCGTTTTCCGACTCCTTAGTGTCGTGTTGAGTGACGTGCCTCAGGAAAAGGTCATGCGCCACCAGACGCCGATCGTAATCCGAACGTTAGGGAAGTCGCACAGGTCTGAAAACCCGACAGACTACTGCAGCTCGCATTACCGGGAAAACAGGTGTGAAAACCTGCGAAGCCTGATCACTACCTGTGTGACTAATGATTAAGCGATGAATTATCAGATTGATATAAAAATTGAGTAAATGTAACGGCTCTGTCAAATTGAACGTAATTTTCATAAGGGCGTAATTGCATTACGCACCTATAAGCGATGCGCATGAAGTAATTAAATTTACCTAGCCTTCTTGCAAGAGATACGCTTGTCTAGAGCAAAGTTCATGAAACGTCCGAATGGTTCACCCGATGTTATGTTAGGATATAAAATAAGATAAGGTTGTTTTGCGTAAATATTCTACTTAATTCTTCGTATTTCTACAACTTATTGCACGATGAATAGGATGACCGCGTGCTATGGATCTATGTGTATTGTGTGGCATACTATGTTCCCACATGTTAGTTATCAAATGACGACAGGTCAACTTATGCTTGCCTTTTGGCTTGGCACTATATATTCTGAAATACTTCATTTATGCTCATTTCTAGTCTATAAATAACATTTGTCTGATTTATGTTCAAAGCGGTTAAATAGTTATAACGGTAGGTACTAACGCTCCCCCGCCGCACCTTCTAAAGCCGCTAAGTACGGCTCTAAGACCGCAGAATGACACCTCCATGACAGCTCCCACGCTAATCCCGATCGGACGCTGTCCGTGACCCCACGACATCAGGCGTGACATCTTCAGCTTAGCCGCCGCGGCTTAGGCAGACCTGCATTGGGGCCACCGACAGAGCGTGCAGGTCAAAGAGCTACGGCTTACGACACCGCTAAGCCATGATTTCTTATCTCCGGGGTCATTCGCAGCAACCATGATCTAAAAAACAAACTCACTAAATCTTCACTAAAACAAAAACGCACTAAAATCTGCGCAATACAGCCAAGAACACTTGATTCTGTCGTAGGATCAGATTCTTTCGTTATTTCGGATTATTTCGGATTCTTTCGTTTTAGAAGCCTTTGGAAGAAGAAAAACAAACACTTTTACAAATGAATGGCGTGGAAATATCTGAAGACATATGTATTAATAGCTGTGGAAAGACTCATGCCCCGCAGAATAAAAGGAAACGGCGAGGCACTAAATTGGCCCGTCCGTGTCAATGGATTTGTACCGACTACTCACGAAATGGAAAGCTTAAACCGTTGCTCCATGGAACTACCCATCTTTTTCGTGTTCTCCCCGATTATCCTAAAACCTTTACGTGAAGGAAAGGATGTTCATTACCTGGTGGTCAGCTGCGCTAAAAACGCTCGGCGGTACCAGGAGGTATCGAGCGGTGCCGTCTCCATGAACAAGGGCCCGGGAAGGAAAGGCCGGCGGTGCGGCGGTGCGGCGCGGCGGTGTGGCGCTCCTTCCGATTGCCGGTGCCGGGGCCGACTCTCTCCCGGCGCCGCAGTGGCTGGCCGTGCAGACTGGCCTGAGCAGCCTGCGAGGCCCTAATGAGCCACCGGGTGACCGCTGCACGCCCGGTGACGTCACCGGTCACCGGCAGCGTCCCTGTTGCCATGGAGACGGTGGCGTCCGGACATGTCGCCGTGCCGACGGACCGGTCAGAGTCGCCGACTGCCCCGGCGGCTTATCGCAAACGGGGACCGGCCCGGCGCCATTCAAAGGCGACGAGCGCATGTGTTGCCAATGGCTGCATATTAGATCGGTATGCGCGACAATGTCGGCGCCCAGCAGCTCATGTTCGTCCGTCTGTCTAGAGCAGACCGCTTGACCCACCCCGACCCTAGCCCCCTCCCTGCGCTTAGATACAGACACTGCTGGCTCAACGGTGCTGTGCCTTTCATTCATGAGCGCACGTATACATCTGTTTAGATGTGTGCCTTGCGCGCTGATATTTGAGTGCGTCCGTTTGCCCGTGCGTCCAAGTTTTTTTTTGTTCAGTTATTGGCGTACGCACGAAAGGTTTGTTCGCACATTTATTATGGCAATAGCGCGTTAGTGATAACAGCTGGCGGGTATGACAGCGGGAGCGCAAGATTGACAGCAGGTCAGTGACAGCGTCTGTGACAGCAGACTATGACAGCCACGCCGGGCAGATCGGCCCGTTTGGCAGTGACATGCGCGCCGGCTGAGTGGCCCGACAAACTGGGCGGTTGCCGGCGTCTCCATATTGAAGGTGACCACCGACCCAGACGGGTCGCGGCGGCCGGCGCATACGCTTATCGGTCAGCGACTGCAGCGGCCGCATTAGCAAGCTGCTCTCGACTGGAGATTAATAGCGCGACTTCTTTGGGAGAGACTGCTTTCACGAAGCGAGCTCGCTCCCGATGAACCAGAGGGCGCAGACGGGAAGTCAGACGGGTCCGCCGCGCCCATGGTAACAACAACGAGAGGCAGAAGGGCCTCAGCACGGGGACATTGGGATGATCCAGCGCTGGTGACTGTGACATAAGGAATAGAGATGACCCAGCACTGGTGACTACGTACCGAGCTGCACCTGTGATGGTCCAGCATTGACAGGAAGGCCCAAAGGGGGCAGACTCAGCTGCACCTGTGACGGTCCCGACTCTGAGAGTCATACTCAGCTGCACCTGTGGCCTGGTAGCAGAGAGACGTAGTGTTGGCAGACCAGCTGTTTAGCACTGCATCCGGCGCTCGCGGGAGGCGTGAGGAGCTCTCCATTTCCATAGCCCGCGGCGACCACAGCGAATCGCGCGGTTAGCGCTGCGAATTGTGCAGTTAGCGTGCCTCTCGGAACGGCACGCGGTTCACGCGGGGTCCGGGAAGTGCGCCCCGTCCATTCACTAGGGAACCACTACCGTCTACCGCAGCTCCGAGCGTAGAGGTACTGTCCTGACGCTCCCCCTTTTATGACCTGGAACGCCCCACACGCCTGAAAACGAATTCATGGGATAATATTATCGCCATGAGTTAATTATTTCGTGGTGTTTCTTTGTGAGGAACGCATTTATGGGCAATTATATCCGACTTTTATAACGTTCATAGTAACTCTCAATACTTTGGGGATCAATTGGCCGCACATCATGCTGCTTCCATGAAGTTCGAAAATATTTCGGCCATAGCTTGAATGGTCACATTCAAATGCTTATTACTAAAGATAAATATGTACCAATACTTTTCTTAGATGTGGGCACATAGGATTACGTGAGTTATTGAAACCACAAATTGTGCTCACCTGAATCAAGCTGATTCGTTTAAAGTTGTTCCGTTCATATACAAGACAATATTAAGTGATTTTCATTGCTTAAAATGTCATGCCATTTAAAAAATCGTCATCATTAGGCCCGGTTCGTCCGGTCTATAAGCCTGTTAAAATGTCGCCAGTGCCAGTTGAAGTTTGATCCCATTTGATATACGGATTGGTGCCACGGCACATTCCTGTGGTAAAGGGCGCATTATGACTGAGGAAAGATGACTTTCATGGCAAGCATTAAGGTCAAAGGCAAGGACAATGACTTACCCTGGCACGAAAGCAACAATACGCCGCAGCACTAATGATAACACACTGGGTGATGGCATCTGGTGCAATGTTTTAACCAGCAAGGAGGGGCACGTGTCTCGTGTTTAGGGAGCCAGTTTCAGCACGCGAGATATGTGGAAAACGGAAACCCCATACATTTGTGTGACAGTTATTGCAATAGGAAGGCCGCAATTGATCTATTTCAGCTGTCGCTGCCCGCTGGTATCAGGCGACTGAATACTGTTTTGTGCGCTATTGTAGGGGCGTGTGATGACTAACGGTTGTTCTGTTTTGTTTCAGATGCTGATGACCTGTCTGCTGGTGGCGGCCGGCCTGGCGGCGACCGTCGAGGCGCAGTTCCAGTACTGCCGATTCACACCCAAACACACTCTATGCCAGCACCGGGTGAGCTGACGTGACGTCCCTCCTCTCCCCTCCCCCCGCTCGGCTCCCGTTGACGCGACGTGGCCACCGCCAAAACACCCCTCCCCTCCCCACCGCCTGCCACTGATGTGACGTGATCTTCGTCCGAACACCCGCGTGGCCGGCATCCGAACACACCCGACCCGTCAGCTCCCGGCAGCGTGAGGCGGCCGCCACCGTGCTCTTCACACTCCCATCGCCATCAACCAGCTGACGTAACGTCCGTCTGCGCTAAGGTACACTCTCTGCCGGCGACGGATGACGTGATGCAGTCGTGATCAGCAGCGTAAGAGCCATCGTCATGGCTCAGCGGTATAGGTCCGGGGCGGGGAGAGGAGAGAGGGGTCGCCGGACTTCGGCCTGTTCCCAAGCCAGATGGGCCCCTCTGAACCATCGGTGTCCAGGACAATAGCGGGCTGAGCAGCACGACGCACTCTCGGTGGTTGAGATATCCGCGGAATATCCGTGATTGAGTAGCTGATATGCGGGATCCTACTTCCTTGGAAACAGCGGGGCTCAGTGGAGCTCGGCGCCCATTTCCATTCGTCGAGCACGATGTGGGCGGCGACGGGCAGTCCGCGCGCGTCCGGCGCGGCGGGGGCGGCGCCGGTGACCACGCCGGTCGCGGTGGTCCACCGACAGCCGCCGCCACAGACGGACCGCTCCGCCGGCCGCTCATCTGAAAGGCAAATGTGCGCCGGCCAGTACGTGTTAATTCGGGGCGCGGCGGCTGCGGCGGTGGTGCGCGCGCGCAGCCCGCGGGCCGGTTCTCGCCGGCAGTGCGCGATGGATCACAGTCGGAAGCGGCGGAGGCGCGCCGGCAGTGACGTCGGCCGGCGGGAGCGGCACCTGGACATCCTCCCCCCGTCGCCCCCGCTGCGCCGCCGTCTGGCCATCTCACGCTGCGACAACACCACTTTCTCCGATCTTATCCACCGGTCGGGCTCTGTGGTCTGCGCCGCCATAATACGCTAATTTATCGGCCATATATGACCTGGTTCTCGTCGAATGCATGCTAAATGGATTACCTGCGCCATGCACGAGTCGGCTTAGACGCAGTTCACGAGCGAAACGCACGCAGAGGACCGGCGCTCGATGGCGGGGCGGGATGGGACGACCTCACATCTGTGCATGATCGCTGCACGGTGGCGCCCACTTGACGTCAGGAACCTGCATCGCCAAAACGACTGAACCTTGTTTTCAGGTTTGTTGACAAGTAGCAACATACGCCAAGATGCAGGCACATCAGCGATGCATCAATCCAGCATTCATTGACGCGACCGGTCCGGGGCTGGACGCGAACAGGTGCCATCAGTCAGTCTATACATGAGCGCTTTATCGGCCGGCCGGGCCCGGTTTCCGTTTGACCGCGGCTGCCGGCGGTGTGGCCGCCCTTATCTGCAGCGTCTCCGCGGGACGGGCCGCGCCGGCAGCACCTGCGCTCAGCGCCGCACCTGTCTCCGACGGTCGCACCGTCCGCACCTGGACCGTGATGAATGCTGCTCTTCGGCGAGCTCGCTGACCCGCGTCCCAGATCGGTGACATGTCGGCTGGCGGCGGCGTCTTCCGGCGGCCGGTCGGCCCGAGTTCACCTTCACAACCAGCTCACCAAACGGCCCACCGCCGCAGCTCCATCCATCGACGGCTCAACTTTCGCACGCTGGCGGTCTGACGGTCATATGTGACTGATGATTTCTACTTGTCCATTCCCGAAAAAAAACTCCCAGACAGTTTCCCGCGACGGCCGGCAAACGATAACAACAAATCTCTCCGAGCATCACCGTTATGGCTCTAGCGGACGGAGATTGGCTCATGAATAACCCATCGGGCGTCGTTGCAGCCCGCCCGCTGAGCCCGCCGGTCTGCCGAGGGCCGGGCGGCGGGCAGACGATCCTCGGCCCGACCGGACCGGACCGGCGCGTGCCGTCAGCGGACTGATGGCCCATCTCGGTCGGTTGGTGGTCCGTCTGTCTGAAGGACGACGGACGGTGGCCGGACCACCCCGCCGGATACCGGGGTCTGTCCGACCGGCGCGGGCGGAAGCCGCTCCCGCTGAAGCTGCTAACCGGGCGCGGCCGGACGGTCAGCCGGGATGGGCGCCGGCGCCGGTCGTTTTTTTGTGGACCCTCCCCGGGATGGGTGTGTGTAGCTGGGCGGAAGCGGCGGAACTGGGCAGTGCCAAGGCTGTCCTCTCCTCTCCCCGTCGAAGGACCGTGGTGCCTCCGACCCAGACCGGCTGCCCTTCCGGAAACACCCCATCCATCCACCGTAGTCCACTCTACACACCCAGACGGAGAGTGGACCGTTCAGATACCATCGGCGGCCTTCTTCCTGCTTCGGAGCGGGCCGTGGGACCTCGGTCTCCAGCCACCTGTTCCCCGTTTTATTGCGCTTGGTAATGAGATTAACAAAACGTCACCAGACTTGTCAATTAAAGTACTTATTGGTACAAACGAATTCAATCTAATCGGCTTTGATGCCGCGGTCGACAGACCATGAGTCATGCGACCCGTTTTCCGTTTTCTGCTTCAGTGCTACTTCTTTTATTACCTACATATTGTTATTGTTGATGCTACTGCTGCTGCTGTTGTCGTTGCTGTTACATGATAACCACTAATATGGACAAAACGTCCACACTTTCTCGCGGAAATTACGCCCCAGTGTGCCATTCTGTGGTGGGACGGCCGCTTTCCTGCGGCGGGCTGCCACCCGAACCGACACACGCAATGGCAATACATATAACATCACTGTCATGCATGTTTCATGGTGTGCTCCGAGCGGCCGGGCAGGATTTCCCGCGACGAGCCGCCTGTTATTGAAGGGAAAACAGCCGGGGCGGTCACGACAAACGGTGGTGCCGGTGACACCACCCACCACCGCCCGGCCCGGGTGGGCGTCAGCGCCCTGGGTCAGTGGCTCCATTGTGGGCGTCCACGCCCCCATTCAGAGGTGACCCAGTCCGTCTGTGGCCGATATCATCCTGTCTGCTCTGCGCCCTGTGGCTTATGTTTTTGTCTGTCGGCAGTGTGCACTGTGCAATATGTGGCTGATATTGTCTCTAGATGCCTCCCCTCCCCGGCAGCCGACTGACCTGCGTCCCTCTCCTTCCCCTCAGGGACCCGGTCCGCGCTGTGACCAGATGCAGGCGCGGGGTGTCACCGCCCGAGAGGCCAAATACATCGTGGCCGAGCACAACGAGCTGCGTGACAAGGTGGCCAGCGGGCGCGAGACGCGTGGCAGCATCTACAGCCAGCCACAGGCGGCCAACATGAGGCAGCTGGTGAGAGTGCGCAGTGGGGTGGCGGACCGGCGGGCACTGCAGTGCGTGGGCGCTATCACACTTGTAAACAGACGATGTAGAAGCGCACATAGTGGGGGTGGGAGTGCGCAGTGGTGACGGCAGAAGGGTGGGGAATGCAATGCGTAGTGGGCGCTAACACGTGTAAACAAAGGATGTCACTTATATAAGCGCACATAGTATAGGTAGAGTCAACAAATGACGTCAAAGAAGTGACGTATTGAATGTATTAGATATGTGGCAGCGCAATAAGATCAGTTCTGAGAGACTGCAATGCGCACAGTGGAAAATAACACAAGGCAGGGAGACTGTAACGCCTTCAGTGAGCGGTATCGATAATTCCAGAACCTAGAAGAGACTGTGAAGCAAAGCAATGACATCGGTAGATCAGGGAGACTGAAACGCCTTCAGTAGGCGGAAGCAGCAGCAAGCTTGGAGACTGCAGTGCACTCACTAGACAATAGCACCAACAACCACGGAGACTACAACAGGCTCACTAGGCTGTACCACCACCGTTCCGTGCTTCTGTCCTCAGGATACTGAAATCCTTCTCCTCCACGCCGCAACCCCCCTCCGGGCTGGACAGGCAACTTTATCTCATGCGGGCTGCTCCCTTGGAGCGGCACCGCTGCTCCCGAGGGAGCGCACCCCGTAGCCGGGTGCAGTGAGTGCCTTGGGGCTGGGTGGCCTGTCCTCTGGACGGGCTCAGCCCCGGCGACTCACTAGGGTGCCTGCCCAGACCAATGTCTCCCCCTATATCCTATCATCCTCCCGGCTCTGAAATGGTCTTAATGGACCGAAAGGGCCTAACCCAACAAAACAAACAAAAAAAGCTGTACCACCAGAAAGCACGGAGACTACAACAGCCCCACTAGACTGTAACACCAAAAAGTATTGAGACTGCAGCGCGTTCAGTAGGCGGTAGCACCAATAGAACCGGGGACTGCAGTAGCCTCAGTGGATTGTAACACCAGCTAGGACGGAGATTGCAACGCACTTAGTAGGCGATAACACCAACAACCACGGAGACTGCAGAGCACTCACTAAGCAGTAACACCAAATAGCGTGGAGACTGCAACGCGCTCAGTAGGCGGGAGCACCAACAACCACGGAGACTGCAATCACTCATTAGGCAGTAACACCAAGAGCCAGAGGAGAGCGTAGTTTCTCTAAGGCTGTCTAACAGACCTCTCATTGTGTTTGAACGGGACTATGAACAGGTGGTCTGGGTTGTTGACCCGTGTCGACAATGCCACTGACGTGTGTGTCCTCCCTCCCCTCAGGAGTGGGACGAGGAGTTGGCGAAGGTGGCGCAGCGGCACGCCGAGCAGTGCGTCTTCAAGCACGACTGCCGCGACTGCAAGCGAGTCGGTGAGTGTGGCACATCCGCCCTAACCGCGCCGCCACGCGGATGTGGCCGGTCGGTCGGCTCATTCAGAGCCGGTGGATCCGTCTGGGACGCCGGCCGGCCGGTCGGGATCATCAGGGATTCCGTCGGCGGCACGCGGGCTATGTTTGGCCCTGGCCGCGGCCGGCAGACGGTATGTGCGGCCGCGCGCGCTCCGATGCCGGGCGATAGGCGGCTGCACGGCCCTGGACGGACGCGCTCCATTTGTAGAGGACTGCCCCGCGGGGTGGACGGGCCGCCGCCGCTCCTCTGGGGCGCTCTCTCTGCTAAGCTGCTCGCCACAGGGCAGCTGATCGGACCACTCTGATACCAGGGAGCGCCGGCTTTGTTTTGAGAATTTACAGACGTTAAAAAATGTCCAGCCCAAGCTCCCATAAAGATAAGCACGGCAAATATTCCATAATACATTCGCCCAGACTAAGGAACGTCGCCAGTACGAGATCGCAGCTGTGTACGATGCGGTAGCTTGTTGTCAGGGCCAGGATTAACAGTCATTTCCGCATGGTTCACAGCGCGGTTCAAGGTGGGCCAGAACCTCTACAGTTCGTCGAGCACGCGTCTGGACAACTTTTCCGAGTGGCGGCGCGCCATCTACGCCTGGTACGATGAGGTGGCCCTCTTCAATCCGGAGCACATCGAACCCTTCGTGTGAGTCGACAGCCAGCGTCCCGTCGTCATACCAGCGCACATAGCATCACGTATCAACCGCGGAACATAATCCTGATGATACGCACTTTAGACAGACATTGATGAGAGGAATGTGAGACAAGTTTCTTCTTCCTTATACGTAGCCGACACCAGGTTTAAATAATATTATTTGTGATCAGTTATGCATTCAAGGCTGTGTACCTACTGCCTAGCTCGCTCGCTCTCAGGTTACGTTTGTACCTATGTACTACCCAGTCCTTTTACTGACGTAAGGTGTTTCTGTCTGTTTAGGTTCTCCTCTCCACTGGGCCACTACACGCAGCTGGCGTGGGCCACGTCCAGTCGCATCGGCTGCGGCTACGCCCTGTACAAGGAGGGACCCTGGTGGACCAAGCTGTACGTGTGCAACTACGGTTCGGCGGGCAACTTCCAGCGGGGCCAGATGTACGAGCGGGGCACGCCGTGCAGCCAGTGCCCCAGCGGCACCTCCTGCTCCAGACAGTACCCGGCTCTCTGCAGTGAGTAACTGACTAGTTGGTAGTGGGTGGATGTACGATGAAATGGTCATTAGTTACTTATGGTTCCTTTGTTTTCCATGTTTAGGTACACGTAAGTTCCTCTCTAAGAACGTTTGTTGTTCAATTTGTAAATGAAGTACAAGCATACCAAAAGTACGAGCGGTCGTAAGGCATTATGCAAATGCCAGCTTCAGGTCTTCGGTCCATTAGTTGCGAACGAACTGTAGTTGCCATTGGCAAGTCACCTGATGCGAGCGTTCTTTACTGCCGTACCGTCCATCACCGTAAGGTCGTCGCTCCATTCTGACCCTCTCCCTCCGCTCGGCAGGTGACGGCAGCGGCGGGTCGCCGATCGTCTCCACCAAGCAGCCGGCGCTCCCGGCCACACCGGCCGTCGACCTGTCTTCTCTGCCCAACGCCGACGGTCGCAGCCTCTTCAGCTGCGACCTGGACCACGAGGGGTGCCGGGTCAAATTCATCGGCACCACCTGGAAGGTCATCAACACAGACTCGGCACAAGGTGCGTGCAGTTCGCGAGGCAGGGTGAAGATAGTAAGGGCTTGCTCGATGATTTAATCTTCAAATTGAAACGTTTGTTTCATCATCCTTGGTCTGAGTCTGCTGTGTAGCTACGCTCACCGCTGCCGCTGACCGGTCCCTCCGCGTCGTCTCCCTCAGGTCGGATCCTGGGCACGGCCGTCACCTCCGGTCGCACCACCGAGCTGACGTTCCAGAGCCTCGTGCTGCCGCCGCGCGAGGGCTCGCTCTGCCTGCACTACTCGTTCCTCAAGTACGAGCTGCGCGGCAGCGCTGCCGTCGAGCTGGTGTTCACACTGGAGCCGATGGTGAAGTCCGGCCACCGGCCCATCGAGCACGTGGAGCGGTCGCACGCGCGCGGCGCCATGACGCGGCGCTCCGTGCAGCTGGACCACGTCACCGAGCCGTTCCGGCTGCGGGTGTCGGCCTCGGTGCCGGCCTGGGCGTTCGGCCAGGCCACAGTCGTGGCCGTGGACGATGTGCGCCTGGTGGCCGGTCCGTGCTGATCGCCGCACCGCCGCGCCGCTCATCGACAAAAGACACACCGTCCCCGGGCCGCCGCCGCGACCGGCCACCTCAGGAAACCGCGCCTTGTTGGGTTTGATGTTGACGCGCCTTGTTATGCTGCCGAGTGGTTTTACGCGTAATTACGGCGATGTGTACAGAGCTGCTCGTATTTGTCATTTACGAGCAGCTCTGTACACATCGTTTACCCCTCTCATGTAATGTCATTTACCCCTCTCATGTTGGTCGTTGTACATATTTTTACCATGTCCATTAAAATGTACATAGGCAGGGTATAAAAGGACCCGAAATACGGATTAAGGGGTACATAAGGTTTTTCTGCATCAAGGGCAGCGAATTTCTTCCAAGCAACACAACACATTGTGTGTTATCTGCTCAGCTTGGCAAGAGATACGCTGTCCCAAATATGTAAATAACTGCAGATCTCAGGTCCAAGGCGCTGGCGCTGGCCCTAATATCGAACTGTGTGCCGAAATCAGCTCCGGCCGCATCTTGCTGGCTTTGCGAGCGGTCTCTTCTGCTTTGCAAGAGCAGGTTTATGAGCCAGAGACCGAATGCGAGGTCAACTCGATGCCGTGCCTCCTGGTACACACGCGTTCCCGATCCCTGATTTTCGGGGCCATTCTGCGTTTTTGTTGGATGCTGCACCTACCGACAATTCGTCGCTTCCCTGAGCCCATTATCAACTGTATTGTTGGCCCCGTGCATATGTATTCACTATTTAACCGGTTTGCTGTTCGGTGTGAGGATGCGCGGGTGTTCAGTTTTTGATGAACCACCCCGGCCGTCTGGTGCCGCCGTGTACGGAGCCCTGCCCAGGTGTCCCTGTCCCGAGACTCGGTCCCTGTTTCCGTCCTGTCTCCACTGTGTTTTGGAGTGGGAGAGCCCAGCCGAGAGTGTCGGCCGCTCAGTGCAGGCGCAGGCCGCCTGCCGCGTCTCTGGGGCAGGACCCCGTGCGACGCCATATTATTGCAATACAATCGTATCGATATACGCAGTGTCTGAATCGACCAGTGTCGGCGGCAAGGGAGACAGATTGACGCGTCAAGGATCGCTGACACAAGTGCAGAAGCCAGAAGGACACAAACTGATACTGATCGTCCACCTCCAAGGATAAGCAATCCCTGCCCACTGCACTGTCCAGGCGAGACAATGTAAATTCACTACTTCAACTTCCTCGGTACAGTCTTCCACAAAGAAAGTGTATGGTGCGACAATGTATATTCTTAGTCAAATGACTTCCCATACGGTAAAATCCGACACAAAGCAATAACGTAGTACACATTGAACCAATTGCAAATTGACTACATAATAAAACACACAAGTCCCAAAAAGGTACCCCAGAGCCAAAGGAAAGCTCTCAGAAGATACCACATATTAGAAACAGGCAAACGTCTACAAATAGCTACGGACTCTTTAAAACACACCGGCTCAACGGGACCACTTTGAGTAGCCTCTGTTCAACAACACTGACCGCCCCACAGCCTTCGAGGCCTAACGCTGCCCTCTATGCGGACCTCCAGACCTCCCTGGCAAGGAAATGGGAGCAGCCGAGGGCCACCACGGCTCACCCAAACGAGCGGGACAGCTGCTCTACCGGCAGGGCGCCCTACTGTGGGACAGTGCCCAACGGAGGCATCTTACCCACAGGGCAGGCAGATGGCACATCCCACGACAGGGCACCATACCGGCAGGACAGCCATACCACGGAGGGTGGCACACCCACAGCGCAGACAGGCAGCACACCCGCGCTACCCGTAAAGACGCCCCGACCACAGCTGAGTATATCTGACAGACAGGAGCAGGTGCGACTCCCGTCCTCTGCACCGCCGTCCTTCCAGTGGAGGGGCGAAGTAACTGTTCATGGCGACATTCGTGC
Source organism: Amphibalanus amphitrite (assembly GCF_019059575.1). NCBI lineage: Eukaryota > Metazoa > Arthropoda > Thecostraca > Balanomorpha > Balanidae > Amphibalanus > Amphibalanus amphitrite. Next base: position 18,546 of record NW_024881774.1, read on the forward strand.
GGACGTCAGTCAGGCATGTCAGTCAAGGGGAGATTTAAACTGGATGGGAAGGACAGGTTCGGCAAGGAAATGGCAGTTCTGGCGGTGGCTTGGTTTGGTGGGCAGGCCCCGGTTCGTTGGAAGGAAAGGTCGTGTAGACGTGATTCCGATCTGGTGCTGCCCGCCTGTCCGGTGGCGTCCTGTCGGATGAAGATATCTGAACCAGCCTGTCCGTCCCGTCTGCTATATGTTTCGGTCCTGTGTGACGGTGTACTGTCCTTATTTTGTTCTGTCGGCTATAAAGGTCGGGTCTGGCGGTCTGCCCTGTTCTGTCGATATCAGCTATGAAGGATCCTGTCCTGTCCTGTTGTGTGTCAGCTGGAGAGGGTGCGGTCTAGCGGCCTATCCTGTCCTGTCTTGTCGAGTATCGGCTATCGAGGGTCGGTCCGGTGGTCTGTCCTGTCCTGTCCTGTCGGCTGTGGAGGGTCCGAAAGTGTCTTGTCCTGTTGGCTATGGAGGGTTCGGTCCGGCGGCGTCTGGACGGCTGCGCCCTCCCCACTCGCGGTGCTTGTTCACAGCTCAGCCGTGGATGGCCTGCAGCCCGCTAATGAGCCGGCCCGTGCTGTACGCACTCGCCAGTGGCACGTGCAGCAGCTCGCAGATCTCCAGAAAGCGCGGCTCTGAAACACAGAGCGCAGCGCTAGTGCGGCTACACAAACAGGCACACAGAAACTGGCGTGTCGTTCAACTACCGTTACTGTGTGTGATGAGGCGGAGTTAATACCCGGCAGTCGGTGTGATAAGGACGCATAAGTACCATTACTCGGAGTGATGAAACCGAGTTTGCATTACCATTGCTCGGAATGATCAGGCCATGCGTCACTTACCGTTGTTTGGTGTGATGAAGCCGTGCCGTATGAGGAAGTCGAGGGTGACCGGCGCGCTGGTCGTCTTGAATTCGGGGCTACAGACGAGCTCCATCAGCTCCTGGGGACAGCCAGATCAGGTCAGGGACCGCGCAGGGGCACACTGTCTGAGATCAGCTCGCTGTGTGGGGTTCGGCTCACGTCTGCAGGCGCTGGGCGCCCACAGCGCCGCCACTGATAGAGGCGCAGCGTCGGCCAGTCCCGGTAGCGCCCCCTGCCTCACTGACGGACCCAGAGAAAAGGCGACGGGGCCCTGGGCAGTAAAAAGGCAGGACAGCTACTGGTAAAGCTGCCGTTACAGAGAAGAACCGAGGTGGGAGGCGCTACCCGGCTGACTTCTACTGAGCGCTGTGGTATGGCGCACAATAGTCGCAATTTTATCGAGGTGTCAAATAGAGTATCAAAAGCATGCCAACTAGAACTATATGTAGAGTACCGTAAGGTGGGGCTATTTGAGACAGTGGGGCTATTTGATACAGTATTTAAAATTGTTATAAGATAAAAACCGTTTGAAATTTATGCATCATTTTTTCTCAGGCGATTTACAAAGCATGCCAACTAGAACTATAGAGTACCGTAAGGTGGGGCTATTTGAGACAGTGGGGCTATTTGATACAGTATTTCAAATTGTTTTAAGATAAAAACCGTTTGAAATTTATGCATCATTTTTTCTCAGGCGATTTACTCTGAGCAAAAATATCACATAAAAATCAAACGCTCTTCATTTTATAGCGATTTTAAATACTGTTTCAAATAGCCTCACTGTCTCAAATAGCCCCACTTTACGGTACTAACATGTGGGACGATTTTGAAGGTTCAGAATATCTGAAATAACTCAAATGGGCTCGATTAATTTAATGATCAACAACTTTTCCATACAAATCAAATGAACATTCTTAAATGAGTTTATCTGATAAATCATACAAAACTTAGATTGATCTTGCCTGCCCAATGAAACAATACTGAATGCCAAATGAAAAGGTATCGGATAGATAGAGGACCAGTGTTTTACAGTAGTGTCCCGTTCCCCTGTTTTGACGTTTCGGATACGCATATTAAGATGAATATTGACGGATTGATATTTCCAAACAAAGCATAGATATTTCACATACAAGTTCCTCCCAATACTTAAACTAAAAATGATTCGTATTTAATATCGATAGGTAAACGAAACAAAGCCACAATTTTCGAAAAGAAAGAAAATGGTTCAAAACCTTCGGTGTAACCAGCATAAACTCCTCCGCCTCCCCGTCTTGATTTCTCGGCTGGAAATCGGGTGCAAGCTGGATATCGAAGCAGAAGGCATGGCTGGCGAATGTGGCGCTCCCTTTACCGTAGACGAACCTGCCGGCGCACACGGGGCCGTCCGTCCCCGGCGTGATAGGCCGCCCCGGCTGACCGGTCACCAGTCACCGCCCGCCACACTGACCAATCACCAGTAAACCTGCACACGGGGCCGTCCGTCCCCGGCGTGATAGGCACCACCGGCTGACCGGTCACCACTAGCACTACCACCAGTCACTGGGCGCCGCGGCGACATGAACCGTGCCGGTGGCACCCACAACCAGTCAATTTTAGTATCAGGGCGCACAGGGCAGCGGGCTGCACCCAACTAGGAGTATATAGGTACTAAGAAAGGACCGTCTCCGGTAGGAGGTTAGTGAGCCACACTCAGGGCAGCTTACGCCTACACTCGCACGGCGTCACCGCAAAGGCTTATCGACGTGACCGGATATTGTGGACCAGGAAAGACAGGCACGGGAAGAATCAGCTACCATCGCGACGCATCCAATGCAAAACATGGATGAAATATGTGATTCAGTCCGATGTTGAAATATTTACGCATCCAAAATATCGCGAAGTCCATCAAAATACAACCATAGGGAATTCCGTGTCCAAATACCTAATACCTAGAGTCAACGAGTCTTCAGTTGATTTGCTACTTCCAACTATTTTAAATTTCTGGAGAATGCAAAAACGGGCAAAAAGATGGAGTTACGCTGGACTCTATTATCCTAGGAGTTAATTGGGACAATGCTCATCAAAAGCTTTTTTAGATTAATTCTTGTAGAGCCGCTGATTCGTTCCGTGTTTAACAATGTCTATTGAAGGCAGGATAACTCTATTGAACTCTATTGAAGGCAGAATAAAATGTCGTAACCTTAGACCTACTCAAATGGGATCATAACCCACCCATATTTTTATTGTGGTCATGCGGACCAGCTGGCATGCATCAAGGAGCTAGGTGCTAACACAGGTCTAACCGACTCTGCCAGTGTTGGTGTGATGTCTTCTTATGGCAACGTGATATTATTCATGTCGACTGTTCATACGAGATCTACTAAAATGTGTTTGGTATGTCGGTGTCGGTAAGAGGACCGAGGTATGCCCGAGGCGGAGCCCACTGACTTGGACGGTCAAACATGTCCTGCCAACTGACCTCCAGGTCAGTTAGGAGGTCAGGTCAGTCCTGCCCCAGGGGGCAGGCGGACGTACTCGGTCACTGTCTGAACTGGAAGGGGGAGGGGGCGGGTCCACCCGGCCTTACTGAACTGGACGGGCATCAAACGATACTCGGCCCCGACTGACCTGGGGGCGGGGTCACTTGACTGACTGACCTGGGGTCAGGGTCACCCCACCCACTGACCTGAACGGGCAGGAGGCGGTACTGGGGCACTGACCTGCCCCCCCCCCCCCCCAGACTGATCCGGGACGGGCGGTTCACCCCCACCCCCACTGACCTGGACAAGTAGCAAGCGGTACTGGGCCACTGATTGACCTGGGGACCAGACAGGGTCACCGGCCGGTGACCTGGGGAAGGGGTCACTGGACCCTGACTGACCTGGGGCGGGGTCAGCGACCCCGACTGACCTGGGACCGGGGTCACCCCACCCACTGACTGACCTGGACGGGCATCAGGCGGTACTGAGACACTGACCCACTGACCTGGGGCGGGGTCACTGGGCTCTGACTGACCTGGGGGAGGGGTCGCCCACCCACTGACTGACCTGGACGGGCATCAGGCGGTACTCATCCACCTCGCCGTCCTGCGGCTGTGGTGTGAAGTCGGCCGGCAGCTCGAGGTCGTACACAAACTCGGTGTTGGCGAACAGGCCCCGCTCGCTCCGGTAGCAGATTCTGGCGCACAGCGGCCACAAGGGCAGGTCGGTCCGACCGCCCGGCCGCCGTGCGGGGCAGGGGGACATACGGGTGGTGGTCGCCGAGCCACAGGACAGAGGACGGAGGGACAGACTAGAGGGAGTGAGGGACACACGGACAGCAGCGGGTCCAATAAAGCCAGACACATGGATCTACGGACCCCGAGAAAATACCGCGCCAAGAGAGAAGACGACAGACTACAGAGCAACCAAAACACGGCTGACTACAGAGCACCCGAAACACCGACAGAGAAGACGAAGAGAGGATTTTAAAGTAGAGCGACACCAAGACGAACCCACATAACGACAGAAACGGAGACATACATTAAAATAGTATAGGTACACGCCATTGTCATGATGAGACAAACAAGCATACCAGGTCAATGTAGTACAGTTCAGCGCACGGAACACACCCTAATTCGTAATGACGATAGAACCCGCCCAATCAGTTGCAATAAAGAAGTCGTGTAGACACTTTTGTCGATCCCTCGACCGGCCCCATGCTATCGTGGGCGAGACGGGAAGGACCAGCTCCAATACCAGGCTGCAATGTCAGAGCAAAAGGCCGCGTTTTTGCTGAATCATATATTAAACTTAAGTTAACCTAGACTTATGGATCAAATGTTTCACATCTTAATGGTGGGTTGAGATAAACTACCGTTATCAGCAAAAAGTTGATAACAGTGCCAACGCCACGCGTTTTTATTCTCACTAGGAACCGTTTTGCTTTACGATAACAAGCTTTCGGCGGCGTATGACCGGACAGGACCGGACTGAACCGGTATCAGTACCGTTTCCTGGGCCCGATTACACGCCGGCGGCTGTAGACCGGAGCGGTCGGCCCGGGGCGGCGGCCGGCCGGGGCGGTACCCACGAGACGGCCAGGGGGACGGGGCCCGCAGCGGCGGTGGACTCTCTACTAGCGAGACGACGCGGGGAGGGGGGCGGGGGTTAGCGGGGGCGGAAGCGGCACTCACGAGACGGCGCCGGCCGACCGGATACCGGGCAGCAGGTGCTCGGGGATGCCGGCCTCCTCCCAGGCCTCCTTCTGCACGGCCTCCAGCAGGCCGAGCCCGGACGTCAGGCCGCCAGAGACCTGTCCAAACAGAGCAGGGTCAGCCCTCCTCTGAGGTCACAGCGGAAAATGATGGTAGTTTGGACAAAGACGCAAGGAGAGAAGAAAACACCCCGACACGCATTAATTCCATACCTTAGTGAAAGAAACTGATAAGACTGAGAAAAAATTACTGGGAGAACCGGTTGCAGAGTGGATGAGTTGAGTTGGCAAACTGCACAAGTCCCGTAAAATATTACTCAATTCAGCTTGGACGTTCAAGAACGAACAAAACTGGAGATAAACGTAAAACACGTGATCAAGACTCCGGGCCGCCGTCGAACTCCGGGCAGATACTCGCCATGTTGTCCAGTTTGCCGGGCCAGGTGGGCTTCTCCAGCGAGCGGCGCTGGATCCAGACGCAGAAGCCCCGCTCCGGGTGGTGGGTGTAGCCGTTCAGGTCCACCCCGTACTGCCGGATGCCAAACACACCTGCGGCGGCGGGGCACACGCGTGTAATCCAGCGAACTTAACCCACCGAGCGAGAGTACCAAATTAATACCACGGAAACTGGACGCTGTTCGGTCGCCGTTTTTATCAGCAAGCTGCCAGCTTGCTGGCATTTTTCGGTTTCCCATTGGTCGAGGTCACGCGGTGTGTGTGTTGTTTCACGAATGCGAAATCAAGAAACGCTTGTAATTAACTTCCAAATGATATGGGAGAACCAGCAGCATGGTGATACAAAAACCACACCGAACAGCGCTCTGGACAATCCAACGAGCAGTTGACATGGACTGAATGAGAATCACACTCACATGTGGCCGACCGTTCCATCTTTAGTAGGGGAGCGCTGGAGAAGGACGCCCGCACATCATAACACTGCGAACAGCCGATAATGGTGGGGTGTCACAATCGGAAACGCCGAGCATATAACACTGCGAACGACGGACAACCGCATGTCACAATCGCAACACGTAAACATATGAATCAATGCTGTACCAGCGGACGACTGAGTGCTACAATCGTACCACACAGGCACATCGTAATTTGTAACACTGCGATCCGATTCATGCCAAAGATTATGACATAAAAGGGACATGAGTGGGAAGGGGACAGACTAACCTCAGCCCATGTGCGGATGTGGTCGTACCTCGTTTCTCCAGCCACGCAGGGCCACCAGGTTTTCCTGCGTCCGCCAGCGCTGCAGAAGCTCGGCCATGGCAGCCGAGCGTGCCTCGGGCGTCTCCAGCGCCGGGTCCAGCGTCACGGCGCCCTCCGTCACGTGGAACATGGAGGCGGCCCTCACCAGCGGCAGCAGCTCGGCACGCACCAGGCCCACTGTGTGGCCGGCCACCACCAGCGGCAGCGCGCCGGACAGCAGGCCGTTCTCTGCACCAGAGCACAGTGTCAGAGCAAGGGGAAGGGAAAAATCTGCAGTGAATAGTCAACTCTTGACACGTGGCTTGGAAACAATACGGCAGTTTAGTATTATTGAGCTGAAAATAGCACTACCTATTCAGGAGCATTAAGTACGGTAAAACTTGAGGCATCATGCATGTTCCTACCAACAGGGCTTAACTAAAGCATTGTTTGCTGCCCAAGACATCTTTCTTGTGATTCATATCAAACAAAAATATATAAATTTATTTAGCAAGAATTATATATTACAATACTTAGCAATATATTGTAAAATATTAGGTTGATAAGCATGCATCAGATACTGACCTTCAAAAAGAACAGCATTGAACTTCCGAGCCAGAGTAATAAATCTGCTCTTTTCCATTTTCACTGAAGGCTCCCTTGGGTGGGTAGATTATTAACCAGACTAATTTGATTGTGTCCTCTCGAGTCTAGATGGCGGCCTAGTGTTTTGGCAATGGATGATCAGCGCCTAGCCCTATAGTTACCTAGAAGAAAAAGTCCAAATATTCACACTTTTCAGGCAAGTCAAATACTGCTAGTCACTTCCAACTTGAACTCAGTTGAATAATGAATTTCAATTTGACGTCTGCTCGCCAGGATGATTTCTCACAAAGTGCTTCAGCCCCGTATTGGTATCAGTTGTCGGGCACGGCTGGGCACGGCAACTCTCACAACACAATTAATGAAACCGATCCAAAACTCAAACTGATACTCCGGGCCAACCAAGGGGGCCAACCAAGGCTATAGAACTCCAGGTAAGGACACCAGCCGTTTGACCTTGAACGCCGCCGGCCGGCCGATGACGTCATTGGAGGCAAGCCGGCTCGGCGGACACACAAGGCGAATGCATAACGGAGGGGCGTTGGAACGTTGCGGGAGCCGGGGAGATATTTTAATGTGGTTGTATACCACCATTGTTATGTTTATTGATCTACAGACTGCATTCTTTTAAACCTCGATGCACTCTAGGCCTGGATGGTTCGTACATTCGTGGAACGATCACCCCGTCCGAAGTCCGTGGTCGAAGCTGTCATAGTATTAAAGACACTAAGACGGGTGCAATAACGGCGATCCGATCCCGTCTCTGGCGAATCTAGAGGGGTCGTAAGGACCCAGGCCGAATCTGACCGTCTATTTTTAGGGAAACGGGGTGGGTGAATTGACAACCGATGGCTTAAGAGATAATGAGAAGAGATCCCGTCGTCGATTGTTGTTTGACAGACAACACATGTTGTACTGGACGTGTGAATTTTATGTTTTACTTTGCCAGCTTGGCTTCACGCGTGAAGTGTCTGCTGAGCAGGTCGTTTGTCTAGGAGTATGAAAGTTTTATTTTTAGCCCAACTTCTAAAGCATTCGTCCCTTTCGGATGTAAACGTTACCAACTACAAAGAATTTGCTTTGTCTTGGAACAGGTATATTACATTACAGGCTATAAAAGACATGAGATTAGATTCGAGTAAAGCAATAGCACAGTTACCAGGCAATAGGCAGACAGGCGCAATGTTACCCGCTACACGCACAGTGAAGAAAACACTGCCGCGCCACTCGGGCTCAACAGGTCCTGACTGGACCGGCGACCCACCGGTACTCACATCGCTGCGTGGCGAGGCCGCGGAGGAGCACCGCTCCGTCCGTGACGGGGCGGACGAGTGCCAGCGAGGGCGAACAAGAGAGAGCCAGAAGCGAGCCAGTAGAGCGAGCCCCGACCTACGCCACGCGCGCGTATTTATACCGTCACACGCCGTGTGACGTCACAACCCGCGTACTTTCACGCAATCCGAGGGCCACAGTATAACATATAGAAATAATACACATACGAGTACACGCACGTTACAGGCATGGCCGTAAGAATCCGTCCTTATTCGCGAATGAAACCACATGCGAAACAAGTGCTAACTCACAAACTAACAAGATGTCAGATTTTCATATAGAATACCAGATAGGATATAAAGTCACACACTTTTTGTTAACAGTTAATATCATTACAATAAACAATGCGACCCGGTACCTCATCGTTGTTTATTGTACCAGACGGCCCGTATTGTTTCTCGTAATGTTACATTGCCAATTTTTAAACGTACCTAATGCAACCGCCAACCGACAAACAATGCAACTAGCATTATGTTTTCTGCTTTGGAAAACCCGTGAAATCACGTAAAATAGTGAACATTCCGTGACACAGTCAGTTTTGTCTCTAAGGTATCTTATCTTATATGTGCAATAGACCATGCAACCCGTATCAAATTGGGCGACATACATCAGCTTAGAACGTGGCATATCGAACACTGTAAAGTACAATAAATCATGCAGTCCGTGAGGGTCGGTCCTGCAATAAGTTATTACGCACGTATTTACCGTAATACGTCGTAATCTATTTCACACAAGGAATAATGCGATCGATCCGTAGGTATTCCATGTCTGCTCCTATTTATTCGTTGTTAGCTATACAGAGCTACAGGAGAAAAAGCCTGTTCCAATCCATTGCAGGGCTAATTACATAAATATAAGAACTACATGTTCTAAACGTCGGAGAAACGCGTACTTCACGTGGCACGGCTGTGCGGCGTGAAAGTCGTGACCTCGCGCGCCCGCCCGGTCTCGCCAGCGCGCCCGGCCCCAGGGTCGGGCTAAAGCCATCTCCTCGCGCTCCGTCCCGGGTTCACCGTCACGTCCCGAGGGGTCGGGCGAAGGTCGGTCAGTGGCCAGTGCGTAGGTTGCGACACCGTGCCGCCTCGCCGGTGCGTGTGGGCGGTACGGTCTCACTACGGCACCGGCCGCGGTCCACGCCGCCGCGGCGTGGTGTTGCAGCGAGCCTTGCGCCACCAGAGGCAGTGATGCAGGTCACATCCACCGCGATCGTGGCACGGTCACCGAAGGTGGCGGCGCCGGTCGCGCCCACCGCGACCGTGATTTTCTCACATTCCTCCCTTTTTTATAGAGGCACAATAGCTCCAACCTTTGGGGCTCAGCGGTCTGAAACAACTAAAAGTGATGCACATGCACACACAAGAATCAACCATTACCTAATACCATTAAACCAGCGGGGATCACTTGGACTTCACGTAAATACTACGTGGTTCTCTGGGTCTCTGGGTCGGATGGGTCTGTCCTCGTTCCCTGGCATGCATTCCCTTTCATTTTACTATTCACCAAAATAGCAAAATAAATCCATCTACCTACGAGTAGGACCTTGCCAGCGAACCGCTGAAAGTCCTTGTTTGGCTGATATGGAGCATCATTCCGCCGAGGTATCCTGGACTCGTACTGGCCAAGATAATCTGTAGCAAAAGATTCAGGGTCATGCGGATAGGTGTAATATGATCGGATAATCGGAGATATGACACGGGCGGTTGTAACACTGGTCATTTACGGCTGCTATATTATGTACTGCCACAAACAACTCATTGCTGGGTAACACAGAGGCAGAGTGACCTGGTGTAGCACAGCGATAGTTCTCCTTATGAACCTCGGAGTTGATAACAGAAAGCTGATATCTGCAAATAGCAAGTGGCAAGCTGATCGTTCGTCAAGCTGGAACGGGCACGATTTCTCTCTCCCGGTCTGTCGGTGTGAGGAGGGTCAAAGATTTCGGGGTGGCTTTGGCATTGAAAACACACAGTGAGCCCCAGCAACACGACGGTGTCCGATCTCTCCCCAGTCACAACTCGGCTCAGTTTGACGGCCGACGGCGACACAAGAATCCGGCATGGAGCACTTGTGCACGATCGACAGGTCAGCGTAGCCTTCTCTCACCGCGGTGTGCCCTGCGTTTCGGTTTGCCAACACACGCATCCAAGTACTCTACCTTGGCGTACGGGTGTGGGACCGATAACTTTGTTGCACCTTTACGAAGCCAACACAAGCGTCCGAGTATTGCACCTCGACACACTGGTGTGGGTTCGGATATTGGGCGCGTATGGGCGGCCACCGGCCAGTAAATCTGGCATCTGCAGCGGTCTCGCTCACCACTGCTGGTCGGTCACACCTAGTCGCATGGTAGCACATCTGTGGTTTTAATGCTTAATTACTCACCCCAAACACCAACTGTACCCCGGTCTCACGTGGACGTTTGGGTTCGAGATGTAGCGACCGCCTCAGCTGGGTCAATGATCAGAGGCCATGAAACTGAGAGTGCAGGACTCAGGCCACCTGGTCGGGTGCCTGACGTCTCCGGCGCCAGACGCGACAAGCGGTCGCTGTTCACTGGGAGAAGTCTGCTGTAACAGGGCCAGATCATTCAATCTCCGGTGGAGCTTCCAAAGTGCTCGCATCAGCATTAGGGTGGCAATATCCAAGAACAGCCGTACAATGAACCAGGTCATTTGCCCTTCTGGTTGATTAGACCAGAGATAAGGGTGAACGGTTAGCGCAGCGAAATGTTGCAACAGGATGTGACATAGTCAGGAATCATAGGAATCATTTCACCAGAGGTAATGCTGCTCCAAAGGTTTTACGGAAAGCCGATGGAAAATAACTGACAGTGGCTCACCTGATAATTTTATCCTTTAACACCTCATGCTAACTCACTCAACCACATGCCAGAGAACTTGACAGGGTTCCCAGACCTTCCAGAACCTTATACCTTGTGACATAGGTACCGACAATTAATAGCATCCATACAGCACTAATCTAAGGGGAATAGCGATCGGACGCTCTCCTTGTCCTCTGGGGATCGTTGATGTCTCGGAGGCGTCCTCTGAGGACGAGTCGGGATCTGAGCGAACAGCTCGTCCCGCTGCACCTGTCGTCTGACGGGCTGTCTGCCCGATAGGCCATCCTGCTGGCCACGGGAATCGGACACATCCGATCCCAGTTCTCCACTCAGAGGAGGAACCATATTCCGGGCCCTAAGGCCTCCAGAACTCTGGTGACTCCACTGCCTGATCGAGGGTTGCGCTCGATCCTGTTTCCAACAGCGGAACGGCGAAGCGGTATCGTTAGCTTAGAAAATTCACCCTGCCCCAGGCTCTCTGTAGCCGGGCTTCTATACTATATCCTGCCTTTCATTGGCAGCGACTGGGATCTGCACAGATCTGAACTGCATCGCAGCCTTTCTCTGGCCATCCCGATACACATGGGAGACTGGGCGGGGTTTCAGTCGGTCACAGTGCACCTTTTTTTTTCGCGGTTTCTTTGAACCGGGCTTACGGACCCGCAGCTGTGTCATTGTAATGGTAATCACTTACCACATAGCCGGGCTCATACTTTCTAGTTAATTTCGAGGCATTACCAGGATTGGTGACGGGCCGATAAAGGTAGACAAGGTCTCCCACCTTGTAGGATTTATCTCCGGCATGCCGGTTGAACACCCGCTCGTTCGTGAGACCGAGAAGCCTTTTGATTGACGATTGTCTGAGCAATTGCATCAAACTGCCTCTCTCTCTCTCTCTCTCTCTCTCTCTCTCTCTCTCTCTCTCTCTCTCTCTCTCTCTCTCTCTCTCTCTCTCCCTCTCTCTCTCTCTCTCTCTCTCTCTCTCTCTCTCACTCTCTCTCCGCTGCGTGACTTGCCATCATCTAACTCCGCGGAGTTAGAAGAGAGTCACGCGCCCAGCGCCTGCTCGATAGTCAACCGGAGTTGCCTTCGAACATGAGGCGGGGCTCAACTAGTTGCTGGATTGACATCTTTTCGTACGCGTTTTTATCTATCAACGAATGTGAAGCGCCGCTGTCAATTGGAGCAGACACTTCGTGCGAATCCGTCGACAAACGCATCAATTGCTATGGGTAGTGGTGGCTGAAGGAAGGCCCTGCAAGCTTTTTGAACAATGGTTGGCTGGGTGTCCGGTCTGTTTACATGCTGCGCAAACAATGTTTGTGCAGGCTGCTGTCGGATGGTCGTCTCCGCAGATAAAACACACCGGTCCTTTCTCGTAGTAGGGACCCGGCTGACCATTGTGAAAGTACTGCATTGGACAGTCTCTTTTGAAGTGTCCCACCTGTCCACACCGGTAGCATTCAGAGGACGACGTATTAGCCCGAGGCTGTCTGGCGTCCATCTGAGGCTGTCGGCCGCCCATTGACCTCTGATTTGTTTTGCGAGAAGGTCGACGATTGGGTCGTTGCAACCGTCCTCGCCTAGAGACGCCGGCATTGTGCTGAGCTGATTCTTCAGCATCGAACATAGCGTTGATGGTTGCCTTTTTAAAATAACGAGCGTTAACGTCCTCCAAATGAGCAGCCAGATCGACAGCTTCGTCAAAGTTTTCAATCTGACGCTCGACGAGTGAACGGCTCAACATCGGAGGTAATCCCGTTACGAACTGTTCGAGCGTGATGCGGTTCATAATACCTCTTTGAACCTCTCGTGGCTCTGCGGTGCCCATATCACGCACAAGTTCAGGGTACGCAAGACGAGCCAGTCTTTCCACCTCCTGAGCGAATTTCCGTACTGGAGTTTCGCGACCCATGCGGGCGGAGTGGAGCTGAGAGACGTGCTTACTAAGGTCGACGACGCCTCCATATTGTTTCAGAAGAGCTTGTTTAACCCTGGCCCAGTTGTACTGAGAGGGACTAAAACGATTGCAAAGGCTCTCCAAGAAGCTCAATACTTGCGTCTCGACGCGCAGTGCCAACAGCGGCAGAATCGTCTCATCGGGAGTTCCCGTGAGTTCCAGAAGTAGATCAACCTTTTGCACCCAGTCAGTAACGGCAGTACCGTTATATTCACCTTTGAAGACCGGGAGGTTGCGCAACACGAACGAATCGTATTGACCCGTGCCTCGATTAGAATCAAATAGTGCACTGTGCTCTTGACCGACCATCTCACCCCTCGCCACCTCATGTGACCGGGACTGACCTGTATTGGCGCCGAGTACCTCCAGACGAGGTCGTTGGTCGCCAGCCGTGCCGTACTGGCTGAGCACGTCATAATACTCCTCCTCTCCTCCGACGGCGGCAGGGTTCCCTGGAGTGGTGCCTGCTCCGCCCTCCGCCTTCGTGCCGGAGGTCCCCTGTGTTGGATTTCCCATGTATCTAGAACATGAGAAGAGAAGGATCTGACGCAGATAATTGCCTGTAGCCTCTACCTTTCCCAATCAGAGCTACACCGGTTCAACGTCACTGGCGATGCCATTCTACAGGCCATCTGCGGGCCAGGCAGAGGCGTGTAGTGCGTAGGCCCTCGGGGGATTCTGCCCGTACGCAAATCCGGTCGATAGAGAGGGGGGAAAGCCATCCCTGGTGCGCGCACACTCCAAATTAACCTCTCTACACCCGGCATCCCAGAGCACGCGAGCGGCTGGCAAATCTAACTAACTTATCTGAGTCAGCAAATATTATGATGCCTCACGGCTTTATATTCTTCAATGACCTTTAAGAATAATGTTGCCGGAATGGCATCTCAAAGCATCACGAGATATGTCAGACGATGTTACCATGAATTTTAATCACGAAAGAAATTGATCGGTCCGTCTCGGCCGGTCGGCTGCCCCGGTTTTCCTCACGCACCACGCAGCGATGTTGAAGGTGAAAGTGAAAACGCGGCTCAGCTCTCGCTTTCGGCTGGGGCGCCTGACCGTGAACCGATTCGACGGAAGCGATCGCTTCAGAACCAAAGCAGGTCAACATAACAAATGACAGGAAACAAACCAAGAACACCTTCCGTCGCACGAAACCTGATATTAAATCTAGCAACCGTCGCACAAACCCTGCTATTAAATAGCCATCATTTGAATGAAATCCATTTGCTCACAATAATTGGTGCATCAAATAAGCATCGACGCGAATCGGCTTACCAATAAATTATGCACCAATGTGGAACTGAATGTAGACAAATTACGAACAAAAACATTGTTCCTTTTAATTGGAAGTTATAGAATAAACATTGGTTTAGGAACACAAAAACTATTTATAAAATAAATCAAAAATAAGCATTTATGAACCGACAATTCAAAATCAAATCGAATATAAAAATGTTCAATGTCAAATATCATCTGCCGTCTCAAATTCTAACTAAATTAGAACCTCACACACCCCGTGTGCTGCCAAGCAGATCATTCTCGGAATAAGAAACCAGCGACAGAAATATCCGATTTGCCAAGGGATATCCCATGGGTTGCAACTGCAACCCAGCACAACCGATCGTGAAAGTGATCAGTACAGTAAAAAGAACCAAAAGACAAATCAATCTCATCAAGAGATTGATCAGGAGCCTGTATGCCTGAGATTTGAAATCGGGTGTCATTGTGCCTGTATCTTTACAAAAAAAAACAATTACTAATGCAAATGCAAACTAAATAAAACCTGTCCCTAGTCCCTTGATCGATCAGATTCAAGTCATACCGGCAACGAGCCCCCAGTGTGAATTTTATGTTTTACTTTGCCAGCTTGGCTTCACGCGTGAAGTGTCTGCTGAGCAGGTCGTTTGTCTAGGAGTATGAAAGTTTTATTTTTAGCCCAACTTCTAAAGCATTCGTCCCTTTCGGATGTAAACGTTACCAACTACAAAGAATTTGCTTTGTCTTGGAACAGGTATATTACATTACAGGCTATAAAAGACATGAGATTAGATTCGAGTAAAGCAATAGCACAGTTACCAGGCAATAGGCAGACAGGCGCAATGTTACCCGCTACACGCACAGTGAAGAAAACACTGCCGCGCCACTCGGGCTCAACAGGTCCTGACTGGACCGGCGACCCACCGGTACTCACATCGCTGCGTGGCGAGGCCGCGGAGGAGCACCGCTCCGTCCGTGACGGGGCGGACGAGTGCCAGCGAGGGCGAACAAGAGAGAGCCAGAAGCGAGCCAGTAGAGCGAGCCCCGACCTACGCCACGCGCGCGTATTTATACCGTCACACGCCGTGTGACGTCACAACCCGCGTACTTTCACGCAATCCGAGGGCCACAGTATAACATATAGAAATAATACACATACGAGTACACGCACGTTACAGGCATGGCCGTAAGAATCCGTCCTTATTCGCGAATGAAACCACATGCGAAACAAGTGCTAACTCACAAACTAACAAGATGTCAGATTTTCATATAGAATACCAGATAGGATATAAAGTCACACACTTTTTGTTAACAGTTAATATCATTACAATAAACAATGCGACCCGGTACCTCATCGTTGTTTATTGTACCAGACGGCCCGTATTGTTTCTCGTAATGTTACATTGCCAATTTTTAAACGTACCTAATGCAACCGCCAACCGACAAACAATGCAACTAGCATTATGTTTTCTGCTTTGGAAAACCCGTGAAATCACGTAAAATAGTGAACATTCCGTGACACAGTCAGTTTTGTCTCTAAGGTATCTTATCTTATATGTGCAATAGACCATGCAACCCGTATCAAATTGGGCGACATACATCAGCTTAGAACGTGGCATATCGAACACTGTAAAGTACAATAAATCATGCAGTCCGTGAGGGTCGGTCCTGCAATAAGTTATTACGCACGTATTTACCGTAATACGTCGTAATCTATTTCACACAAGGAATAATGCGATCGATCCGTAGGTATTCCATGTCTGCTCCTATTTATTCGTTGTTAGCTATACAGAGCTACAGGAGAAAAAGCCTGTTCCAATCCATTGCAGGGCTAATTACATAAATATAAGAACTACATGTTCTAAACGTCGGAGAAACGCGTACTTCACGTGGCACGGCTGTGCGGCGTGAAAGTCGTGACCTCGCGCGCCCGCCCGGTCTCGCCAGCGCGCCCGGCCCCAGGGTCGGGCTAAAGCCATCTCCTCGCGCTCCGTCCCGGGTTCACCGTCACGTCCCGAGGGGTCGGGCGAAGGTCGGTCAGTGGCCAGTGCGTAGGTTGCGACACCGTGCCGCCTCGCCGGTGCGTGTGGGCGGTACGGTCTCACTACGGCACCGGCCGCGGTCCACGCCGCCGCGGCGTGGTGTTGCAGCGAGCCTTGCGCCACCAGAGGCAGTGATGCAGGTCACATCCACCGCGATCGTGGCACGGTCACCGAAGGTGGCGGCGCCGGTCGCGCCCACCGCGACCGTGATTTTCTCACAGACGTATGACCATCAGAGGTAATGCCTGAACGTAGGCAAGCATAATTGTTCTGTCATACTGTTTAGGAATATAAAATGGTAATGGAGATTATTGAGGATATGATCTCTACATTACGGGAATTCACTAATTACTACGGCCCATAGGGGCACCGCCGGAGCTGTTGTTTTGCCATCGGTCCCAGGCAACTCCAGGGAGCTGCAGTACCCGGCGGCCAAAGCGGCCCACTTCGTCGACTCGCAGGTCCTGTGGGATTCCGTGATGCTTTAGTGCTTCACCCACAGAAGCACGGGCATAGCAGTAGGATGTGGGGCTAGGTGTCTGTCCACCTCTTCATTGAAAGAACAACGTATACAGCGCCTGGTCCCGCCGAAGCTCGGTATCGACCGTGACTTATTCACAACTGGCGGATCCAGGAAGCGGTCTTGGACACTGCGGGGGCTTACCCCAAAAAGGTTTCTCGGAATTAATTTAAAAAAAAAACTCTGATTTCGATTCCTTGCGCACTGCTGTGCAGTGTGATTAACCAACATATCCTCAGAAAAGTTGTGAAGTTTTCTTTGATTCTCGAAAAGCGATTTCGGGCGCTGCCAATGTGGGGGAAGACATTTGCCCCAAATGCCTTCCCCTGGATCCGCCAGTGGGTTGCCCCACTCCGAGCTTGACTAAAACCATTTTCAAACCCCACCAGAAACCGATGGTAAGGTGAATTTAAATCCAATAACTCATCTCTGTCTGCCCGCCTAAATATGTATACAACACATGGTACGGCACCCGGCCCTGTCTGAGCTATGAGCCGATCGCGATATTTTCGGCTTTCCCCAACCCAAGCTCGATTAGGAATGTTCTCCTTCCCCACCCGATTGCTGATGTCAATTCAAATTCAATACCTCATCTCTGTCGGCCCGACCATAACCCATTCATTGCACACCGTTCAGCGCCCCGCCCCGGCAGAAGTGTAGGGATCATCTATGCGATTTGTCATCTATGCGATTTGTCATTTCATGTTGTCATTTTCATTTATATTGTCACCGCTTTATTAATCAATCTGTTACCTGTTGTCAATTGCGCGTCAAGTTTGTTATTTGTAAACCGGCCTGCCGCTGGCCTCAACCTTCCTAGTAACCGCTGTGCCATACGCTATAGAACGTGTCGTGCAAAGGTCACGGCGGCACCCCTGAGGCGGCCGCTGCCCGTACGTTTAGGAGCCCATTGTGTTGACGTCATGACTGTGAACAAAGGTCGCGGTAGGGGCTCTCCCGGCAGCCGGACGGTGACTCATACGCTAAGCTTGTCTCTCGCCGCGCCTGCGGGCATATTGGTAGTACTAGGAACGGCCAGCATGTGACCGCGGTTTTCGGCGACATTGTCAATTCGTTTCTCGACTCTGCTGTTCGCTACAGGACAAATACACATAGAAAACGGCTCGGGCATTTGGAGAAGAGCGGCTACTCTGAGGCGAGGGAAGAACACGGAGATTCACACAAACGACCTGACTAGGTTGCACCGGCCAGTCGACCGAGGTGGGCTTCTGCGCCCTTAAAGACGCCTCTGACTGGCCATTGCGCTGACACCCTGGTCGGACCACGGTCATTGATCGGACCCTGCCACTGGTTCGTGCTCAGGCTGCCTTAGCGGGTAGACCTGCTCGACCAGACGCCCATTGGTGGGCGAGTGCTCGGTTCCGACTTTCACCGCCGGTCCAACAGCGTTCTGCTGGTTCCCGCCGATCCGGTTACGACACCGCAAGTGCCGTACCGACTCGGGCGTCCCAGGTGGGCGTAACGGTTACCACACCAGTTCGCGACCCCCAGGCTCTGTCAGCCGTCGTACGGCTCTCGGACGGACACTCTAATAGATCAGCCACAGATCAATAGATTGTCACAGACCGTCCGTCCAGCCACGCGCTACCCACAGCGCAGTACGACAATTGGTGACCCCGACGTGATCTCCGTTGTTCGACCTTAGCCTCTCGTCATGCCCGCGGACAGCGCACAGTCCGGCGCCGCAGCTCAAGACCCAGCCAGCGTTCCAGCTTCAGCCTCCGAGTCAGCTCATCGGCCCATGGCTAGCTTCCGGCTACCACCATACTCTCCGGAAGAGCCCGACCTGTGGCTACTGCAGGTGCAGTGCGCTTTCGACGTCAGCGGGGTCGACTCCGACGAGCTGAGGTTTAAGCTCCTCGTCGCAAACCTCCCCGCCAACATCGCCGTCCAGGTCAAGGACGTCATCCGGTCATCTCGGTCTTTTGACGTGCTGTGTGCGGCGCTCCAAGCCCGCCTGGCACAGTCACGCGCCGACCGACTACAAGCCCTGCTCGGCCGCCAACAGCTCGGCGATCAGAAGCCGACGGCGCTGTTGCGCTCAATGCGCAACGAGCTAGCCGCAGCCGGGGACGCCCCGGTTGATACGGAGCTCTTCCGTACCCTATTTCAACAACGGCTACCGCAGCCCGTCCGTGCTGCCCTCGCCCTCCTGCCAGCCGACAGCACGCTTGACGCACTGGCAGAAGCGGCCGATCGGTATCTGGAAGCTAGCGGACCCGACCCACGGCTATCAGCGATCGCGGCACAGCCGTACACACAGCCGGCACCGCCCATCGCTGCTGCAGTGACAGCCCCAGCGCCAGCTGCGACCCCTGCGCTGGACACCGTCATCGCCTCCCTGGTCGCTAAGATGGAGCGCCTGGAGGCCAGCAACCGACGACTCGAGGACGCCGTGCGACGCGACCGCAGCCGTTCCCGGCCGCGCCAGGCGTCTCGCCAGTCACGCCGCCCGTCACCGGCTCGTCCTTCAACGCCGCCGCACGACGACACGCTGTGTTGGTACCACCAGCGATTCGGCGCCCAAGCGCGCCGATGCAAGTTGCCGTGCTCCTGGATCGCCTCGGAAAACTGAGGCGCCCCGTGCTGATGGCGCAAAGCACGGGTGCCCCTCCTGCCGCGCCACTCCTCTTCGTGAGGGACACGGAGACGGACCGGCAATTTCTAGTCGACACCGGGGCGCAGGTCAGCGTGCTGCCTCGCCGCTGCCTGCCCAACGGGTCCACACTGACCCCTGCTCCTGTCGGCCAGCAGCTCGTCGCGGCAAACGGCTCACCGATCGCGGTGCACGGCACCTGCCTGCTGGACGTCACCTTGAGTCAGCAGCACCGCCTGAAACATCGATTCTTCGTCACTGACGTCACCACACCCATCTTGGGCACCGACTTCCTGGCCGCACATCACCTCGTCGTGGACGTCGCCAACCAGCGTCTCCTGCGGGACGGCACCGTCTGCGCCAGCGCCGAGCGGTCACGGCTGTGCTCCATCGGAGTGCGTCTCGTCCGGGAGCAGGCTGCTGCTCGCTTCGCAGCTGTCCTCGCCCGGTACCCGGATGTGACCTCACCAAAACCTGGACCAACACCGGTGAAGCACAACGTGACGCACCACATCGTCACCAAGGGTCCACCGGTGTACCAGCGGCCACGACGCCTCCCGCCGGAGCGCCTTCAAATCGCACGTGCTGAGTTCAACAAGATGCTCCAGCAAGGCATCATTCGACCGTCGAGCAGCAGCTGGACAACTCCACTCCACATGGTGCCAAAGAAGAGACCCGGCGAGTGGCTAGGGATCATCTATGCGATTTATCATCTATGCGATTTGTCATCTATGCGATTTGTCATTTCATGTTGTCATTTTCATTTATATTGTCACCGCTTTATTAATCAATCTGTTACCTGTTGTCAATTGCGCGTCAAGTTTGTTATTTGTAAACCGGCCTGCCGCTGGCCTCAACCTTCCTAGTAACCGCTGTGCCATACGCTATAGAACGTGTCGTGCAAAGGTCACGGCGGCACCCCTGAGGCGGCCGCTGCCCGTACGTTTAGGAGCCCATTGTGTTGACGTCATGACTGTGAACAAAGGTCGCGGTAGGGGCTCTCCCGGCAGCCGGACGGTGACTCATACGCTAAGCTTGTCTCTCGCCGCGCCTGCGGGCATATTGGTAGTACTAGGAACGGCCAGCATGTGACCGCGGTTTTCGGCGACATTGTCAATTCGTTTCTCGACTCTGCTGTTCGCTACAGGACAAATACACATAGAAAACGGCTCGGGCATTTGGAGAAGAGCGGCTACTCTGAGGCGAGGGAAGAACACGGAGATTCACACAAACGACCTGACTAGGTTGCACCGGCCAGTCGACCGAGGTGGGCTTCTGCGCCCTTAAAGACGCCTCTGACTGGCCATTGCGCTGACACCCTGGTCGGACCACGGTCATTGATCGGACCCTGCCACTGGTTCGTGCTCAGGCTGCCTTAGCGGGTAGACCTGCTCGACCAGACGCCCATTGGTGGGCGAGTGCTCGGTTCCGACTTTCACCGCCGGTCCAACAGCGTTCTGCTGGTTCCCGCCGATCCGGTTACGACACCGCAAGTGCCGTACCGACTCGGGCGTCCCAGGTGGGCGTAACGGTTACCACACCAGTTCGCGACCCCCAGGCTCTGTCAGCCGTCGTACGGCTCTCGGACGGACACTCTAATAGATCAGCCACAGATCAATAGATTGTCACAGACCGTCCATCCAGCCACGCGCTACCCACAGCGCAGTACGACAGAAGTATCCTAATTCCTAGCGCGCTGAGCAGTTGCCTCCAGCCGCGTCATCGCGAGGCCCCGCGCGGCCCATAAATTAATACATTGCGCGAATAGCCGTGTCGCCCCCCTGGGGCCAACTCCGGGCCTTGCTCCGGGCGCTCCGGGCCAAGCGCTGAGCTTGGCAGGCCTCCGTAAGACACTGCAGTGACATCTGTTGACAAACTACACAACTAAGGGCAAAGTCCGATCGAATTGTTGAAAATTGATAAGAAAGTGAAATTCGATGAGAAGAACAATATCGAGGAAAAATTTAAACCAACTGAGACTTCAACTTGGCATCAGGCATGAGAAAATCGACGTATTTTACCAGACTGAAACGAAAATCCACCAGGGGCCTGACAATCAATCTCTATACGCCGGGGGCACCGGTGGACCGGAATGCGCCGGTTCTGAGCTGGTTCGGGGCGGAGGGGAGGTCCAAGGGAGGTCACTGTGGGCGAGTGGAGCGCTGCGCCATCTGGGTGACATTCGGTACCGCCATCTATTTTTGCAAACGTAAAAACAATTCAACGACTCAAGGCACCAACCTATATGTGGCCTTAGCACCAACTACCAATACCAATACGTGCCGTCCCATGTCAGTAGTATTCTATGACCGTGCATGTCAGCCTGCTCCACCGCCTCCTCCACCTTCGATAAAAAATATAGATGACCTTGAAAAATATTTGTAAACAAACTAGGTTAGTAATCAAGAACAATGGTATATTACCGATTCTGCATATTATCTAAATTTGTCAAATTGCAACTATGAACAAACAAAATAATATTGATAACCATATTTACACAAAAATACCTTGCAACGTTTTGTAATTGGAAAAACTGTTAATACACACTGTGGCAAAAATTAGAAACCAAAACAATAGACATCAGAAGTATTTAATGCTTTTATGGCGCGCGAATGACAAAACATGACGATTGATTTTCTGTGTGCCAAGTGGCCAAGCCAGCACAAAAACGAGAATGCGTGCCAGAGTCACTCAGCATAGGTTAGGTAGCATATTTTATCGATATTGATGTTATTGACTGTATTGCATTATTGCACAAAAAGTTACCATATTTTGGAAACCAGGACCACTGGAATTATAGGTTTGTACATCGTAGTTGTTTTGCTTTAAGTTCTGCCTTCTGGTCTCTGTGAAACAGAAAGTTTGCAGTTTCAACATTTCTTAGCAAACTTTCTCTTAAAATCAATATTGGTATTCAATCTTCTGTAAAATGAAATAGCTTGAATCTTGCTAACTCAAAGTTCATACTGAGGCTTGAAGTTTTCTTGAAATCCAATCATTAATGCTTGGTATTCGTTTCTTGCAGGTGCAAACTTGAACTCAAGTTTCATTTTTGGTTTTGGTAAAGTGAATATTGTTTCTTTGTAATTACTAACATTTCAGTTGGGCAAACTATGGGGAGGTAATTATGAGCTTGATCAATCAAGTTCATGCGTGTTACGGTCCAAGGCGGACATGAGGACAGGTGGCGCCGCCGCCACTCGCATAGCGGCGGGAACGTGAACTAACCTGTTTACTATAAGGCCGCTGTGCTAACGGCCGCTGCGGGCGCCGTTTCGGGCTAGTTTTGACTTTGTACCGCAATTAATGGTTTATTTATAATAAAAAATGGACTAGCGAGTCGCGAGAGTCGTGCCGGAATCAGAATTCAATGTTCTACAAAACTAAGCCATTTTCATTGTGATCACATCATCGACTTCACCGCCCAACCCAATAAAGCAGAAATATGTCGTGTCACCGGTGATTACATGCAAAAATTCTTTGGCATGTAGCATAAAAACCAGAACACCTTTGACTGCAGCGACTATGCGGTACTACAGAAAATTGTATGGCCTACCTAATGGTGCCCATTACTTAATAATTAAGCTGAGTATTTCGTCGCCTAACTCTTGTAAAACCGTATGTCCGCTTGTCTATGGAGTTTGGACCGTAACGGATTATGACATCATGAAAGGGGGCGTGGCAATAATGGCATGACCATATAGGTAAGGAGTTGAAATAAAGATTTTGATTACTTTTAATGCACCAAACTATTCAAGTGTTTCATTTCGATTGTTATAATGCCCATTTGGACAAGATTTCTTACCAGGTGAAATGCAATATTCTATATGGATTGGCCTGAACTGCAATGCAGTTCAGCTCAGGGCCTCGGCTAACATGTTAACTGGTGGGCCAAATGGCCCACCAGTGACCCGAAATGGCCCACCAGCCTCAAAGATTTGGCCCACCAGTAATTTTCTGAAAAATCGAAATTTTCCCATTTTACATCACGACATAGGTAACATTGTCATACAGACAGATACAGAGGCCCTACATACATTGTTACATTTATTAAAAGTAAGAACTTGATCGTCGTTGCCCGCCTAATACCATCACCATTCCCGGTTTCTTGAGACAGCCGTAGGTTAAGCCCCGGTCACACTTCACCGGATTGGACCAAAGGACGAGAGACGGACGGCGTGGGATGTCCGTTCGTTTCCGTTGGACGTCCGTTTCTCATCCGTTAATATCTGTTCCATGTCCGGTGGTGTCCGGTGTGCTCAACCGGACACCACCGGACATGGAATGATGGAACGGATATTAACCCGCGCCCTGCTGGGGGGGGTGTTTGAACACCCCCCTTGTGGTTTTTCGCGAATATCTCAAAAACGGCGGCGCGGAGCGCCGCCGTTTTTGGTACACCTTATCATACATCAATTCTACACATGTTGTGAAAATTTCAGACCAAGGTCATTCAAGGTCAGGTCACCAGGTCACTTGAAGTGACCTCACCTCATAAAAAGTTTCAATGTCTGTCATAGCTACACCGAGTGACCAATCGCTTTAAAACTTTCAGCGATTGCTAAGAGCAATAGCATGTACAAAATATATATCTCAGAATTTTGATATCGATGACCTAAGGTCAGGTCAATTTTGCGACCTCCCCATTATAAGTCAATGGGAGAAAATTGAAATGCGCCTCTTTTGGACAAAAGACATTATAAACACTTCCAAACACTAAATTACAAGTGGTTTAGACACACTGAACATGAAAATAATGTCCGTGACCCTTGTTTATGCCCTGAGGTCATCTTAGGTCACGAATGGTATCTAACAGTTTTTCGCAAATAACTTTTGATAGAGGAATGCTAGAGCGATGAAAACGCCTTAGATGTGTTCAGCTCGACGATACGGATTGACTGATATGCAGCATGACCCTTTCCGGTCAGGTCATGACCTTGACCTGAGGTCAAATTTTCAAGTTGACCTTTCAAGGTCAAGTTATAGTTCATTCGATGCGTCTTGACGAGAGGAACACGATGCCGGTGAAAGTAAGCTCGTACAAGGCTTGGGTCAAAAGTTATTGCAGAAAAACTGTTTCCGAAAAAAATCGGCTATTTTTGCAGTTTTTGCCCCCTGCAGGCAAAACCGTTGACGCTAGGTCAAATCTGAGAGAATTACTCAGAAAGGGCGTTAATAGGGCTATCGAATGCACTTTTCCGCGGCGCTGTAGCTCTATTGGTTCCCGAGTTATGCGTTGGCTTCTTGGAAATTTTCGACATTCGACCTGGAAATCGGCGAAATTTTGCCTTCAATGACCTCTGGTGACCTGACCTTTGACCTGACCAAAAAATTGACCGAAGTGATTTCGTCATTATTTTTGACGCTCTTTCGAACGCCGCCTTCCGCGTATCGCTACGTGGCCCAGGAGCCGAGTTACAAGGGGGGGTGTTCAAACACCCCCCCCCCCCCCAGCAGGGCGTGGAAATCCAGGACCCCCAGCCGGGCGCGGGTTAAAGGATGACAAACGGACGTCCAACGGAAACAAACGGACATCACCGGACGCAGACAGTTCTCGTCCGTTTCTCGTCCGTTGGTCCAATCCGTTTAAGTGTGACCGAGGCTTTAAATTTTATGCAATAATCGTGAAAGACGTTTGCCTCTGTCAATTACAGATAGTGTCGGCGGCTTCCAGCCGATTGAGGTCTGCGAGAGTTCTTGCAAGCTTTCCGATCGATCGAGTGGTTACAGTCACATAAGCATCTGCCGCAGACCAGTCGGTTACAAGAAAAACTACGTATAAAGAACAGACCAGTTCAGACGGTCGGGGATAAGCCTGCGAGCGATCTCAGACGGCTCGCCGATAGACACGATATAAGCCAGAGTCAAACTAGAGGTAGTGTCCAACTTCCAGCCGATTGAAGTCTGCAAGCGATACTATGCGTCTTCACGAACGGTATGATGCTTGCAGTCGCACATCTGACCAGTTGGACGAATTTCGAACCGTTCACAGTCAGCGTTCCAAAAATTTCTCATTTGGGCTGAAGATGACACTCAAGAATAAGAATGGATAATTTTCCACTCTCACATTTTGGATGGCTAGAATTTTCCACTCAGACACCCAAGAGAAATCTGAAGTTTGGTACACTGTTCACCAGAAGTGTACATAAATTAGTTTTTTTTTTTAAAGAAAATATTAGGGTTGCGCAGTGCGCTTGGGCTTTTGAGTGAATTCTTTTCCATGCGACACCAATAGACTTAATGATCATTTTCAGAGATGTTGGGGTTGCTGCTACAACCCCCTTTTGGGGTTCCTGCTACAACCCCTTTTTGGGGTTCCTGCTACAACCCACTTTATATATAAAGTTGCACTTGTGCTGTTCACAATTCCTCCCGATCCACCCGACAACGCCCGATCCCGTCCGACCGCTTCCGAATCTCCGACTAGTCGGCGAGCGATCCATTCAGGGCTCGCTGATTTTTAACATCCGACCGGTCGTAAGTTATCGTCCAAAGTTTTATAATCTGCGTCAATATTTTGTGCATACTTGTACGATTTTATGTGCACCGCCGGAGTATCACCACTGAGAGGGTTGTGGGTCCCTACTCTCTCTCCTCTCTCTGAAGAGTCGGGGGGGGGGGGGGGTCGAGCCCCGTTTTTTTACATTTTTTAATGCCATCCTGACGTTTTTTTTTTGCAGGATAAAGTGGCCGAAATCTGGGGAGAAATCGAAAATGGGGGGGGGCTATGGCTACGAAGGTCAGTCCATGTCGCTGCCCAAGTGGCCCACCAGTCAAAATTCCTTAGCCGAGGCCCTGGTTCAGCTCACATTATCTGCATTTCCAGTCTTATTGTAGTTGTAAATGTTCAAACATATGAAAACAAACAAATGATGTTGGTACTTGGCACCATATGTCATGGTGGGTGTCAAGGTCATGTGAAGGTCAGGTCAAGGTCATTAATCTTAGATGACCTTGATTCACTCTTAGTGGTTTTGGTGCCTATGCAGCATGTTACAAAGCTGTCAGTGGTGGTTGATACCTGCCTTCTATGGATAGCTGGCAGGAGGCCTACTGGTTGACCTGACCTGACCTGTCCTGACCTAGCCTTAATGCATGAAGACATTATCTGTGATCAAAACTATCATGAATTTTGTAATCAGAACCATGACAAAACGCCCATAACAGCCTCACTTTATGAAGTTTAAAGCAGGCCCCAATTATTCCGACTTTTTGCTCATTGACCTGACCTGGAAGGTCAGCCAATACCTAGGACCTTAAGATTTGGTTTGTTTTCACCTAACCTAGCATAAACTGACCCCTTTTTGTCATCTGCTGGGTCTGGGATGGAGCTAGCTAACCTAGCGTTACTTAACCTAACGTTCAGCTGTCACGGGTCCAGTTGTCCACTACACTGGTTCACTTGTCCAGTGGCTCAGTTCTCCACTGGTTCAGCTGTCACTGGCTCAGTTGTCACTGGTTTAGCGTTACTGGGTCAGTAAAGTTCTCAGTCTACCAAAATATAAGCTCGTCTTATATACTAAATATTAGATCGTCTATCTTGGCTCAAGTCGCTCTAGTCTAGCGTCTGTCGTGCAACGCTGAACGAGCGCTGTTTGACACTGCGCGTCCTTATTTCGGCAGTACGGCAGCATATCATTAAAAGAGGCGATGTCTATGTACCCATCGGAACCTAGCGTTTCAACTTCAAATGGAAAAATGGAAGACGTAGTGGGGAGTGCATCATCTGCCTTACTCGGTAAAAGCCGTCCATCAAAAGCTCCCGAACTGAATTTGGTGGAGCGGCGGAACTGGATGATACACATTCATTTCATCAGAAAAGAGTTTGACACTTGCAAGGCGTTGCTAAAAGAACAGCTGCAAGAAACGAACGACATGTGCGAATATGCTTGCTACATCCAGGGTCTGATCCTGCGCTCCGAGGGTAGCATTCAGCACTCGTTCGAGATGTTCCAGCGCTGCCGCGAGCTGAACCCGCAGAACGTGGATAATTTGCGACAGATGGCCCGGTCTCTGTTCCTGCTGGGCCGGTTCGACATGGCGGTGGCCGCCTACACACAGGCCGAAAAGGAAGCCAGCAGCACCCCCGACTGGGAGATATTCTACAGCAAAGGACTGTGCTACAAGCACCTAAAGCAGCTGGCCGCCGCCCGCGAGGCGCTGCGCCGCTCGCTGCAGCTGCACCAGCACGAGCGCACCTACGACCAGCTGGGGCAAGTGGCGCTGCTGCAGGGCGACCTGCAGGAGGCCATCGCCACCTACCAGCAGGCCACCGAGCAGTTTCCCGAGTCGGCCGAGCTGCTCACCTCCCTGGGGCTTCTGTACATGCGCGCCGGCCAGCACCAGCAGGCGTTCGAGCAGCTCGGATCGGCGCTGGCCCACCAGGCCGACAGCACGGCAGCCATCCTGGCCGCCGGCAGCATGATGCAGGGCCATGGCGAGTTTGACGTGGCTCTGAGTAAGTACCGCGTGGCGGCCCGGGCGTCGGCAGAGTCGCCGCCGCTCTGGAACAACATCGGCATGTGCTTCTTCGGCAAAAAGAAGTACGTGGCCGCCATCAGCTGTCTGAAGCGCGCCAACTACCTGTCTCCGTTCGACTGGAAGGTGCTCTACAACCTGAGCCTGGTCCACCTCACCATGCAGCAGTACGCCTCGGCGTTCCAGTTCGCCTCGGCGGCGGTCAACCTGCGTCCCGACCACGGCCCCATCTACCTGCTGCTGGCCGTAGCGCTGACGCACCTGGACGACCCCGAGAGCGCCGAGCAGGCGTACGGCGCCGCGCTGGCCGCCCAGCCGACCGAGCCGGCCGTGCCGCTCAACCTGGCCGTGCTGCTGCACGCGCTGGGCCGCCACGCCGAGAGCCGCAGCCAGCTGGCCGAGTACGAGCGGCGCGCGGCCGGCACGCAGCCGCCGCCGGAGCTGGCTGAGACGGCCGCCCGGCTGGCCGGCCTGCTCAGCGGCGCCTCCACCTCCGGCCTGCCGTCCATCAGCGGCGCCGCGCAGCGGCCGCTCTGACGGGCGGGCGGCTCCGCCCTGCACGGGTCCGGCTCTGCTGGTCAGGGCTGACCGGACCTCGTCTCGTTACACCTAGTCACACTCGCACGGGGCATTTCGCAATGAGGCCGACCCTCGTCTTGTCATATCTAGTCACAGTCGTACTAGTCACTTCACTATGATCATCACTGTTGATTTTTAAATGTCTTAATGACCATATTCATTCGCATGCTGGCTTTCTTCATTTTGATGCACATTCAATCGTATTTTCATTTGCGATTTAGAAATGGTCTTTGCTCGTTTAGTACAGACGTGTAATGGCCACACCACATGTGATCGTTGTTTTCGCTGTAATCGCTATAATTGTTGTTTGTTTAAATAAGGTCGAGTGAAAAACATGCTGAAAAAAGAAAAACGAACCTAATCTGGCATTATAGCATTTGTCATCATGTTTAATTTGGCATGTGAGAATCGGCTCATTTTACAAACCCGGAGCGCATACGCCAGGGGCTTTGCACCCGATCTCTAACCCCGGTGGACCGGAATGCGCCGGTTCTGAGCTGGTTCGGGGCGGATGAGGAGAGATCACTGTGGGAGAGCGGAGGGCTGCGTCATCTGGGTGTCGCTACCTGCCTAGAGCATGGAGATATGCGTCTGCTCAATGCTTATTCCATTCCGTCCAAGGCCGTCGGCGGTATGCCGTTTGAGGCGTCATGTTTTGTTTGATGAATAAATGCACCAACAAGTTGTCAATTTTTAGATAATACGACATTTCCAACAGTTTCCTGTTCATACCATGTACCAAGACCTGAATCATTGCACTGCTTTGCACCGGTTTTTGAGTTCTGACGTCTGGAGAAGGGTAACCACTAACCAACAACGCTAGTTAGTTCAAATTACGAAAATGGGTGCGTTCTGTTATGAAGCTGTTTCGGATCACGCATTTCTACGAACAGTTATTTTGATATTATGTTCTAGTCGCTCTCTTAATCCGCTCGAATACTGCAATGCATTTTTTCCTTTGCTTTGTGTCAAACGCGACAGGGGAGGTTATTCGACAGTTTTCCAGTAGTGACGGAGTTGCGACGGGCACAGGGCATAGATTATTCACCTCTCAGAAGACGCGACTAGCCGAGCTCCCTGGTCAATACTTCTCACCCGGTCCAATCCTGTTCAGTCCCGACCAGTCAAAGCCACGTGTCTGTCAGTGGTCAATAAGTTTATTTTGTCTAGCTACCATTGTTTAGCTCATTGCAAAGGCATAGTCGTCTGATCACAATTGCACACTCTCACCATTGCACACACAGTTAAGCGTCACAAGAGTGACTGGCTGTCGAAGCGCGCCCACGCCTCCCCCGCGACCCGTCTCAGGACGCCGCCACCCCTCCCCCAGGAACGAGTGGACGGCCACCGATCACAGATTAAACACCGGGACAGCTGCAGCGCCGCAGAGGACCCATACACCCGCCCGCATCGGCCTAAAACGGGGTGCAAAATATAAAAACATAACGGCATAACCCTACACATCAGACAGCACCGTGCATATTGTGACCGAGCATGACACCGACTCCCGGCCGGTCGCGCGATCCATCGGGAATGTTTAACTGGAAATGGCCGGTTACGCGGTGCCTGCGGGGCACCAGGAATGCGTTAAAATCAGTTTGATGTCAGTCGTGGGGCCGCTGACAAGGAACCGTTACCAGGATGGCTCAGACATCCACTACAAGATAACGAGCCAGCAGCCATAAGGACACAACGCTGGTTTGGGGCGGACGGTCAACGCCCAGTCAGGATTGATTACAGACCCACGCCTGGGGCCCAAAGTATGTCACCCTGGGAGTGTTACAAGTTGGCTCTGAGTATCCCTTTCAGTTACAGGAACCACCTGGTTCTCTTCCCTAGTTACGGAACTACCTGGTTCCTTCCCCGGGTTACGGGAACCACCGCTGACAGCCAGCACTGGTTACCAGCCCGCGGCTGCTCCTTGCATAGGGCGACGCAAGGAAGAACACAGCGGCGTGCAACATTAAAGCCAACATATTCTCAGTGGCGGGTCGCCGTGTTAAAGCTGCTGCCGATAGCGGCGGGCGCCCGGTGAGGGTAAAACAGGCTCCCAGCGCCGGCCCAGCCGCTCTGCGCCGGCTTACACCGACCTCCACCGGTCAGACGAGACCGGCCCCCGAGCGGAGACCGGTGGAGTCTGGTAGGACCCGCCCCGAGCCAGCGGCCGCACTACTTGGGCGGCGACTCCGTGTCCCGGGGCGACTCTCCGGGCGAGTCGACTCCGCGAGGCGAGTCTCCGGGTGAGGTGGCGCCCTGGGCGCGCGCGATGTACATGCGCAGTAGTTTCATTTTGGTGGCGTTGAGCGCGGTGAGGTGGGGTTCGACCGCCGAGCCGCCGCACACAGTGTGCGCCGTGACGATACAGAACACGGCAGCCTTTCGCACCGACGACTCGCGGTTATCGTATGCCTACCGGAGAGAAGGGCGACAAGTTAGGTATATAGTAAAATAGAGAGGGACGTGAAGTCATGAGACTAGTCTCACGGATGGACGTTACTTTACGGAGCCCGACACGGAGCTCACGGGACAGGGTAAAGGCGACGTTACGTGACAGAGCCGGATGAAGGACGCAGTCACGTGAGAGAGACGCATCACTACAAGTGCAAACTGCAGAGAGCAGCCAACAAAGTGCCCGCACAACAACGGCCGGGGACACGCAAAGGCAAGTCCAAGTGTGTGGGTCACATAAAGGGAATCGTTTGGCCTACACAAGAGGCACTGAGCCCTACAGACAACAGTTTCAAAAGAACCATGTGGCGCATATCTGAACAGAGCTGTCACATCTTATTGTTGTTACAACTGACACCAAGTGGCTAGTGGCTGGGGTTATCGGGGGTTATCGGGACGTTACTGAAGTCAAAAGTCAAAACATATCCTTTATTTATCGTTAACCTGCGAAGCATATGCAGCCATGTCGCAGTCCCACCCACTTCCAAGTACCGCGTGGCTCTGCGCAGTGGGGGGGGGGGGGGTGAGCGCCTGGGCAGCTAAGTTAGGGGAAGGGGCGCTCGCGCTGGGGGGATAGCGAGGGGGACGGCGGGCGCCGGAAGGCCAGGCTCACCTTCAGCAGCAGCGGCATCAGCTCCGGCAGCCAACCGAGCACGGCGGCCGCCTCCCGCTGCTCCATCAGCCGCGTCAGCGTGTTGATCGCCGCCCGGTTCAGCGGAAACTGACCGGCCTGCACGAGCGGTCCTAGCGCGCGCAGTGCCGCGTCCGCCGGCAGGCGGGCGGCCAGCGCTCCGGCGCACTGCTCGGCGGCGCGGGCCACCTCGCGCTCGGCCGGCTCCGCCTGCGCCTCGAGCACGCGTCGGAACAGTAGCTCGCTGAAGGGCAGCAGCAGGCCGGCTATGGAGTCGCGGCGCAGCATGGCCGTGAGCGCGGCGAGGACGGGCTCGCGCGCCGCACCGCCCGACTGCAGACTGTCCAGCAGCAGGTGGAGCACGGCGCTGCAAGACAGGGAGGCGTAGATGTCAGTGATCACCGCCGTCACACAGACAGATACAGCTGACCACCGCTGCCGTATCTGTCTATCCTAGACAGACAGGATAAAGAGTACTGACAAGTGACAACTGACTACCAACAGAGAGCAAGGCACGCTGCCAACCGCTGTCATACAGACGGAGAACGCACAAACCTCTGTTCGCTCGCACTGTATCTCTTGCAAAAGCCGTCCTGTCCCCCCGCCCCTCCCCAAGGATATTACAATGATGATGTAAGCCATGAGTCGCCCATTCCCACAGACCTGCCGACCGGCGTCTGATCGCGCGGGCGAGAATACCAAGCTTGTCTACCTATCCCACATGTCACCCCCTCGCCCGTGTGTAACCATAGCGTCCGTGTGCCCGCCCACCTGTAGTGGTCGCGCCAGAGCTGCTCCGAGCCGGTGGCTGCCAGCCTGGCCAGCGAGTGCAGCGCCGGCTGCCACTGTTCGGCCGGCTCCAGGTGGAGGGCGGCCAGTGCGGCGGCCAACTGCTGCTGCTCGTCACTGTCAGAGGGCGCCTCCGGAGTGGAGGCGGTCGGAGGGTCCGGGCTGCGAGCAGGGTACAAGAGGTCAGATACAGCCATCGCGCCTTCGGGCTGGAGGCGAGACCGGGTGAGGTGAACTATAGCCCGTAGCTAAGAGACGGGCACCGATGACAATGCTACCAGATATGGGCATCCTAATTGTTCGTCACCTACACCTTTTCAATGCTAAATGTTAGCATTGGAAAATCAGAACGGTTCACTTTGGCCATTGAACCATCATGCTTGTTTCTTCGATGGCACTGCTCCTGTTCGAAGAAGGGCGAGAAGGGCTGTCCGAGCTCTCTGTTTCGGCGACCGGACTCGCTCATGAGTGGCGACCGAAACAGACAACCGCATCCCATCAGCAGCTTTGCTCCAACCCGAAATCTCTTCCCAGCGCACCAGCCCGCGCTCCTCCATGACTGTCCACTGACCTGCCGCCGTCGCCGTCCCGGCCGGGCCGGGTCCGCAGCTGGGCCGCCGACTGGTCCACGCTGGCGCGACGGCGCAGGTGCTGCTGAATGATGTCCGTCGCCGCGTCCTGCCGGAGGGCAGCCAGGAGGTCAGAGGGGCGGGTCAGAGGTCAGGAGAGCGGGTCAGAGCTTAGACATGCAAGACAGAGGTCAGGGGTCAGGTCGGAGGTCAGATGTCAGAGTCTCTGCGCACTTTCTCAGAATCTTACGACTGAATGAGCTACATAACATCAAAACATTTCGCCAGTCCATATTGGAAGTAAGCGTCCCGTTATCCCATTTTCAGACCCAAGTCATTCATTCCCCAGCTGACCAACAGCCCACGCCTGAAGCCCTTAGAGCATAGTAAGTGACGCACCTGGCACGGTTTGGGCACCTGCTGAAGGACACGGGTAAACTCTGCCGTGTTCAGCTCGAACAGCGCCACGATGACGGCCCGCGCGGCGCTCCTCGTCTCCACCGACTTCTGGTCGGACGCCCAGCTGAGCACCTGGGGACGGGAGAGCTCGGTTCAGACGGAGAACGGCAGACGGGAAAGCGTACGGCTCACGGCACGCGACGGAGAATAGCGGCACAACACAATAGACTGAGGTAAGACAGCATAGAGACGTCGAGCGAGATACTTTCAAAAAGCCAAGTCGAAATCCGCAAGCAATGACACAGAGCTGGGTAGATTCAGTTGCAAACCGGCACGTAGGTTGGCAAGAAGTGGAACGTAATTCGACGGTGCTGTTTAGGATGCAGCTATTTCATTTACTTAGAGTGTAAGTCGGCTCATGGCAAAAAAGTAATTACTGTAACAGGAGCCTGATTGGCAACTGATTGTAAGGATGATTATCTCACGGAACCCTGCGCCAATGTCGGTGTGCCCACCCACCGGTCGTACCTTGGTGACGGCGCTCTGCCCTGGTCTTCCCTACCTTGGTGACGGCCGCCGGCAGGTCGGCCTCGGCCCCGGTCAGCTCGGCCGCGTCCATACTGTCGAGCAGGGCGCGTAGGTAGCGCAGCGCGGCCGCCTTGGCGCGTCCGTTGGGCGTGTGGTACTGGTCCAGTAGGAAGTGGCACACACACTGCAGCTGCTGGCTGGCAGGGAACGACGACCTGGCGACACGCAGCGGGCACGAGTGAGGGCAGTTGTTCAGCACAGCGACACAAGCGAGGGTAGCTGTCACACACGGTTGATTGAGGGTAGTTGTTCGACACAGCGGACCCCAGCTGCGGAGGAAAGTTGCTCTTCGACGCGAATGTGCAGCGCTGTTGATAGCATGATAGAGACCGGCCCGGACATCGAACCTTGCGCACATCCTGATCCAAATGTCTCAAAACTAAAAAATCACTGAACCAATTAGGAAAGGATGTATACGAACAAAGATGAAAAAGTGTGTGACCTAACCACTCGCAGTGTGTGCCCCGTTGGCCTACGCTAGCCCAAAGTGTATCTCATCACTCACCTAACCACACTGAGTGTGTGCTCCAGTTTCTGCACCACGGAGCCGAGCACGTCTGCGCCCAGTTTGGTGAGCAGCCGCGCCACCAGCACGCGCAGCCAGTCGCCCAGGTCGTCGTGGTGTTGGATCACAAGCTCCTGGACCGTCTCCAGAAACACGCCAAACACCTGTACGGGAGGAGGGCGGTTAGAGATAGCATGCTGAGACAGCGTAAATGCAAACCACCAAACAGAAGAAGCATCAGGGTTCATTTCAAGGTGACAGGAGTAAGAACACATCGATGAGCCTAGCTATTCAGCAGCTGAGTTAAAATGAAGGGAAAATAGCGTTCGTACGCGATTTCCTTACCTTGGTGTGTGGGTCCATGAACATTTTGGTGAAGAGCTCGGTGACTCGGCAGAGCTCGGAGGCGGTTAGCATTCGGTTGGAGCGGAGCACGGCCTGCAGGGCGAGCAGACCCTCGCGGCGCTCCGACCACTGGGTAGAGGCCGCCTGCTCGATCACATCGCCCACCGGCTGCCGGCAGACGACGGCAGATAGCGTCAGACCTACAGACTACAGAGTCGACCTTTAATTGACACAGGTCAAATAGCCCAAACCGTCGACCAAGTTACCACCCTAGCGGGGTTGTTTGACAGACCTTTGTGAAATGGCGCAATTTTCACATTAGTTATTATTCTATCATTTTCAGGTTACTGCCCCTGGAAAATAAAATAAATCCAAAACCTGGTAGCATCGATAGGCCAGGAAATACGTCGCCCATTTTTAGACACATCGGTTAAAGCAGCCAATTTACCCCAATATCTCCTACCCAGCGAGTGTGAACAGACGGTGGTGGCAGTCTATACTTACCCGGTCTCCGACCTCGGGCAGGCTGCTGGGGAGGGAGCCGAGAGACTGGGGACCGCTGTTCCAGCCGCCCGCCTATCAATACACAGAGGGAAGGTGTTACCGGACACACTCGCACCCCAGTCGTAATAGACTCATACCCACACACGGTTTTGCTTTTGTCAAACTGGCCTCAAGTCCATTAAGCCCACCCACCCTTATACAGAGAACATATGAGGCTTAAAGTCCTGTAGGGATACAAGCATCTTGATGGAATCCATTCTATTTAACTGAGCACGTCAATAAAACGCCTCATTCATTGAATAAGCTGGCACTATCATAGCGATTTACGCAATTCAAGTAAGATTACGTCATTACAACATTTTTTACGAGGCAGAGAAAATGATAACTATTTCCACCAGCGTCTTGTCCAACAATGCACCGTTCCTGACCACAGTGCGGTCGTGACTCACGTCTCTGCGCGGGGTGGGCTCCAGGGACGAGCGGCCCGAGCTGAGACTGCCCGCCTCCGACGGGGAGCCCTCTGAGAACATATCGGGTACCGGCGAGCGCCACCGGGCCACCGACGCCTGTGTGGACCGATCGACAGGGTCAGACAACGAAGAAAATGACAGATAGCCGCGGGTGGACACTGGACAGGGTACGGACAGGGCACGGCATTGCACGGAGTTCGAACAGGGTACGGAGTACCAATCGTACAGCAATGTACGCATACGTAGGGTGAATGAAAAGTTTTGAGCCTAACATACAGGGTGACACAAAAAAAACGGTCATCACCAAAATTCGAATAACTTCGGAAGTTTTATTCAGATCATCACCAAACTTCGGCCACTTTAGGTCACACCTATGTAGCAGACATCCACCAAGTTTCAAGTCTTCACTACGAATACACGTGTAATACGTGTACTTTTAGTACAGTGTGTGTTTTACGGACGCTCCACGCTCCACAATGTGCTCCAGGTGAGCGCCCCGGCGCTGCAGGGCGTAGGCACACCTGCATCCGGCGGGCAAAGTTGTCGATAACCCGATAAGAATAACGTTTCAGGGGTAGCACACCCCCTGAGCACTGTCTCCAGAGGCCATTGCACTCTGTAAAGTGCACAGCCATCGGGTTATCGACAACTTTGCCCGCCGGATGCAAGTGTGCCTACGCCCTGCAGCGCCGTGGCGCTCACCTGGAGCACATTGTGGAGCGTCAGTAAAACACACACTGTACTAAAAGTATTCGTAGTGAAGACTTGAAACTTGGTGGATGTATGCTACATAGGTGTGACCTTAAGTGACCGAAGTTTGGTGATGATCTGAATAAAACTTCCGAAGTTATTCGAAATTTGGTGATGACCGTTTTTTTTTTTGTGTCACCCTGTAGTTACAGGTGACGCAGATAAATGAAACTTTGGTCATGTGTTTTGCCACTATTGATATGGATGGACACCAAATTGTGAAGTCCTAGCACTTTTTTCTTCACTTTTCAAGCGCCTTGAATCATGCTATTTTGGGTAAGTGCTCGCGGTGTCAATGACGTCATTATTTTTTGTAAAGCGGCATCCAGTCAGTTTTTTCTTTAGGTTTAGAAAGAAATATACACCCTAAGGATGTCAATGCTGGTTAAAAGATTCAATTTGAGATACATTGGAAGGCACAGTAATTGATTGTTTACATCGCAACCAGTGAAAAATACCCCGATTTATTGTCCTGGTGAAACACGACCAATTTTGTCGGCATTGCCCTTCTGATCTTCCTGATTTTCTAACAAAGGTGTATCGGTGGGTCATCTTAGTAATGCCCCATTACAGTAAGACCCTTTGAAAAGGAGTGCACTTGCAAGACATGCCATTTATTTTCCCAATTACGGAACACTTTCCTCCTTGTTGTGACTGTGACATTTAATTTTTCAGATGAGAGTAGAGACGTTCTTTTACTGACTCCACTGTTCTTCCAATGCTAGATTGAAGTGAAACACCCGCAGTTTATCAGCGGTGGCGAAAAGTGACTTTAAATTCTCAGAATCTGCTTCAATTAGCGCCAAATGTCATTACACATCTCTCGTCGTGCTCTGCAGCAGAAAGCCAAGAGGCCCAATACGCAGAGACCTTTCTCATGTCATGCCCATTGGTAAGAATGTCGCCAGCTTGCTCCTGGGAGATGTCCATTCTTACCGCTATCTGATGAGGTCACAGTCTTTGATCCAGCATCCACACCCCTAGAGCAGGGTCAATGTTTTCCGATTTTGTCACATTCTACGGCGTTTTTTATATTTGTTCATTTTGGACGCTGTTCCTGCCTTGCTTGAAATTAGCAGCTCAAACCTAAACAGTGCCATATGATGGGCCACAACCAATAAGTTTAATTTCAGGTCCTTTTTAATTTCAGATGAGGGCATGGCTTTGAAATCGCAATACTTTATAAAAGCTCGGTTCTCGATTTTCTCCCTTTTCACCGAACGCGGAATCTTCTTCACTTTAACGGGCTCTAAAAACGAAACGAAAAGAACTAATAGGACTTCAAAACTTGGTGTACACACCTAAGAATAGTGGCAAAATGTGTGACCAAATTTTCATTAACCTGCGTCACCTGTAACTGTGTTAGGCTCAAAACTTTTCATTCACCCCACGTACAGCACCGGAGTGAGCCGTCCACTCACCGGGGTGTCTGAAGGGGCGCTCTCAGAGGCCCTCCTCTGCCGCAGAAGGTCGGCGGCCGCCGCCGGACGGGACAGTCCAGTCACACCGGGCCTGAGGTCAGAAGGGGTTTCCAGGTTACCCACAGAGGTCAGCGGGTCACATACAGCTGAGGTCAGCTGGTCACATATAAAGGTAACAGGTCGCGTAGCTGGGTCGCCAGGTGATGTCCACAGAGATCAGCAATGTGTGCTGCGCAGAGAACGGTTGATCATGTTAACGATCGGCCGCGGTTGTGTCCTTATGGACAGCCACATATCCTGTATCCCGAAATACTTTTCGGCAGCGACAAGGAGGGTGTGCACACGTCTTCCAGTGATAACCCGTGATAACTAACGGAGGTGGCGCGGGCGGGGGACGTCTCTGTACTGACATCCTGGTTCCTGTAGCCACTGCCGGCGTCTGATTGTGGTGGGAGGGGTATGTGTGTCTGTACTGACCTGATCCCTGTAGCGCCGGCCGGCGTCTGCCGGTGCAGTGACGTCTCTGTACTAACCTGCGGATCCCTGTAGCGCCCGCCGGCGTCTGCCGGTGTGGGGACGTCTCTGCACTCACCTCCTGATCCCAGTGGCTCCGGCCGGCGTCTGTCGGTGGGGGGGGGGGGGAACGTCTCTGTACTAACCTGCGGATCCCTGTGGCTCCAGCCGGCGTCTGTCGGTGCGGAGACGTCTCCCGGGACGGACCCGTGGAGCGCGGAATGCCCGAGCGGCGCCGGCGTCTGCCCAGCGTCTGGGACTCGGACGGAGAGCCGCGCCCGGTCAGACCGAGCCGAGAGGGCGAGCTGCTCCGACTGCCGGCTGGGGTCAACGGGCGGGGTGACGGGTCAACGGGGAAAGGCTCTATTCCTTAATTAGTGGAGGGTCAGGACAGCTGGAGGGGTTCAGGTCAGGTCAATGGGAGGACAGTCTGTCCCGATAGCAGCGGACGGCCAGGGCAGGTGGGGAGGGGAGGGAGGTCAAGAAATCTTGTTAATTTATAGCAAGCAACTTCTCATGATGAATAGCATGAAAAAGACACTTATCAGGCACTCAAGCAGCAAGCTAGCTTATAGCAGGGAAAATACGGCACATGCAAGCTAAGCGAACTAGGGGCTCAGCCTAAATCACTGAGCATGCTGCCGGATCTGAAGTGGTACTGGTAACTACCATCGTTGAAAATTATCGCCGCCAAGCTGATTGTGACCATTCCCAGTATTACCAGTAAAACGCATATTGGGCGAAGAACGAGCGAGCGAGATAGTGAGCCCTGCACGTGCGCAAGGGCGAGAGGGTACTTCCAACGGGCTTGTGCAAAGCACCCTTCTAACCGGTCGCTAGCGGTGTGCCAAATTTGAACGCAATCGGCCCAGCCGTTCCTGAGATCTGGAAGCGGCATTCTGCACGTGCGCACGTGCAAGCGGGGTCCAAACTGACTTTTGCACGGCACCCTACTAACTGGTCCCCAACCGTGTACCAAATTTGAGCGCAATCGGCCCAGCCGTTCTCGAGATCTGGGAGCGCCCCCTGCACGTGCGCACGTGCTGTAGCACCCCAACCTTAACACATGCAGATGAATTATCTGATGGAGACCTAACTGTGTACCGAGTTTCAATTCAATCGGCCCGACCGTTGTGCCGTTATTGAGGTTGCAATTTTGGGGGTTCTTAAAAAATGTCCAACTTTACCACGCGCCACGTGCGGCGGTTGGCAAGAACGCATAGTGGCCATCACACCACAGAACTTTTACGTCCAAGTGACATTTAGTAAAGAAGACCGCTTGTCAATCGGATGTCCCGTTCCTAAGATATTAGCTTTTGAAGAGCGTCCCCACGGCCGGCCGGCCGGCCCCTCATACTCAGGATTTTCCCTTAATTCAGTAAGAACTCGCTCGCTCGCTGTGCTCGCTCGCTCGTAATAAGTGCGAACAATACCACTACTAGTCTGTGTGTAGGCAGCCAACACTGATTATTCATTTTAGTGTGACCACTATCTGTGTTGAAATCACTAGTAGTGCTGAGTTGCGTGTAACTAGTGTTGAGTTGACTCTGGCCAGTACTGAGCTGAGAGTATCCAGCACAGTACTGGGTAAGTATTGGTTCAGTATCGTGCCCTCGATTCAACACTGAGGCGAGATGTACGGCCCTGATGCGATGTAAGTCACTCACGCTGACTCTGCGTCACGGAACGGGTGCGCTGTGGGCCGGCGGACGAGGGCGGCGGCCGGGCGCGGCCCGGACCCGGCGTGCTCGATACTGCGGGAACAGGCACGGCGGCGTCACGGCGGGCCGCCACGGTACGGCAGGCGGCCGGCGGCGCAGCCAGGCAGCTCCGTGAGCCGGCGTCATAGCACTCAGACGGGTAGAGAGCGAGCGAGCTAGTCGGCTAGCGGCCGGGACAGGCGGCAGTAGGGAGGTGGGACGCTGGGGTAGCGGGATGCAGACAGGCATACTCAAATTTTGCTCAAACAGCAGAAGGCATAAGGCATACGCACTACGCAGCATCATTGAAAAGGCAAAATGCAGTCTAAAATCCATCCAGTAAATGAACGGCATACGCGTATCGTATAGATGACACTGTAGCAGTTATTACTACGATGCTAAAATGATACTAAAGGGTAGGGGAAATATTGAGATGAGGGTCCCCGCAGCGGCAGTGGATTGCTGGTGTAGCTCATTCCTAGAGTAGCTGCGGGACACCGTCATGCATTCTGCAGAGTTGCTTAGTGTTTTGGACCGGGCTGACTACTTACAGGAGCGACGGCCATTTCCGTCTGTTGACGGTCAGCGGCGGTGGGGAAAGACCAGACCGGACTATCACTCATGAACCGGGACACGAGTACTTAGACAGACAGAGACACATGCACAGGCAAAGGAGAGGACACAAAGACCAGACCACACCATCGCCGGCCCAGACACGTCCAGAGGCTGACACTCAGACAGACAAACAGACTGGGCAATTAAGATGTCCACTGTCCACAGAGCGCACATCGAGTCGGTACTTGGAATTGACACCCTACGGCACACAAAGACAGACACAGACATAGGGAGTATAGAAAGAGACCCAGAGACGTGGACACAGAAGACAATCCATTACTCCATACAAACATTAAAAACACCTCAGATTAAAATAGTTGATCACCTGCCGGTCATCCGACATATGTTATACAGTGAACTTATCCAGCTTGCAGAGGTACCGCACCTTCGCGATACGCAGCAGCTACCGTGGTCACGGTGGGTCTGTAGCTGGTCTGTGGTTCGTGGTCTATAACCGGCCCGTGGCCAATCACGAGAAGCCTGTGATTTATAACGGGTCTGCCGACTGCGGATGGCCTGAGATCTGGCCAATAACCGGTCTGTGGTCTGTGACTGGGTCTGTAGCCACTAGCCGGTTTGCGGTCCTCCAGGGGCCGGGTACTCACGCAGACTGCCGGGTCCGGCGGCGGCGCGCGCGCGTTGAGCGGCCGCGTACTGGGCGCGCACACTGGCCCGCTGTGCCGCCTGCAGGTCGATGGCAGAGGTAGAACGGAACGCGGGCGGCGCCGGAGACTTCCCTGAGAAGGAACAAAGTGGTTTATATCAGACGAGCGCAAGGGCCAAAGGGGAACAAACAGCACAAACCCCAGGGCCCAAACTCATCAACCTGTGCCAGGGGAGGGTGTTCCGTGTCTCCAGAGTCCCGCTGGCCCCCGTCAGTGTCCGTGTCCACCACCTGGGGCATTCCGCTCCGCTCCTCTCCCATCCCTCTCCACTCGCCCCTGTCCACCGGCGCGGGGCTCAGCTGGGGCAGACCACTCGTCCCCACCGTTCCCCACTCACCCCTATCCACCGGTGCGGGGCTCGGCTGTGGCAGTCCGCTCCTCCCCCGCCCCTCCCCGCTGCTGCTCCTACTGACCCCTCCCCACTACTTCCTACTCAGTACTCACCCCTGTCGACGGGCGCAGGGCTCGGCTGCGGCAGCCCACTCCTCCGGGTAGACCCCGTCCGACTGAGTCCCACGGCCGACGGCAGGCTCTCCTGGCTGGTGGAGCGGGAACGGCGGCCCGGCGCTGGTGACAGACGAAACGCACGGAGCGTCACATACAGAGCATAAACAGCCAGCAAACAGCTTTGGTTCAAACTAAGCGACAAACCAGGTTCCAGATACAGATAGGACACAGCCTAGACAACACAACTCAGATCAAACTAGTCGCGCCAGATCGTCAGAATGTATTAATATATTCCTGCCCGGGGCCGGGATGATTCAATAAATGTCACCGAGGTTTTTTAGCGAAAACTCCGAGGGCCGTTAGGCCCGAGGTGCTTTCGCTAAAAAAGCGAGGTGACATTTATTGAATTTCCGGCCTTAGGGCTGGAAGGTGTTTCCCATACCTGCCAAAAAGCTCACAACTATAGGATAGTGACGTCAGCAGCCGTGTGGTTCAACGTGTTTAACCACACCCCTTGAACCACACGGCTGGTAATATTAAAGCATTGCATTATACTTTGAAAAGTGTGGTACAGTGCACGTGCCGTTTAAATGCCTGGATGTCTCGATTTAATCATGCAATGTAGCAGGTATGGGAAAAGTATCGCACGAACCTTTGAAAGACGAATCTGGCCATTCCAAGACGAATCGAACGGAAGAAACAAGATTTTATTAATGCAAACAGGGAAATACAATATAGCAGTATTTAATCTTTATGCATTAAGAACTTAATGACGAACAGAACACAATCTAAGCGTGAATATAGAGAAAGCAGGCTAAACAAAAATAAGTAAAATCTTGCAAACAGCGCGCAGAATACCACGGTACGAATTGCATACAGGTGAATCAAGTCAGTCGCACACAGCTAATCAATAGCGCCGCGCGAACAGTACAGACAACGCTGTCCGCTACCGAGCGTGACCGGCCCACCCTGTGACACAGTACGCACTGTTGAGCGAGCCGGCGCTGCCGGACTGGGAGCGGGCGCCGGCCAGCAGCCGCTTATGCTGCGGGTCTAGCGAGTTGAGCAGCGAGTCAGCCTGCTGCCGGAAGTGGTCGGCGAACCCCCAGTACGCCCTGGCGGAGAGGCACCGCGCACAGTCAGACGGGCTGACCCACGGACCGGGCGGCGAGCGCAGCAAGACAGACTCAGCGGCCCACCTTATATGGCACTATGTGATGGGCTGATGCGGCCACACGATCAGATACACATAGGGATCAGGCTCGAAAACTGCTCAAGCAGATCAGTACCCACATACTTTTCAGAAATAAAATCACAAACAGGGGTGATATTGATTTCAATAGAATAACGGCTCATCACCTACCTATTAATCTACCCATGGCCCAGTCCAGGTACCTACCAACAACAATGACCCACCCACTAGCACATCACACCCTCTCCTCCCGACACACATCCCCGCTGCACCAGCCCCCACCAGTCCGTACCTGCGACTTGTGGCTCGCACCTCGCTGTCCGCGTCAGCCACACCGCGGCGTATCGCCTCCTGAATGGCCGCCACGTGTCGCTCGAGGGCCGGCGTCGGCCATGTGGTGATCATCTGCTCGAGGAACTCGCAGCAGGCGCGCCGGATCTCGCGCGACTTGCTGCTCAGCTGGCTGGTGACGATGGGGATCAGGCGGGCGTGCTGCGTGTGCTGGATGATGAACCGGATGGCCACCACGCCTGATGTGGACATTACCTGAAGAAGGGGTGACGGGGGTTGGAGACTAGAGAGTGGTGGGACACGGGTAACATGGAAGAGATAGATGGAGACACTCGAGATAAGGGTGAGACAGACAGACAGACACGAGAGAGACGGGGAGAGACGGATGGACACACGGGATAGACAAAATGAGACAAAGGGAGAGACAGACGGAGACAATGGGAGGCAGACGGAGTCACGAGAGGAAGACGGAGACAGGAGAAAGACGGCGACATGGGATGAAAGGCAGAGACAGAAGACATCAAAGATAGGGAGACAGAAGGGGATGGAGATACGAGAGCTTAACATGCTAGAGATGTTGACGGAAAAAAGCTGATGTGACGGGGATGGTGAGACGGAAAATGGCAGGAGGTAGGAGGTGAAGAACAGTAGTGAAAAGGCGTTTGAGCAGCGTCATTTGCACAGTGCAAATCACGATAGCTAAAGCTAACATATAGTTCTCCATTCGGGGTTAAAGCAAATTAGCTTAGCACAACGGATGTCCACTCTATTTCAGGGTTGGTAGTTTGAACAGCGCCACCGGCCGCCGGTCGCTGGGACGGGGCAGCTAGCGGCCGCCCGGTGGCTCGCGTTCAGGCAGTACCTTGGCACTGTTGGGGATCAGCTCGATGAGA
Organism: Amphibalanus amphitrite; assembly: GCF_019059575.1. NCBI lineage: Eukaryota > Metazoa > Arthropoda > Thecostraca > Balanomorpha > Balanidae > Amphibalanus > Amphibalanus amphitrite. The sequence continues at coordinate 62,774 of NW_024881774.1, forward strand.
ACCGGCAGTAGCGAGTGACAAAGGTGGTCCACGCGCGAGCCCAGCTGCTGCGACAGGTAGGCGATCGTGATGCAGCCCTCACGTACCACCTGAGATCTGCCCGGCAGAACATCAGGTCAGGTCAGGTCAACCCTAATGTGCGCCAAATGGGACTTGCAGTTGCAGGCTGCAGCAGGGGAGATTTTCTCCTTCCGCCACTTGGAATCTGAAGAGCGGCACAGTGACAACATTGCCCAACATATAGTAAATACACAAAACCCTCAGAGCTAAACGAAAGCTGAAACAGATGACGACCGCTATGGAGAACTCACTGCTCGATAGTTCACCAAACGCTAATTGAGCCTTTTCTGTATGTATTTAGCTGCAATAAAAGGCCAAGACAGAATTAGAACATTCTGATTATTCCTGAGGATTTATACGATAAGCTGCGGTGTTAGCTTACACACAGTCCTGCATTGTGACCTGAAATTGATTCACCTGATATCCCGGTCAGCGACCCAGGATAAGGGTCCAGTCAATTAGCCAGAGATAGCTTACCTGAAGTTCTGGACGGTGAGCGTGTGATAGCTCACCTAATATCCTGGACGGTGAGCTATTGTTAGCTCACTGGAGAATGGAGATCCCATCCCAGGCTCACCTGAGGTTCCGGTCAGTAAGCCAATGTTAGCTCAGGTGAGCCATCCCGGTAGGTGGGCCGGAGTCAGCTCAACTGAGTCAGCTCATCTGAGGTCATGTACGGTGAGCTAATGCTAGCTCACCTGAGGTCCTGAACAATGAGCCAGTTAGCTCACCTGAGGTCCTGGACAGAGAGCTGCAGCGCCGGCTCCATGAGCCGCAGGTGCCGGTACAGCTCGTCAAAGTCGGCTCCGCCGGCCACCAGCACGCCTCTCAGCTTCCTCAGCTGCGGGCGAGGGGATGGCACCGTCACTGGTTACAGAGGTTAGTGGTTAGCCCGTCAATACGGGACGTCATTTACTGTCAGTGCCACCAGCACACCTCTCAGCTCTCTCAGCTGCGGCAAAGGGGACGGCACGGTCAGTGATGCTGCTATCAGAGGTCACCGTTGACAAAGTCAGTGCCGTAACCACGGGCGACCACCTGCGCTGCACTGTATAGGTATGACACATACATGACAGTGACACCGATTATCCTCACCACCGACTACAAGGATGAATAAATAGAACACCTTGGAAAACTGTGGGTCAGTCACGGCACCGAGAGATGGTGCTAGGGGATGAGATATAAGCGTCAGCAGCGGCTATATTCAAATACTTCTTGGAATCCGTGGCCATTTGTACGGTGCAAACCATCGGAGACCACAAAATACCGGCGGAAAGGACAGTGGGCCGTTGCCCGCTACTGTCACTGACAATCAGCAGAATTAGACACCGCCGACTGGACAGCGTCCGCCGCTCGCCGACCGTTTGTTTGTTTGTTTGTTTGTTGGGGGTTAGGGGCGCGCCGACTGCGAGGTCATTTTGCGCTCATAACAGAGATTTTAAATACGTCTTTAATTACTTACTTATTTTCGTTTTATGCTTAAAGGGACAGTATCACCATTTTGATGAAATTTGACATTGCATAGGCCCCACCTTTCTGGTCCGGGAACTGAAGACCGATCCTCGAAGCTCCACACCGTTATCCCGCTATCGCCGCTCAAAGTACGAAAGGTGTACCACACTTTGAATCGTGCTTCACTATCTTCACTGTTTAAATGTTTGCGCCGTTTTGAATTGACCGCCAGTAATAAAACTTTTACCCTGGTCATTTCATCAAATTTTATAAAGCCAAAACGTTTTTCGCACTTATTCATCACCGTTAAATTCATTAAATAGTCGTAGGCAATTTCCGCTGTTTCCTTCGGATTCTAGCGGCTCAACAAAGGAATTCCTCCAGCTGGAATCACAATCTCCCTCCAATGTATGACGTTTATCACGTGATTGTCACGTGACATTTTCTCCCATTGTCAATTGTCACGTCCATTTGTCACTCCCTCCAATTGTCACGTTATATTTTTATAGGCAATACCTAAGGCTACCTCTCCCTAAGGACAACTCAATCAGAAGAACGACCGCGTAAGCGTAGCGTCAATAATGTATTATCTGCGCCAGTTCTGTAGTAATTTTGCATGCTTCCAAACTGGCGGCCATGCTTGTATAGTGGTGGTTCGCTCATGAAAATGAATCATGAAAATGAAATGTGGTTGCAATATTTTTCACCGAGTTCGGTCCTCAAACTATGTTTTTCTGATTCAGAAAAATAAGAAATGCTAGTAAAAAAAAAAATCAGCTCCTTACCTGGATTTTTTTTTCGATGATACTGTCCCTTTAAGAAAGGAAAGTCAAGGGAAGTTGGCTGCACGGATAAAGGAAAATATGCTACCGTTATGGATCCAGCGCGAGTTATCTGAGAGAAGATCTAAGAGAGTCACGCTCGCCGACCGTCCCAGGTGACCGCCGTTCGCTCACCGCCTCAGTACGCGAGTCCCAGTCGGCCGACGGCTGGCTCAGCGTCTCCCGCAGGCGCGTCATCGTGTCCTCGAGCTCCTTGGGAGAGAAGATCTGTAGCCGTGGCACCTGCTCGAACGACGCGATGAACGTGGCCTCGTCGATGGCGCCGGCGCCTGCCGGTCATGGACGGGTCGGGTCAGGTCAGAGCTCAGGGTCGGGGTCGGGTCAGCTCCGATCGCAGGGTCAGAGGTAAGAGTTCAGGCCTCAGGGTCAGGGTCAGGTAATATCGGATGGTCAGGGTCAGGATAGGTCAGGCATGGAGAACGGGGACGGACCAGGTCAGATCTGAGGTCAGGGTTGGGTCCGGTCAGATCTGAAGATGAGAGACCAGATCAGATCATGCCTGAACAGCAGAGACTAATGAAATAGCAAATATAGCACGGGAAATACCAGTTCATAGTTTAAAGGCTATGAATTGTAAAATATCAATTTTCATCTCCATTCTTACATAATGCCTATAGCGACCGTTTACAAAGACAAAAATTTTCACAGCGATCCTAGTACCAAATAAAATAAGCCTTGTGCTCCGTTCAGTTGGCGTAATTCACGGCGCCCCGGCAAGACCACTTCAGAAGGCTCAAGACCATGACGTTTTTGGTGACATCACTAAAACCCAGTTTGCTTAAACAACAGTCCAAGACCATACGTAAGCCACCACCAGCTCGCACGATCCGTGCCTCGCTAGGTTTGGGTGTGGTCGGTGTCAATGACACTGACAGATCGCACCTTTCACGGATGGGGCGCGGTCGGTGCGACCCCGCCCCTCCCCATCGACCGCCGTTCGTCAGTGCGTCCGTCGGACCCTCCCTCACTGACCGGGGAGGGGGAGGTGACTCACCCGGTCCGCAAGGCCCTGGTAACTACCGACAGACTTCAACAACCACTCAGAGGTCGACGCACAGACTTTTGGCAGGGTATGACCACCTGAATTATCAGTGGTGAGCGGATCAGTGGCTTTATGCAGCCATTGACAACGTCCTAGTCACAGACTGTCCCACCGCCTCTTTCACTACAGTTCTTTCAGGAAGTGCCGCGGTAAGCGGAAAAATCGATAATCCCCCGCATTGCTAGGCTTGACACATGCAGTGTCGCATATGCAGATCAGCGAATAACATTGACCGTTTTTCTGTAACAGATTACCATAGCCGTAACTGGCCCCACCTGACCTGAAACACGACGCTGGCATCGTCACCTCCAGCTCTGTTGCTACCACCAAGTCAGTAGCATAAGCAGTTTGACTCGCCTTACGTTATTAGGCGGCTCAATCCTTGTTTCATCACAGAGTTTGTGTGATAAAAAATGTCAAATGTCATAAGCTGCGGGAAGGCCTGAACACTCCTTCTTGTAAACAATTTTACATATATCTCTTAAAGTAACCGCGCCGTTATCCCGGCTTAGCCATCCGGATATGAAGTAGCAGTGACGAAATAAACCACCGCGCTTACCAAACCATTTCTCGGAGTCATTTTGTTCATATACATATGACGAAGTCTCCGATTTTTAGCAGACCTCTGCCATACGGTAAGTTTTCAGTATTATTCCCACGCAAAGTAGCACACGCTACTTTTCGAGGGCAGGAGCCAGGATTATGTCCTTAGGGCGGCATCTTGCCTCACAAAGGCGACAGGACATCTTTCAAAATTGTTATTGGTCAGGGGTAAGTATGAGGGGACGGGGTCAGGGACGGAAGACAGGGACGGGGCAGGATCGAGAACAGTGACGGACGGTGTCAGTCACTGTCAACCCACCTCCGGAGTGCACTGCGCCGTTGCTCGTCTTCTGCGTCAGAGATCGCCGCACGGTCGGTATCCCAGTGGACCGCGCCGCCGAGGTGGCCGAGACCTGGAACGGGACGAAACGCGGCGTCACCACGGCAGAGCCCCGTACTTTCCGTGAACGGCAAACTGACTAATTTGACTGGCACTAATTTTCGGGATATCCGAGCCTTGGCTAAGTCTTATCATTCAGGTTTACAGTCGGTACTACTTTTGAAGTTACCATTCACCTAACACCTAGCTACCACACAGACACAACACAACAGCTTGCGCCGCAACATGCTAGGTCAACGCCTATCAGCTCCATCGATTAAATACTCGAAGTGCGAAGCCCATCAAAACAATCAGCATGGTTACCAAAGCCATGGTAATCAGGCCTAAGCCCGTTATCGAAATGTATTTCCCCCGAAAAGAGCACACACTGTGCGGAGGACAGAGGCGCAGGGAGCACCCTCAGAAGTCAGCACAGTGCGCTCGGTTCAAGGCCGGTCTCTGGCGGATGACCTCCAGCCCCGGGCGGCAGAGCGGCTCTGGCGGCCACCAACAAACAGACGGAAGCCGCCAGCTGATCGGGTTTGATCGACGCCGACCGACCGCCGACTGGGCTGGAGTCGGGCGGTGGAGTCCCACTGTGCTCCCGACCCGACAGGCTGGCGGGTCTGACTCTGGACGCACACAGACGTGGACTAGCACATTCAACATCGATAACGAATCCCGACAATCCTGGTCGTCCCATTATTAGGAATTAGTTAGTCACTGAGGTCCCATCAATTGTATCGGTTCCATCATTAGTCAATACGGTCTCATCATTAGTCATGATGTTCCAATCTCAATGATTGCATCGCTACCGTCGACTCGTCGCTTACCCAGACGCCTGTGGCACTGCCTCTCCGTTCCTCGTCTGGCCAATATTTCAGGAGTGCCCGTTCACCCGGAGCGATGGAGCGCTCTGACTGCTGGCGGCCACAGTCTGGCCCTGGGACCGGCGCGGCGCCCATGACCGGCGCGGAGGCGGGACACGCCCCGAACGGCGGTGGCTACCACGGCACGGCGCTGGCCTCAGTTTCGCTACCAGAGACCACCGTTACAACGAGGGACAGGGCATTCCAAAATCGAGTCCTTAGGAATCAACGTTGATGCACGAGGGGGGAGGGGGAGATAAGAAGAAAGGAAGAAGCATATCCTGATTCCTGCATGTAGGCCCGCTATCTCTAGCTGGGGCGGTGCACTGTGCAGTGTGCAGTGTGCACGGACTGGTCAGTGAAACAGAGAACTGTGTGCCCGATATAATACAGAGTGCGATATAATATAATATAATATAATATAATATAGAAATCAGTAGGCGGAACTATGGTCAAGCGTACCCATTTTCGGGAACGCATTTTCGTTCCCATGTTTGGGAACGATAAACCCAAATATGGGAACGCCATGTAGGCATTATTTAAAACGAGAAAAAGAACCGTTAAATGACGTCCAAAAAATATAAAACGATCGTGAACCGCCTGATATTTGCCTCAATATTGTTGGGAAAGAGTTTGATATTGTAAGGCCCATCGTAGTTTCAAATCCTTCCCCTATTTCTAAAGCAGTCCATCATCCGGGCCGCGAGCCCAAATTTGGGAACGCTCTCGTACACTGGCGCTGCAAGCGTTCCTTATTATGGGAACGGCGTACCCAAAATTGGGAACGATTTCACCGACGACTTTCAGGGGCCCTCTTCATTAACGAGCATCACGTCCAACGCCGTAAATTATTGTTAACGCAACAATCATCAGATGACCTTTCCCGCAAGACCGTCGCATGTTTCGCCGAGTCATCTGCGTTCTTATTCCCGTCGATCCCGCAGGGGGCACGCCCCCCTCTGCAGGATTACGTAATTCACAACGCTCGGCGATGCTCAACAAGGTCTTCCATACCTATATCCACCGTCCGCGCCGAGGGTGGAGACATGTCAAGCACCCGTCTGTTTATCACCGATAGTTGACGAGCACAAGGAAGTATCCAAAAATGGGAACGCTGAATATGTTTCACCCTCAAAACACCTAGTCCCAATGAAAATCTAGTTTTTTCTTTCTTAATGAGTGTAAGTGACAAAAGACCTGGTAGGATGGGCACGAGGAATGATCGAAATCAGCATAAAAATTATAAATAAGCCACACAGAGCGACCTATATAAGAGAAATTTCCCCAAAACGATCATGCTTAGAAACACGGAAGACAAAACCACGCTCATGACGCTCCTTATAAAACAACGCTAAATAGCTAGCATCCAAATAAAATATGTCTTTCCGGGCTGATAAAATACAGCTGAATAATTTTAAACCACTGAAACTGAGTTTACAACAGTAGTTCGGTAAAATCACTGACGTTCCACGCGGTCGTGCGCCCCGACACCAAAAGTCAACAATATTACCTCCGGACTGTCCGCGTGTTCGCTTGCATATGTCAGCATCTGGTGTCGCTAGGATGAAACTTCATAACCAGGCGAAAATTATTATACTTGACCTCAAAATGTAAAAAACGCTTCATTTTCCTTTAAATTGCATGTTAAATGTAGTATAAGCGATGTTTTCACCATTCCGTCATTTCAAAAAATCATTAAAAATATCATTCGACGGTCAATTTCCTTGTTCAACGGTCAGATTAAAGATAATTTTATAGAGACTTAGTAGATACTTAAATAAGCGTGCACTTTTTTGAGACGTGATGCACTAATGAGTTTTAGTGGGCGAACGGCCGAAAAATTACCTTCCGTTCTCATAAATGGGAACGCCCGTTCCCATATTTGGGAACTCCGTTCCCAAAAATGGGGACGTTCCTATATTTGGGTACTCATGACCATAGTTCCACCTACTGAAATAGAGGGCCCCGTGCATCCTGGGACAGATGGGAAAGTTGCTCCCTAGGACCAAAGGGACAAAGGAACGCACACGCTATGTGATGAGCCCCGTGCAGTATTGGACATTGACCCTCAAACACAGAGAGAACAGAGAACTTGTGCCATGACAGCTGCCCACTGGTAGTCTTGTGCGCCGCGCCGTGTGCCGCATGGGACAGCGACCCGCTAGCTGTACGGAGCGCCGCCCAGTCCGCCGATCCGTGCCGGGCCGGCGGCGGCCTTGTCCCGACCTCCGGGCCGACCGTTCCGTCCCAGCTCCGCTAACCGTGACCGTGACGGCCGAACGTAGAACACACAGAGCGGTACCGGCCGACGGTACAGCACAGAGAGCGGTACCGCAACACACAGAGAGTGGTACCGGCCGACGCACAGTGGCCCTTTTTCAGAATTAGCACGCATTAATTCCCACATTACCTGGAAGTGGTGCAAGACATCACCACGTGATCAAGGACGTATTCCCTGCCAATGCAAAGACAAGAAAAGAAACGAAATGCCCAAGGAGATTCGGCCCAACAGCGACAGGCCGCTCGGCCCAAGATTTGGCGCACGTTCGCACGGCTCGCCCGCCGGCCCAGGCCGCTCCGAGCGCAAGTGTGGCGAGCCCGCCAGCCGACCGCGCTGCACTGACCGCCAGGACGCCCCAGGGCGTCACGTGACCGTATCTGCAGCTGTTGCCAGCCACCGTTAGTCGGCCCCGGCCGGGCAGCAACTAAGGTCAGCGCGACGCGAACAATACAAACACATAGGCGCTTTTGACGTTAGATCTTAAGCCGACCACGGGACTTGTGCGGCTTGGACATCAAACGCGACAAGAAATCGGACAGTTTTTCTTGAGCACAGCGTTATGCCTACATGACATTTCAATAAGCACATCTTATGGCAAAAGTCAAGCAACATTTAGGCGCCCACCAGGTGACACCAGCTTCGAGCCAGGTCAATGAGCTTAGTCGTACCGAATAGGAGCCACAGCCGCTCGCGGACTGAACTGGCTCACGTTATTCACCGTAGAAGCAAAATGGCGCAAAATGGCGCGATGCCCTTTGGTGGACATGGTCAGAAGAGATCGGCGATTCGAACGATGTATAATACGACATGTTCCAGTGTGTGCTACTTAACATAAAGCTTCATATGTATGCCGCCATCTCCAGTTAATAATTGTCCTGTTATTGTGTCCACAATATTCGGCAAAAGTGGTCTATTTAAGTTGATACAATGAAAATTGTGGTTTCTAGGGCTTCTACGTAAACTCAGCTTCACAGCCATGCCATTAATTTTTAATATTTTCACACCGAAAGCCTTACAAATTGATGTTCATCTCACCCTACTTTTTAGCGTCCGCCGGTGGTGTCCGCGCGCCTCTCGACAAACTTCGATTTTGCGGTCAGTTTTACCAAAGATAATTATTTTTTAGGAGGTAAAAATGGCACCATCGGATAGTTTGGAATGTTTTGCACACGATTAGACTGCTTTTTACTCAAAAGAAGAGAAAAAATATTTCGAATTTATGCGTGCTAATTCTGAAAAAGGGCCACTGTGCGACGGTACAACACAGAGAGAACGGTACCGGCCGACGGTACAACACACAGAGAGCGGTACCGGCCGACGGCATAACCCAGAGAGCGGTACCGGCCGACGGTATAACCCAGAGAGCGGTACCGGCCGACGGTACAACACAGGGAGCGGTACCGGCCGACGGTAGAGAACAGAGAGCGGTACCGGCCGACGGTATAACACAGCACACAGAGAGCGGTACCGGCCGACCGTACAACACAGAGAGAGTGGTACCGGCCGACAGTAGAGAACACAGAGAGCGGTACCGGCCGACGGTAGAGAACAGAGAGCGGTACCGGCCAGTTCGACGTCCGCCGTGAGTCAACAGACACCGGCCGGCGGGTGGGCGGACACCAGCTGGCGCCGAACAATGACAGCGCGGCTTCGATGGAAATCGTGACAGTGCTTAGAGACCCCAGAATTCCTTCACGGATTCTCCAAGATCCTCAAAGTCCCTCTATACGGATTATCTTGATATCTTTCTCTCTGTGCTCATCTATTCACCATTTCCTTCAAACGAGACGAACAAATCTCATGAAAGCCTTGTGAAGGTTCTTTGTGTTGAGGTGAAAATCCAGTCGTTAAAAACTGCGTTTTCACACATCAGTGATTTCCGCTCACCGCAAAATTAGGGAGCAGTTGCTGCTTTTACGACTTATTAGTATTTTTACAATCAAAACTCCAAGTGGACACCGAGCCAAATGCCATCAATGGCAAACAATGCCCAGGTTAGTACAAAAAGTCAGCAAAGAAGGCCAATAGTTTATCAAGTGAGCCGATGAAAGGGGATAATCTCAAGCACAGCGCCGACTGTACTCGGGTTATCTGTACCCTGGCTCGGAGAGACAACAGGGAATGATGATAAAATCGATAACACAGGAGTGTTTGGCCGCAGTAAACAAGATAAGATAACCAGTTACATCCATATTCAGTTCGCCAGACAGCTAAAGGGGTTGCAAAGTGGTGCATTGAGTGAATGTAAACGGACGACGATATCGGTTATGTAGTGAGTACAGAGTAGTGCAGTGACTAAGATTGCTAATCGTGGTCAATGCAATTTGAAAAAGAGAATACCTACTCCTAGCATTTGTGGAAATGCGAAAGCACGACGACAATTTTAAATCTAGTGACTTACAAGAAAATTAGGAAATTCGGTGGTCAGTAACAGGAAGCATCTAACGCTCAATTTTAATTTTGACACGGGTGCTCACGGCTGGTCAGTGGTCACTTTGTCCCTGAATTCAATAACGCCCGTAGGCGGCCAGGGCCACAGGTGTTCTCGAATTTCCACTTACAGGAGAAGAGCTCTCAGAGTCCAGTTAGGTGGTTCACTTACCGCCACTCTGTCCACCTCATCGGTTGATTCTTTTCGGACACCTGCGGGCAGGGACAGACACCGTCACACACGGAACACCTATCTACGGGTACAGATAACAGAGACCTGTCACACGGCGCAGATTGTGGTGATGGATAACGGATCGATAACAAAAGTCTACTGTCATGTATGAACTAGGTCATCAACAAAACATGCCTCTCAGGCTCTCACAGAGTCCACCGAGCTACGAAGCGCTGAGCTCTCTACGGAGAGCTCTCTAAACGCTGAACCATCCGCTAAGCACAGCTCACTGTGTTGGATCATTCACAATCTCTCAGCGTTGATTACGAAGGACGATATGGGCTTGGGTGCATCGCGGCGACACAGGTCATTTGGTACACTACCAGGTCCAAGAAGGTGCCTACTGCCTACAGAGCTACACCATTTATGCAACCGTTAGTCGCTCCTTTGTCAAGGCGTATGGTATGTTTTGCTGGCTGGCTCAACGTTGTGCGCATTGACGAGGCCGACGCTCGCTGCTGCTCGGTTCGTTTGGCTATTCTTTGATATATGTTCCAGCATTTGCTTTTGGACCACCCCTGGTTTATTTTATTTTGTACATTGTTTGTGCTGGCAAAATAAACAATGAAAGAGTGTGCGAGCGAACCAGCGATTGGACTGATGAATGAATGAATGAATGAATGAATGCATGCATGAAGCACGGGCAACAGTGATTGTTCAGGGATGTAGCACGGTTCCCGAAGTTTGGGCAACCAAAAACCACCAAATGCCATGCTTATTACACTGGGACTTGAGAACAATTTAAGTGAAATATACTATATTTGATTATATTTTGATCATGTATCCAGCCTAAGGTACAAAGTTCGGTTGTGGTGTCGCTCCATGGCCGCTAGTGGTTCTGGACGATCGGGCGCAGAGCACTTTGGCAAGTACGCCTAACATGACAGCCGTCACCCTATCACCTATGACGTCACTCGCGGAGCAGCTCTGACAGGGCTGTCACCCCTGACCCGTGTGACAGAGCGGCGGGTCCGGCAGCCCCGATCGGGGACACGTGTCGCCTCGGCCCGGCCCGGCGGCCGTCCCTGCTCCACCGTACCGGAATCGGACGGAGAAGGTGGTCTCTGACCTGACCTGCCTCACCTTAGCGTCTCCCATTTCCCTGACCTGACCCGCAGCTCCCCTGTCTGACCTAACCCAGCCCCCAGTCTTCCATCTGACCTGACCCACGCCTCTCCCATCCCCGTCTCATCCCCAACCGCGCTCCCTGTTCAGGCTCGCTCGCCGGCGGACACAGGGCGGATGGCTCTGCCGAGCGTGGTCGATACGGCCCAGCTCAAGACCAGCTGACAGCTCAGACACCAGCTGACGGCTCGAGAGCCCGCCGGCTGCTCAAGCACCATCCGCGCAAAGGCTTTAGGAAGTGCAGAGTTCAAATATTCAGGGTCATATGTGGACGCGGTATCGGCCGATCATATCAATCTGCTGCTCTTATCGTTAAAAAAAAATCCTTCCTTCAAAATGTGAAAGTGACTTCTGTTCTGCTTAGAGCTTTAAAAGCGGCCTCTGGCCAATCTCAGCAATGCAGATGTGCACAGTGCGGCGGCTCTGGACGAAACCAAAGGTCCCGTTTCGGTGCAGAGCCAGTCGAGATGGAAGCGACCGCCATCGATTGTTTATCCTATCCGCCCTACTAACGGATATAGGACATGTCGGAGATGACTTGGGCCAGTCTATCTCTTCCACAGAGTATCAATACCTACGTCTAGAGTTGTCAGATCAGCCAATGTGACACAAACAATTGCATTCAAAAGCTCGATATATCAATCATTTGACACGTATGCATTCAACAACACCGTTGTGGTTTCTCAATCCTTAAAAAAATATGATGAATGACCAAGCCACCAAATAAAAGCATTTCATTTCAGCAGAAAAAAAAACATATGATAGTGTTTGTATCGGTTCAGGGATTGTGCAGTGTGCACCACCTCGTTCGTGTGCGGTCAGCCGGCGATGTCCTCTGTGCTCTGGGGCTGACCGGCGCGGACAGACCAGACCAGACCAGACCAGACGGCCGGCCGGAGAGAGGGACAGAAATGTAAACAAACACCCAGCTGACCGCTGTCTGCACCGGACGGCACTGAGTCGACTGGGGCTGCGCCGGCACCACGGGCGGCCGTGGCTGGAACCGCGCGTCGGCGGCAGCAAAAGGACCGAGCGCAGAAGGGAGAAATTCAGGGAGAGGTAATGCCCTGGTTATCCACTATCCAGCTCGGCGTGGTATTCGGTAAATTCGAAGGGACAATGGGAAACTGGGAAGGCGTGTCGCTGACGCTTCTGAAGGAAAACAAATGTAAAAAAAAAACTCTGGTAAGCAGTGGCTGCTTGTGCGCCCCAGCCCAGGATATGGTCAGTGGTCCTCGTCGCCACGTTATCCACTCGTAGTCCGGTAGCTTAGCGGAGCTGGGACCTGGATATAAGGCCTGTTTGCCTCGGATGTTAGTGTCGTTTTTATTATTTGGAACCATATCGGTCAGCTGTTAACATAGGATAAGATAGCTCTCTGATAGGATTAGCGACCAGCGACATGTGAGCGGTCTCCTTGATCTGAGCGATATTTCAGCACGGCCCTTTGTGGCTAGTGATGGTCCTGCCCAGTGCCCAGAGTATACTGAAAGACCTCTTGCTGTGCAGATTGGTAGCCTTCCGCCGTGCTGGTTAGCAGCGTTTCGCCGACCATTGGTGCCCAGCACCATATAGAGTTCGGTGTTCCGCCCCGTATAGCAGCCTTTCTGGGCTCTTCCGGTCTGAGTGCTTGCAGACAGTCTGGCCCTTGTAGAATCTGCCTCAACTGCCGGGGTGTTCCGTCAATATGCAGTTCCTTGAGTGTTCTGCGGAGGTCGGTGGCCTGACCCCAGAAGTGACCTGTGAAGTGTGATGGCACTTGTGTTGACCGTACTGCTGATGTGTGCGCCTTCCATAGTTTCTCGACGGGACTCTGTTTGCAAACGTCTGTTGTACTAACGCCTCGTCTCAAGTAATCTGAAGAATGATGCGCCATTTTGACATACGGCGAACAGAAAGACAAGTCACGCCACCGTGCGCTGCAGTGTATAAAGGTGAGACGTGCGTCTTTTCGGTCCCAAGAGACGTAAGGTGTCACTGACACAGTTCACAAGAGTGAAATTGCTGTAATGGTAAGGTGTATCTCTGACACGGTTATAAGGTGTCTCAGTAACGCATGGTTAGATGTGTCACTGACACATGGTAAGGTTTGTGACACTGACACACGGTGAGGTGCGTCACTGACCAGGGTTGTATACCAATCAAGTCGATTGAATTGATTGATTTGTTTCAACGCGTATTTTGAGTTGATTGGATTGAGTCGATTGACTTTTCGAGATGACTGGTTGACTGACTCGTTTGACTTTAGCGACTGGTTGACTGATTTGATTCCCGAAAATTAGAGTGACTCGTATGATTGAGTCGATTGAATGGAAAGTTCAAATAAGTTTTAGTTGACGAAAAATAATGACACCAATTGATGACACCAGAGATCACAAAACTACACTGAAAACTGCTTGTCATCACAACTGCAATATGGGGTACCTATAGATGGCCAAATAAAGAACAGGGCCTAAACAACATGAACAGCCAACGTTGACTTTCAACTGCAATAACTGCTCCAATCCTGGTGATAGAACCTGGCGATGCACCTACCTTCCTTTCTGCACTCAGCAAGAAAGGTTTTTTTTTAATCCAGATGATAAAGTGCAAGGCCCTATATACTAATAAAGTGTGATTAATTAATAATTCACATCTCCACATCTCCTCAGAAACAACCCACTGAGCTCTATAAATATCTGACACTGAAACCCCTACAAAAATAACTGAAACAAAAGCGCCGTTTTCGTCTCGCTGATTACAGATAGGATCCCACGTTGTTTTTGCTACCGGGTTCACATAAACCGGTTTAACGTAAGACTTACTGCCCGGCGAAAATTGCCGGAGTAACTGCCCCCTGCTCGGGTATGGCACTAGGCCGACCGAGCAAAAAAAAAGAATTAATAGCTAATTTGCTGCATTGTTTAATTTGCAGCAGAACGTTTGTTGATCCTTTTCTCCTGAGAGCCTAAGCATAACATATTTAATATATTTCATTTTCCTTAAAATATTTTACAGAACATTATTAAGTGTTTTTATTTCAAATTAAATAATAATTAAAACGAAATTGGTGCTGTACAACCGATTTCTTTTATGATGATCTACCATACTACATGATAATCAATGACGTCATCTTACCAAAAAGTCAAAAGAAGTAGAATAAGGATTTATAAAAGCTTAGCATACTTATTGGCAAAACCAAACGTTTTCGTTGTTTCGCAGTCGCGCCGTGCCGTTTTCCCAGAGTCCCCGTCCTCTCCATTTCCTTTTAACCCGCGCCCGGCTGGGGGTCCTGGATTTCCACGCCCTGCTGGGGGGGGGGGTGTTTGAACACCCCCCCCCCCTTGTAACTCGGCTCCTGGGCCACGTAGCGATACGCGGAAGGCGGCGTTCGAAAGACCGTCAAAAATAATGACGAAATCACTTCGGTCAATTTTTTGGTCAGGTCAAAGGTCAGGTCACCAGAGGTCATTGAAGGCAAAATTTCGCCGATTTCCAGGTCGAATGGCGAAAATTTCCAAGAAGCCAACGCATAACTCGGGAACCAATAGAGCTACAGCGCCGCGGAAAAGCGCATTCGATAGCCCTATTAACGCCCTTTCTGAGTAATTCTCTCAGATTTGACCTAACGTCAACGGTTTTGCCTGCAGGGGGCAAAAACTGCAAAAATAGCCGATTTTTTCGGAAACAGTTTTTCTGCAATAACTTTTGACCCAAGCCCTGTACGAGCTTACTTTTACCGGCATCGTGTTCCTCTCGTCAAGACGCATCGAATGAACTATAACTTGACCTTGAAAGGTCAACTTGAAAATTTGACCTCAGGTCAAGGTCATGACCTGACCGGAAAGGGTCATGTTGCATATCAGTCGATCCGTATCGTCGAGCTGAACACATCTAAGGCGTTTTTATCGCTCTAGCATGCCTCTATCAAAAGTTATTTGCGAAAAACTGTTAGATACCATTCGTGACCTAAGATGACCTCAGGGCATAAACAAGGGTCACGGACACCATTTTCATGTTCAGTGTGTCTAAACCACTTGTAATTCGGTGTTTGGGAGTGTTTATAATGTCTTTCATCCAAAAGAGGCGCATTTCAATTTTCTCCCATTGACTTATAATGGGGAGGTCGCAAAATTGACCTGACCTTAGGTCATCGATATCAGAATTCTGAGATATACATTTTGTACATGCTATTGCTCTTAGCAATCGCTGAAAGTTTCAAAGCGATCGGTCACTCGGTGTAGCTATGACAGACATTGAAACTTTTTATGAGGTGAGGTCACTTCAAGTGACCTGGTGACCTGACCTTGAATGACCTTGGTCTGAAATTTTCACAACATGTGTAGAATTGATGTATGATAAGGTGTACCAAAAACGGCGGCGCTCCGCGCCGCCGTTTTTGAGATATTCGCGAAAAACCACAAGGGGGGGTGTTCAAACACCCCCCCCAGCAGGGCGCGGGTTAATTTTCAATCCTCATCCCTATCCCCCAGTCCTAACAGTTTCAAATTGTATTGCAATAAAATGTTTTGAATTCTTCACATAGGTACCTAACATTGACATGCCACGTCCAGAATCGTGGACCGCTAAATACTTCAAATCTCTTCCTTCCCAATCTGACAACATCCCATGTCTCAAATGCACATTGTGTGGAATGATTTTTCAGGCTGCCCGTCAGTCTCTGTCTAACCGAAACCGTCACATGCATGATGCAGGTAAGATATTTATTTCTATTTCCCTATGGTTAATATGTTATTGATGCATATTATCCATTAAAATAGACATGGTGTAGGGTAAATGGCCAAATCACGAACACTGCCAAAATCCGAGCAGCCAACTTTCAGCTGCAATATTTGATATTTAGTGTAAATGGAGTTGGAACATGGCCAAAATTAAATTGACAACTTTTAAGGCCGCCCCACACTGGAACTCGCATGCGGGTTGCGGGTTTGCGGGTTTTTAGTTTGCGGGCATAATACTAATTCATAAACTGATTAGACCGTTCCCTTATGGTAACTTCATGAATGCAGTGAAGCCGGTACACCTTAAGAAACTAACATATAGCCGCAATACCAGCGCAACAAGCCAAAATTCCATTCCAACGAAAAACCCGCAAACCTCGCAGACCTCGCAGACCTCGCAGCGAGGAAAATCGAAAGTTGACTAAAAATCAACTTTTGGAATGCGATGCAAGGTCGCTCGCAAGCTAAAAGCATGCAAACTTGCTTGTTAGATTGTAGTATGGGTCACTCAGCTTAGATTGTTTTATTTGATTTTGGAGAAATCCGAAAATCCAAAAACTCGCAACCCGCATGCGAGGTCCATTGTGGGGCGGCCTTTAGGTGAAAGGTGGTGATTTGGGTTAAGGGGCGAGTCAACTACTGGGTCATTTTGCACCCATTAAATGAAACTTCTGCTCCAATTCTACCCATTGAACCTCAATATCATGATCCACCTGTCCATCACTAGGTATCCTTCCTTATTACATAGAAACTTTGAATGGCATGGCAATTTTTTCGTAGATTATTGGCAATTATGGCGTAGATTATTGGCATGGCAATTATTTCGTAGATTAGTTAGTGCATGAAAAAAAAATATAATTTTAAATGACAATATTTTTATGTTTCTTCTGTAGGTAGGTAGGTACACCAGACTGCTATGGACACTTTTCCAAGTTGGTGGGGCAAAAAACCTAATGTATGTCTTGGTTTGAGTCGTTTGATTGAGTTGATTGATTCCTTTCATTGTCGCGTTTGAGTCGATTGAATCAATTCCCGAAAACTGCTCTGACTTGATTGATTTGATTGGTTTCCCAAATTTGTCGTGATTGAATTGATTGCTATTGATTGAGTCGTATACAACCCTGTCACTGACACAGTCGCTGACTCGCTAGGTGTGTCACTTTGCACCCCCTGCCACCAAGTACCGACAGTGATGAATATTGAACACCATTCTCCCTCTAAGCCGCCGCGCCCTGGCGCACCCTCCACACCTACGGCATCTGTATGTATGTGAGAGCACAGGGAGCCGCGTCTCAGACACCGTCTGTTCGCCTCCTATCAGTCTGACCTTGGCCGTGCAGTGGTGGCGGACAGCCAGTGCACGCAGAGTACATACTGTTGGGTCCAAGAACGGTGGCCAGGACTGTGTGCATACTGCATGCGGCCCAGGAACGGTAACCGGCGCTGTGTGCATGCGGCCCGGGGACGGTGGCCAGAACTAGATATGGGTCATAAATAGCGGACCAGAAGCTGTACTGCTCAGGCCACAAGTCAGCATTGTGCATGGACCAGGGTAACACTATGACCAGGATTGTAAGTAAGAACCATAAAGCATTGGCGAGAACCAGAGCTGAAGCATTCCTCAACATCCAGCATCCTCAGGCTGACAGCCGTAACAACCAGTCACTTGAAACTTTACCTGTCATTCCCGTGCTTTCTCATAGCCCAGCCAGCACGGGACACGCTCTCGCCATGCCCCTCACAATACCCTCACTTACTTCCTCCCCCGCCGGCGGCCGTCTGGCTTCTTCGGCGTCCTCCCGGCTCGTTCAGCAGCCGGTCGAAGATGAGGATCCACTCCTGGTCCTCGTCCCAGAGCGCGCTGGGGCCGCGGTGCTCCCGCGCGGCACTGCTCGCCCGCCGGGGCACGGCGGAGGGTTTGGAGGCCGGGTCGGAGGACTCCGCCGTCTCCTCCGGAGCGGACTCGTCCATGACGACACCCTCGTCGCCGTTGGCGGCCTCCGGGTCCGGCTGGCCGGGCATGTCGGGCCGCTCCGCTCCGGCGGCCGGCGACACACCTTGGTATTGATCGGCGGCGGACTGCGGATGCTGCGGACGGCGCGCGGAGGACTGCGGACTGCGGACTGGACGCCGCTCGGCAGTCCGTCTCAGGCGGGAGAGCGGTCCGTCCCGGCTGGACAGTGACCTGCCGTCCGTCGGTCACGGCCGGTCGATACCGCTCACAGACACTGGCACTGACCACTGACCGCCGCGGCTCGGAACAAAGACGAGTGGTGGCTCCCACACGTCGCCGATCCGCCGGAGAACACAGCACCACGTCCACCTAACGGCAGCGGCAGCCGCCCGGCGCGCCGGCCCGTCACGTATCGAGCGCGGCGCTACCACGGCACCGCCCGCTCAGCTGACGGTCCACAGCCGACTGACCGGCCGACGGCCGACGAACGACGGCGGCCGACAGCAGCGTCACACCCAGCGGCCCGCCCCTCTGCGCGTGACGTCACACCGGCCGCCCACAGCAGCGTCACGCCGTCACATGGACCGCCAGCCGCGCTCTGTGACAGTAACCACGGCCCGTGGTCGATGCCACTTGCAAGTTTCGCGGAAATTAGGGTTCGAGCTCGAAGTTCGAACAGCAGCTTGGTGCGGGGCTTGGTGAACTTTGTATGTTGGACGGGTGTGGCGTCAGCCTGGGTTGGAGGTCCGTAGGACCGGTGTTGGACTCATTGGACTCAGTATGTTGCTTATTGATGCAAGATGTGTTGGTGTTGATCCGTTACTGGACCTGAGTTAGGGGGGGGGGGGGCACTGGCCCTGAATGTGAGACGGGTTCGGCACCCTCCCTCAAGTCCACAATCGACCGAGCGCCGGGATGGATGTTTCGCGTACAGCTTCCTACTGAGAGACTTGGCTCTAATCACTTCCGTAAGGCATGCAGTCAAATCAGTAACAAGTGATACTAGCAAAGAAATGGCCAAAGTGGAACAGACTGACTTCCGCTTACGTTAGCTGGCCAAACCCGAGAGTCCTTATATAAAAGATGAGGTCAGCAGCCGCTCATACAAGCCAGATGCCCAACTGAACGGCATGGCCATTTTGCCACCGATTATAATACATAGAAGGAACGCGGTTATGTTTCTGATTACTGACAGAACGAGGACATTGGGATGATTGTGAATTGATCAGAGTATATTAGCGGGTCGCTATTCTGGTTGTAAAGACATCGTAACCCGTCACTAACACATCGGAAAGTTACATCTTTCCTGACACGAGGGAAGAGATTATGGCGTTCTAGCGCAAAAACAAAACGAAAGGTTACGGAGCAAAAATATACGGCGTCTTTGATTAGAGTATGTGCAATGTGCAATGTGCAATGTGCATTTTTGCCACTGGCAGCCCCTTAAGAAAAAAAAATGGATCGTATAAGGAAAAGAATGTGCAAAAGTGACATTGCGGGAAAAGGATTTGCAACATGGCAACGTTTGAGTCGATTTCTATTCCTCCACAATCGTTAATTTTGTATGGATAATTTCAATATACTTCCGTAATCCGAAAAGTAAAATGGGTGGTTACCGATCTCAGTAGGCAGATCTTGTTTTGCAGCAACATGGACTCACCATTGAATTTGACCACATCGCCTGCGCCCCCATTCGGATCGTATTTAGACCGAAAGTTATCAATTATCATGTCCCATAAGTTGACATATCGTGAACGTTAACATAGCATATCGCAGTGGATAGCGACACGGTCCTCTCGTCAGTCTAGTTAAGCCTTCTTTTGCCAGGTGACAAAATAAGGGCGACAAACTAGCGAGTTTTATAGTGAGACCTGCACGGGTGCATGCGTATTGCGCACTATGCATAGTAAGACCCCCGAACTGAAATGTGCGGGACAACCAAATAACCGGTCAATAATGGGCTGACAACTTTGGGTGCATTCAGTCCAGCCATTTTTCTCTTTTCTAGATGCATAAATGGCCTTTGTACGTGCGCATGTCCAGCATCCTCCCAACTGTGACGCACGTATGCACGGGAGAAGCTACAGGCATTAGTCACCGTGCAGGCATTCACAGGCAAAGCTTTAGGCAATTGAGGGTATTATAGCAGTTGCATACGCAGCAGTGACACTGCGCTGAGGACGAACAGAAGCGGTGTGGAACAGCAGTCCCAAAAGCAGCTCAGACTCCGGCTAGATATCACCTACTTTGACACTTTGACTGTAGTCCTAACCTAACCAGGTACCGGCCGCCAACACAACATACAGCGGCCATGATAGTCAGGAACCAGGCCCACTTCAAATGAAACAGTTTCATAATGCATGAAAGGACGCAGCTATGGGAATACGACCATCAGATAGCATATCCAGGATTAACCCTCGCATGTGTAGGGGGGGGGTCGGATGGACCCCCCCCATGGTTTTTCGCGAATAACTCGCGTAAAAAGCGGCCGATCGCGACGAAATTTTCAGTACCCTCGCATTGATCAATTTTACACCTACCCTGAAAATTTCATGACCCTGACCCAAATGACCTTTGACCTGTGACCTCTTTTCCAAGACCATGTTTGGCCGGAATCGCGATTTCGCGTATGTCGGCTCGCACTAGCCGCGTGTTTGCAAGCTTTTCGTGGTTTCAAGCGTTCAAACATGTGATTTGATGTTACTCCCGTGTGTGTCAAGGTCACCTGAAGGTCAGGTCAGGTCATTGACCTTTGGTGACCTCGGGTGACCTCGGGTCACTTTTTCGAGTTTTACATGTTTCTAGGCTAGTTTTTGGAGCTGAATTCGAATTTAGCAACCATTTGAACATTTACGAAGTAGTTTTGGTGACTTCGTAACATGTTACGAAGCTGTCAGAGGCGGTTGACATGTACTACGAATACCCGTCACGACGCCTACTGGTTGACCTGACCTGACCCGACCTGGTCTAAATGCTTCAAGACATCATCTGTGATCAAAACTAACACGATATTCGTGATCAGCACCCCGAAAAACCCCTTAGCAGCCACACTTTACGACTTTCTAACAGGTCCCGATTTTCCCGACTTTGGGTCATTGACCTGACCTGGAAGGTCAATCAATGACCTAGGACCTTAAAATTGGGTATCATCGGCTTCCTCTCGTCACGGGCAACACGCTCGTTTTTTCCGCGAAGCTCTAGCTCGATCAGGGGCCAAACGGCAAGGGGGGGGGTCCAACCGACCCCCCCCCCTACACATTAGAAGCTGGCAAACGCCGCACACATGCGAGGGTTAAATAAGATTCTGTTACCATGCGAGCGTCAAGGAGCATGCTGTAAAACGGCACAGCTACCGACACCTATCGGTCAGCAGGTGAAGTCAGTGTGGCGAAGTAGATGGCGGTACGTCCCGAATACTCAAGACCATACGCGTCACAACTACATTTCAACATGCCCCTTGTTCGCACTCGCTCGCACTGAGTTGCAGCCAAGTCTCTCTCCGTTCCGTTGTTTCCATCCTCAGGACAGTCCAACCCTTTTCTTCAACGCCTCAACCCCGTTTCGGGCTGGAAGGAAAACTTTATCCCATGCGGGAAGCTCCTCTAGGAGCAGACCCTTGGCCGGGTGCAGTGTCAGGGGGCTGTGTGGCCTCCGCCTGTCCTTCGGGACGCGCTAAGCCCCAACGGGTCACCAGGGTGACCGCCCAGACCAACGTCTCCCCCTAATTCGTATCATCCTTCTGGCTCTGCAATGGTCTCGTCAGACCGAAACAGCCTAACCCAACAAGACAAAACCAATTCCCGCCTCCCGATTGCAATATTGTCTTACTAAGCTTGTTTTCGTATCCCCGACGCGTTCAAATCTACCGGCAACCGGTTCCAGGCGGGGAACGGGGGCTATCAGAATCTGGCCACCATTCCCAGCAGAGCCTGACCTACCTGGGGTGACGGCACCTCGGGACGTCGGCGGTCCGGCCCCGGAGTCGCGCACCGCGTCAAACGCCGCCATCAGAGCCGGCAGTCTGTGGAGGGATCAGCGAGGTCAGAGAGGGCACAGGGGTCAGAGAGGGCACAGGGGTCAGAGAGAGGGCACAGGAGTCAGAGAAGGGCACAGGGGTCAGAGGGTCCGGTTGAAGGGTCTGACTGGTCATAGGGGTCAGACGGAGGTGCCTTTTAAAGTCAGGCAATTTGTTTGCGGGATGAGGCAGCTCCCGGGTCCACGGGTGGAGAATGTTTGAAAAAGTTACCCCGGCCGGTGACCGAAAGTCAGAAAGACGATGATGCTCAAATATTTGTCAACGGTTATCAACAAACCCCTATTCTGTGGCATAGAATAATGGATGTCTGCCGTTTGTACGTTTTTAGGGAAACCTGCTGCACGCAGGTGCGGAAGATTTCGTAATTGTAACAACAATTTTGCAAAACGCCTTAAAATTTCGGACGCATGTCACCTAGTGCTAGGTCAGGTCATCAGGTCAAATTTGCTGGATGATCGTGCTAAAAATGCCGTCATGCCCTTTATGCAAAGCTTATTCCTTGGAAGTTGCAACCCCCACACAAAACAAAATGTCAAATTTGACCGTTTTGACCCCCTTATTGATTTGAGCTCGCACCTGAAATATTATTCGCGACCGAGCCTTAACCCGCGCCCTGCTGGGGGGGGGGTGTTTGAACACCCCCCCCCCTGTGGTTTTTCGCGAATATCTCAAAAACGGCGGCGCGGAGCGCCGCCGTTTTTGGTACACCTTATCATACATCAATTCTACACATGTTGTGAAAATTTCAGACCAAGGTCATTCAAGGTCAGGTCACCAGGTCACTCGAAGTGACCTCACCTCATAAAAAGTTTCAATGTCTGTCATAGCTACACCGAGTGACCGATCGCTTTGAAACTTTCAGCGATTGCTAAGAGCATTAGCATGTACAAAATGTATATCTCAGAATTTTGATATCGATGACCTAAGGTCAGGTCAATTTTGCGACCTCACCATTATAAGTCAATGGGAGAAAATTGAAATGCGCCTGTTTTGGACGAAAGACATTATAAACACTCCCAAACACTGAATTACAAGTGGTTTAGACACACTGAACATGAAAATGGTGTCTGTGACCCCTGTTTATGCCCTGAGGTCATCTTAGGTCACGAATGGTATCTAACAGTTTTTCGCAAATAACTTTTGATAGAGGCATGCTAGAGCGATGAAAACGCCTTAGATGTGTTCAGCTCGACGATACGGATCGACTGATATGCAACATGACCCTTTCCGGTCAGGGCATGACCTTGACCTGAGGTCAAATTTTCAAGTTGACCTTTCAAGGTCAAATTATAGTTCGTTCGATGCGTCTTGACGAGAGGAACACGATGCCGGTAAAAGTAAGCTCGTACAATGCTTGGGTCAAAAGGTATTGCAGAAAAACTGTTTCCGAAAAAATCGGCTATTTTTGCAGTTTTTGCCCCCTGCAGGCAAAACCGTTGACGTTAGGTCAAATCTTAGAGAATTACTCAGAAAGGGCGTTAATAGGGCTATCGAATGCGCTTTTCCGCGGCGCTGTAGCTCTATTGGTTCCCGAGTTATGCGTTGGCTTCTTGGAAATTTTCGACATTCGACCTGGAAATCGGCGAAAATTTGCCTTCAATGACCTCTGGTGACCTGACCTTTGACCTGACCAAAAAATTGACCGAAGTGATTTCCTCATTATTTTTGACGCTCTTTCGAACGCCGCCTTCCGCGTATCGCTACGTGGCCCAGGAGCCGAGTTAGAAGGGGGGGTGTTCAAACACCCCCCCCCCCCCAGCAGGGAGTGGAAATCCAGGACCCCCAGCCGGGCGCGGGTTAAACGAGTAATCGAATGTTTTGTTTGCAGTGTTGAAGCTCCGTTATGTTCATGAACTGTGAGAAAAGTTGTCGGAGAACGCTAAATTCAAAGAAATTTGGCTTTTGATGATCTATGGTGATTTTATTATTGAGCTTGCCTAAAACATGACCAGATTTCTCTGATCACGTTTGTCGCTCTTTCAAACGTCGTTCCGACGATAAGGCCACCACCCTGGCGCGGGTTAAGTTGGGGGAGCCTTGAGCCCCAGCAGCTCGTCCTTCTATCTCACTGATATTACCCTCGTCCTGTCTTGTAATGTTATTACAGTGCCATCTTACGATAACGGCCCTTAAATATGATTTACTTCTGTTTGATGAAACATGTCGGGCTCCGTGAAAAGACTTAAAAACATAGAAGCTCCAAAATGAAAATAAAGTAAATTTTCAAGAACTTTTCAAGGTAGATAAGAATAATGCGAGACGCTTTTATAGATGGCAGTTTTTTTCGTATGGAGACAGCTTTTAGGATTTACAAAAGAGGAAAAAGTTACCCCGGCCGCGCCGGGGTCGGCTGAAAGTTACCCCGGCCACGGCCGGGGTGGCCGGGGCAGGTTCTCCACCCATGCCCGGGTCCACGCGGGTGAGTCGGACAGGAGCTCAGGGGTCAGACGCGTCACATACTGTGCAACAGGGTCGCGCATATTACTAGCAGAACTCGACGGCAATACTACGCGCCAGCATATCATTCGCCGGCGACCAGATCACTTAGGAAAGATGATTCGTCGCTGGTGACATTCCCAGTATCCATACATGAAAAATGCATCAAATGCATCGCATCAAAGTGCTTTCTGAAAGGCTCACTCTCCACTTTTGTTAGCGTCACGGATTTCGATATCAAAACTGGCAAGATGTTCGTGATAACTGATGACATGTCTAGTTTAATAAAGGTTTATCTTTGACACGTCTATGGTAAACCTATGTAACCTATGGCAAACGGCAAAAAAGGAAGGGAACTCTTGAAACGAATACAGCATAGTAATTCGCATGTTTGCGCGGTTTCTCAGCCAGAAGAAACGATACACGATACAAGCTCTACAAAATTCCTACCATAAACTGCATGGGGTAATTAATATACGCACACCGCAGCCACAAAGTGGCCGACGGGATTTTCGCAAGTTCATTAAATAGCATTCTTCACGACTAGGGGTGATAATAAGCATGGGTTTAATCTTAACGACTTCACCATTGCAGCATGAGTCCAGGTAAACAAGCGAGGAGAACAGGGAAGATGCTCCTGTCGATTGACAAGCATGACATGGTGTTCCGGTGACCCCGTCGTTTTAAACTCCACTACTTGACACAAGGGTGTTTCATAAAGAACGTCAATTTTAAATTTGCCATATTAGCCATATAAAACAATATATTTGCATAATTTTTAGATTCACATACACCAGAAGACTTGGACATTTGATTTTTGTCTGTCCACTTTTCTCTATCTAGACAAACGGTTCCACGACAGCCCCGTGAAGATCAACGCACTTTCGGTCCCGTCCACGGATATGGCGCACGGCCCGGAGCACTTCTTCGCAGTCCATGGGGGAGTCAACGAAGTCTTGCTCAAGTCTAAAGTGAACTTTAAAGTGAAGGGTTGACTCTAAAGTGAAGCCGAAACTTTCTCATGAATTTGGAGATGTTCTTAAGGCCTGCGAGCTGTAACACTATCCACACCTTCTGTTCTTTCGAAAATGGCGTATTAATCATTTGAGCACGGCGAGCCGCGAGGTGAACCCGACATATCCCGTTCTGAAAAAAGAATGACAACAACTTTGGCATTGAATGCTATTTATATAAAATGTCCATCAATTTCCAACAATGCTTGAAAGTTTGCACGTGTTACACATTTTTTTCTTTTTGAACTCCCCAATTTAAAATTGACATTCATTACGAAACACCCATGTGTCAAGAGACTGAGACAGACTCTCCGAAACCGCATCGCAGTCCGGCGGACGGCTTAACAGGCGCACAGGAGGCGGTAGGAGCTCAGCTGCGTGTATCGATAGCGGCTACTTATTTGTCAGAGGACCGACACGTTATCACATTATCGCACTGTTGGCTCAGCAGAGCCGCGTGTCCACACCAGCCGTCCCAAAACTGCCACGTGACGTGCCCCGAATGGACTTGTTCTGCTGAGCAGGTGCCACGTAAGTGCATCCGTTCACAATTCACACAATATTGACAATCGTGGGCGAATAAAACGGCACTTCACTAGGATAGCAACGTATAACGATAGTGAAAGTAAAATTACATAGATATTTGCACGATAGCGCTTCCCCGTCCTATGTCTCCCGTCACACCTTTCCCCACTCCCGGTATCATCCATACCCTGCTCCCCATCCCACCCTCCCCCGCCCCAGCCCTCACCTGGCCGATGGCACGCTGTGTTTCCGCTGCAGATCGTGTCTCAGTCGCTCGCCCACGTGTTTGTACAGCGTAACCAGCGTGCTGAAGGCGGCGTCTCGTACGGCCGGGGTCGGGTCGCCGAGCAGACCCACCACCGGTGCCACCAGGGGCGTCAGGTGGATCGAGCCGGCGCCGTGACTGCAGGCCGGGAGGGGACGACTCAACATACATACAAACAAACACAAACGAGCAATACCAACAGAGGCGTCAGGTGAATCGAGCCGGCGCCGTGACTGCAGGCCGGGAGGAGACGATTCAACACACAGACACACTCAAACAGAAAGACAAACACAAACAACATAGGCATCAGGTGGATCGAGCCGGCGCCGTGACTGCAGGCCGGGAAGGGACGACTCAACATAACTACATACAAACAAACACAAACAATACCACCAGGGGCGTCAGGTGGATCGAGCCGGCGCCGTGACTGTCGATAGAGAACAGACGGCTAAAGACACATGCAACCCAATAATCAAACAAACAAACAAGCGAACAAGCAAACAAATAAACAAACAAAAAACCAACAAAACAACCAACATACCAGCAAACAAGCATATAAACCAACAAACAAACAAACAAACAAACAAACACAACACAACGCCAGTGGCAAAAGGTGAATCAAACCGATGCCGTGACTGTCGAAACAGCGGGGACCGCTCAACAAACAAACAAAACAAACAACCAAACACAAACAAACAAACAAACAAACAAACAAACAAACAAACAAACAAACAAACACAAACAAACAAACACAAACATCAGCGGCTTCACTAGGTGGAACGAGCTGGCGCAGCCACCGCAGACAGGGTACGGACGGCAGTGGGAGAGTCGGCCATTACCGGCGGAAGGAGCCGCGGTGGAAAACTATTAAACACGCACACAAAGCCACACCATGGAAGCCTGCAGTGAGGCTCTCCAGTCTCCAAGATACCATGAAACAAGATATTAATCGTATAACCGATCGCCAGCACTAGAAGGCGTCATAGTTTCTGTGTAAGGCCCTGTGTATGTGAGGGATGCGTGCGTGCGTGCGTGCGTGCGTGTGTGCGTGTGGGCGCACGCTGGCGAGTTATACATACGTGTTGGTAGAATGTATCGACCATCGCTGCGTCCCGGTGTCTGGCCCGCTGCGTGCACCTGTGTGGAGTCGCGGCGGCGGCGTCTGGTGTGTTGTGTGTGCGGTCTGTCTGTGTGTAAGGTATGGGGCGGCGGCAATACCAGACACTGACACTTGTGGCGACCGAATCAGACTCACTCCAACTCTCCGGTAGTCCCGGCCGGGGTCTAGGTATCACTGTTGGGACACTTTGGCCGTATTCACCCGTACCAGTCAGGCAGCTAACAGATAGGACGCAACAACGACATTAGCCGCGCAAAATGTACGAACCACCCATCTCACAGACACATAACAGGCAAACATGCTGACGGAAATCCTGGAAGATAGACGACAAAACGAACAACACGCGAGTCCCGGATGGAGCTGATGGAAGTCCTAACCACAGACCGCGTCTGGGACAGCCACCGGACAGTCGAGAGGTCACCGGGTAGACGCTGAAACAGACCGGGAACATTACACAGTTCCGTCCCACTCACACTGTGACGGCCTCCTGGAGTAGCAGCAGCATCTCCTCTCGCACCTTAGCGCTCTTGTGCGCCAGTGCCGGCGCCAGTCGGTCAAACAGCTGGCGCGGCGTCAGGCAGCCCGCCATCAGCCGAGCCAGCAGCTGGCGACCCTTCTCACGGACCGTGTCCCGGGGATCTCCTGCGGACACAGCGGGGGCATAGCACGGTTAGATGGAGACAAAACAACGTCAGACACGGTAAGATCGAATATAGAAGTCAGACGGCCACACAGCACCGTCAGACCGAACACAAATGGTCAGACGGGACAGAGCACGGTCAAATGGAAATATATCACGGTTAGATGGAATTTCATATCATTTATTTCCGTAGCCCCTCTTCTAAAAAGTGATTAAAACGTAACCACAAAATGAAGAGCTTGGACTATGCTAATTATAGCCATGAAAAACGCACACAGGTGTGAAATAACATTATCCAATTGACATTATCTAGCTACCTAAATATTAGCAGCTTGCAGCTTGTTTTAACCATGGGTGGTGGCTGCAGTGCACACTTCCCCAAGGGCTGACGCTGTTCGTAAAACTTCAAAACAGTTTAGCACGGTAGGCTCAGACCCGAATACGGCCATCAGCCGCGGTCCCACCCCAGCCGTCCCCATTTGGAGCTGTTTCCGCCGTGCACGCGACCGGTGAGTCCTGGGCGCGCTGTGGGCGGCCGGCCGCGCTCACCGCCCCCGCCCCCGCCCGGCGCGTGAGAGAGGGACGTCTGCGCCGCGCGGGACCCACCGAGCCTGTCCACGGCGTGTGGCAGCACGTCCTTGAGGTAGGGTCGGAAGCCGGACCTCATCCGCTCGGCCAGCAGAGTCAGGATCGTCAGACCGTTCTGTGCCACCTGCAGCGAGGGGAGGGGGAAGGACGCGGGGTTAGGGCGACACAATGCACAGTGAACAATGCGGTCCACCGGTGCACAGCGGTCCAACTGGTACTTAGCGCTCACAGAGGTCTCACCTGCACTGGCGGATCCAGGGGGGGGGCCACCGGGGCCATGGCCCCCCCCAAAAGCCTGAAAGGGGGGGGCCAACATATCTTTTGGCCCCCCCCAAAACGCTTGGAGAAAAATTAATGTGAGAAGGTTGCGTAGTAGATACCTACTAGAATCAGCAGCGTGATTCAATAGCGTAGAGAAAGTCAGGGGCGCGGGAACTACTTTCAGACTGGGGGAGCACACCATAAAAGAGATCAACCTAGTTTCCCCCCAAATCTAGTTTTCTCACCGGTTTTAGGCCACTTATTTTTCATCCCTTGGCTTTTTCAACAAAAAAAAAAACAGTTGCAAAAAAGAACGGTATTCCGTTTGAAAGTTGTGGGGGCACCGCCCCCACTGGCGGATTCAAGGGGGCCACCGGGGCCATGGGCCCAAAAAGCCTGAAAGAGGGGGCCAACATATCTTTTGGCCCCCCAAAACGCTCGAAGAAAAATTAATGTGAGAAGGTTGTGTAGTAGATACTTACTAGAATCAGCAGCGTGATTCAATAGCGTAGAGAAACCCAGGGGCGCGGGAACTACTTTTAGACGGGGGGGGGGAGGTCACACCATGATAGAGATCAACCTAGGATCCCCCAAATATAGTTTTCTCGACGGTTTTAGGCCACTTATTTTTCATCCCTTGGCTTTTTCAACAAAAAAAGAAAACATTTGCAAAAAGGAGCGGTATTCTGTCTGAAAGTTGTGGGGGCACCGCCCGCACGGCCCCAGAGTTGGGGGGGGGGGGCAAGCTGCCACCACTGCCCCCTCCCCCCGGTTCCCGCGCCTATGGAGAAACTACCGGGTTTACTAGCTTCCTTCATAAAGTGTCGTCATGTCTTATCGTCACCCGAGAAGGTCTTATTGCATAAATATCGATTGAGCTGTCAAGTTAACAAACTTGCTGTGGCAGCCTGACCTGACATGACCCGGCAACTTTTCATTCACGGAATATGCGCAATAAATTTTTTAGGAAAACTCACTGAGTTTTCGTTGAAAAAAAAAACTTGTTTTGTTTCGTAAATGTACAAGAAGCATATGAGGGACCTTTTTGTCCCTTCCTGCGAAACGGTAAAAGACTTATTTCGGTCACAGCTCAGGCCAATCTCTAAGGGTCAGTCGGGTCACTTATTTCTTAAAAGGGTCCTTACGGCATCCAAGGACCAATTCCGGCTTTTGAGTGCGCCACATCAGCATTTGATGCTACGACAGATGTCGAAATCTGAATATATGTTACAGGCCGTATGAAAATTCGGTCCGTTTGCAAACGGCCTGGCCCAGTCAGGCCATATGAAACTACCTGAAAACACCGGCCGTTTGCAAACTATGACCTGAAATATCAGACCGTTTGAAAACGACCTAGTTAGTTTCGGCCTAGCGGATCCAGGGGGGCCACGGGGTCATGCCCCCAAGCCTGAAAGGGGAACAACGTATATTTTTTTGTCCCCAAAAACACTTAAGAAAAATGAATGTGAGAAGGGCGTAGTAGGTAGAGAGAAAATACCGTATCATTAAAAATCTGTGAGCTTGATAAAAGTGTTGGTCTTGTCTTCACCCAAGAAGTTCTTATTGCACACTTTAACCATGGATGAAAGAACCTTCATCCCCTGGTTCTCCTTCATCCATGCTTTAACTCTCGATCGACGTGTGAAGTTATCGTGTAAGGTATCATGAAGCCGATCGCGACGAAACTTTAGTACCCTCATGGTGACAAAGTCTGAAAATTTCATGACCCTGACCCAAGTGAACTTTGACTTGTGGCCTATTTCTCGAGACTGTTTGGCCATGTTGGAGGCCATGTTTGGCCGGAATAGCGATTCGGCGTATGTCGGCTCACATTATCCGCGCTTTTATAGTCTTTTCGTGGTTTAAAACGCTCAAACATGTGATATGATGTTGCTCCCACGCATTAGGGCGGATGCCAATGTCACCTTACGGTCAAGTCAGGTCATTGACCTTTGATGACTTCGGTGCACTTTTCCGAGTTTACTATGTTTCTAGGATAGTTTCGTTTAGCTGATTTTGAATTTAGCATTTTGCAGCCATTTGAACATTTACGAAGTAGTTTTGATGCCTTCGTATCATGTTACGTAGCTGCCAGTGGTAGTGGACACCTGCTATACGGACGCCCATAAGTACTCCTACTGGTTGATCTGACCTGACCTGCCCCGACATGGTCTAAACGCATGAAGACATTATCTGTGATCCAAACTAACATGAAATTTGTGATCAGCACAAAAAAAACGTATTACAGCCTTACTTTAGGAGGGTCTGACAGGTCCTGATTTTCCCGTCTTTTAGGTCTGTGACCTGACCTGGGCGGTGTTTCACGGCACGCTGCCAGCCGCTGCCAGCGCTGATGGCACTTTTGGTTTCAATGGAGACATCAACAAGCCTATACCCACAACACTACCGAAGGCTGACCTTAGCTCGCGGAATGCGCTGTCAGCGGCTGTCAGCACGACCGTGAAACACCGCCCTGGAAGGTCAACCAATGACCAAGGACCTTAGAATCGGGTATCATCGGCTTCGTCTCGTCACTCACGGGCAACACGCCTGTTTTTTTTTTCCGCGAGCTCTAGCTTAATCAGGGGCCGGACGGCAGGGGGTCCAACCGACACCTCCCAGCCCGCGAAGGCTGCGCCACGCACCGACCCGGAGCGGGCTAATTGGTCGACAAAAGCAATTTGAAGTGTTTTCAAAGTAATATTTAGGCTCGGGTTGGGTGGGCTACCATTTCTTTTTTTTTTAGTAAAAAAAAATATCGTTTCAGGGCTGTGACGAAAAAATAAGTGGCCTAAATCCGATGAGAAAACAGGATTTGGGGGTACCCTAGGTTTGGTTACTTGCAGGAGTTGGCCCCCCCAAAACGCAAGTCTGGATCCGCCAGTGCTCACCTGTAACCCACACCATACAAACAGTACAGAAATACCTGTCCCTTGTAGAAGGTAGCAGAGGATACGGCAAAAAAAGAAGAGTCAGGGTAGTGGCAGAGCATTAAAAAAAATCACAGCCTGCACAAGACCAGTCATTTTCATAAAAATATCACTAAAATATCTGAAACGATTACGTCATTCTCGCAGCTGGTAATGTCAGAAAAGGGGGTGGGGTGGGCTCTCCCTTCGGTCAAAGCCCAGGGGTGAAAGAGCCGAGGAGGACCAGGAACCCTACTGTAATTGGGTGGTACGGTGGCCCATTGGAGGGCAGATAAAAATGTCCTTCGTATACAATGGCATACGGTATCATGCATTACCAATTATTATGCATGGTGCACTCTCCACTGATAACAGTCATTCCTTTCGAGTTACACGACAGACAGCGAGCATTAGCCACCATCCGGCGGCCGGCCTGCCCCGGCAGGCTGACGTCAGGGGTCATTCTGTGCACCAATCACGTCATGACAACAGACAATCGCCCGATGACGTCACCCCAGGTGCGGCTGCTGTGGAGTGAGGACATCCTGCCGGACAGAGAGCTCGGCAGTAGCAGCGGAATGCCAGTGGGAGGCCGCCGCCTCGCCCCCAAAAGCACCCTCGCTAGCCTGTCTCCGAGACCCTCGGACCTGCCACCAATTTGCAGCGGCAGCATATCTCCAGAAACCGCTGAACCCGCCTCCGATCAGCGACCAGCCGCTCAGTTCAGCTCTGCCCGTGGGCGGTGCAACGGCGGCCAGTGGTGAACCGGTCTGCCGGCTGGCCGGCCGGCCGGTCCGGCCCAAAACCGCCAATCGGGCCGGGGATGAGGCGCGCTCGCCGCCCCCGCCGGACGGCTGTCGGTCACGCTGTCGGCTACCGGTTAGGTGGTAGGGCGCGGCCCGGACCGGGGAGCCTCGCCGTGCAGTGGAGGCCCGAGTCACCGGGAGCCGTCACTCAGTCATCCGTGGGAGGCCGATAAGAGACAACACCGGTAGAGCCAATACCACACTACACCGGTAGAGCCGATAACAGACAACACCGACAGAAAGAACCGATAACAGAAATCACCGACAGAACCGATACCAGACAACGACAGAACCAATATCAAAGGACACCACAGAACCGATATCAGAAAATACCACAGAACCGATACCCGATAACGACAGAATCGTAACAGACGACAGAATCGTAACAGACAACGACAGAATCGTAACAGACAACGACAGAACCGTAACAGAAATACATCGACAGAACCGATATCAATAACTGGAATAAAAATTTCAAACGACGCCTTCAGGCATTTATGAAACATCCAATCCTTTGAGGTGCGGGGCATCAGAGCACGGCATTATTCGTTGAAGCCCCACATGAGGCTAGCAAAGCCGCAGTAGATATCGACACGAGAAATCGATTGACACGGTGCCCGAGACAAGCCGATGCCATATGAGGTAGGTAGGCATGTCGTGCCCCGTCCTTCATGTGTGACATGATGCAGGCAGGCCAAGTCGAGCTGTATTATGTCCCCTGGCCAAGTCATTAACAGTTGACCGATTGCCAGTCTTTTTTACATGATTCTAGAATGCACACTGAGCTTGAATCTGCATTCAACAGATTTAACAAAATGTGACTCAAAGAGGAATTTGATTTTTTACAGACATCATCATTGATGATATGCCTGGTGTTTGAAGAATGCTTCAACAGCAAAGACTATTCCATTCATCCCTTTTCCTTTGTATAACATCTGTTGGAGGGTTTGTCACTTTATGAAAATGACTGTAGAATCTAGCACAGTGGAAGCAGCCATCGTCAAGGGATGTTTACCCTCCATCACTGACACTGACCTAACAATATAACATGACATAAAGAGGAGTTATAGGTTCTCTTGTACAACCTACAATTGCCTGGATTGACATTCTAACTCGCTATCCAAAGATCCAGCCTGACTTACATTCAATGAACCTGGCATTCTGTCACTCACTTCACACCATGCAAATAACTTTTCTACATACCCAATGTTGGCAACATAGAAACAACTGCCAAAATGCACACATTACAGATGCATATAATTATCTCCATTGGCTATTGTATTGTACTCACCCTGAAGTTACTTTGTGCAGTCCAAGGTATGATCCTATCAATGAAGAGTCCAATGTCTTCACATTCAATATCAGAGGTAGACTCCAGGTGCTTAACAACATCTGCACTCACTGAGAGCTTTTTCATTATATCAGATGTTGTCAAGAGTGGAAGAAATGAGTCCATTTGAGACATCTTGATAGAGCTGTCTGAAGTCTCCAGATAATTTTTTGACTAAGTTGAAGTCTGCAATACAAGAAGCATGGGTAATAGTCAGCAAGAATGTTGCCACTGTTCTATTGCATTTGCAATAATCAAACACATGTTGACACATGCTTAGAATATTAGTACCTAGGTACCTACCCAATTGATAGGCCGCCTGGGGCTGTGGCACCTGCCACATTTCACGGACAATCTAAAAATATATGGCATGAGGAAGTTTGTTATGAACAATTCTTAAAAATTATCAAATATTAAGGTGTCACAGTTAAGCATATCTACCATGTGAAATGTAGTGCCATGGACAGATTGAGAAACTCAAAGTCATCCAAATCTAGACAGACAACGAACATATATATATATACACAGTACCTATTAATTGCCTAGATTTTTTACAGAAAAAAAAATGAGTAATGAATATAAAGGCAACATGATAGTTTCTTTAGCCTATATTTGTGTTACTTCAGGCGAACGATAATTTGAAAAACGGGCTTTAAAAATATGTTATTTCGTTTAGGAAAAGACGGGTGATGCTTACCTCTTCTCTGTCGCCTCCGCCTATGCCTACCCCATCACACCTGCTCCAGCTCGTGCAGGGAAGAATAGAATTATGACATCTTCTTCGTTAAAAATATCTTCAGCTTCTTCATCAAACTTAGGAGCCATCAAAAAAAAAATATATATATCCACGGCAGACGCCCACCCGGAAACAGGCTGTGAGAGCAACTGGCGGGCGCGCGCACTTTCTCCCTCTGTTTTGTTTTGTTTGTGAAATTCCTTTTGTAGCAGCTGCGCCATAATCGACTGAAAAACTCATTTATTTTGCTGCTATTTTTGCTTTGCTAAAAATCATACAAATGTTCTCAGTTTACTACAAGGCCATCGTTTACTACTGTAATGCTATGCTCTGCATGCTCTGCGTCTGCACAAAATATTTAATTCATATCCAAACACTGGTGAATCAAAAAAGCAGTGAAGGGCGCCACAGGTCAGGAGGGTCAGGAGCATGCCTAAAAAGAGACATAAAATCGCAAACTGTACAAAACTTTCGCTAATTTCCAAAACAGTGGCGGTCGCAGGGGGGGGGGCCATCAGGGCCATGCCCCCCCCCCCCAAAGGCAAATCAGGGGGCCATCATATCATTTGGCCCCCCCCAAACAACCGATGGGCCCCCATGGCCGTATGGGGCCCTGGCCCGTATTCAATTGTCACGAGGCTCGAGAAACCCACGCCAGCCATTAACAGCTCCCATACCAGTCTTTGAGGGTCCTACACTGACCTCTGAGGGCCCTTCAGTGGCGGTCAAGCGTCCACATTGACCGCTGAGGACCCACATTGACCTCTGAGGGCCCTCCACTGGCCTTTGAGGGCCCCTAAACCGGCCTCAGAGGCCCAACCGGCCTCTGGTGGCCTCATTTCTGTCTCTCGAGTCCCAAGACTAACCTTTAAGTCTCTGAGGGCCCCGCAGGCCGCACTGGATTCTGAAGACCCGATGTCGGCCTCTGAGAGCCCGCATCGGCCTCTGGGGCCCATCTTGGCCGTTGAGGGCCCTCCGCTGGTCCCTGGGGTCCAACGCCGGCCCATGCCGGCCTTTTAGGGCCCCACACTGACCTCTAAGGGCCCCATGCTGGTCTGTAAGGACCCACATTAGCCTCTAAGGGCCCCCCGCACTGGATTCTGAAGACCCAATGCCGGCCGCTCAGGGCCCGCATCGGCGTCTGAGGGCCCATCTTGGCCTTTGAGGGCCCTCCGCTGGCCTCTGGGGTCCAACGCCGGCCCATACCGGTCTTTTAGGGCCCCACATTGACCTGAGGGCCCCATGCTGGCCTGTAAGGACACACATTAGCCTCTATGGGCCCCGCACTGGATTCTGAAGACCCGATGCCGGCCTCTAAGGGTTCGCATCGGACTCTGAGGGCCCATCTTGGCCTTTGAGGTCCCTCTGCTGGCCTCTGGGGTCCAACGCCGGCCAATGCCAGTCTTTTAGGGTCCCATTCTGACCTTTGAGGGCCCCATGCTGGCCTGTTAAGGCCCACATTAGCCTCTGAGGGCCCCCCGCACTGGAATCCGAAGACCCGATGCCGGCCTCTAAGGGTCAGCATCGGCTTCTGAGGGCCCATATTGGCCTTTGAGGGCCTTCTGTTGGTCTCTGGAATCCAACGCCGGCCCATGCCGATCTTTTAGGGCCCCACACTGACTTCTGAGGGCCCGTGCTGTCCTGTAAGGACCCACCTTAGCCTCTGAGGGCCCCGCACGGGCTTCTGAAGACCTGATGCCGGCCTCTAAGGGCCCGCAGCGGCCTCTGAGGGCCCATCTTGGCCTTTGAGGGCCCTCTACTGGCCTCTGGGGTCCAACGCCGGCCCATGTCGGTCTTTTATGGCCCCACGCTAACCTCTGAGGGCTCCATGCTGGCCTGTAAAGACCCACATTAGATTAGCCTCTGAGTGCCCAGTTCGGTCTCTGATGGTCTCAAACTGCCCTTTGGAGGCCCTGTACTGGTCTCTGAGGCCCTAAACTGGCCCCTAAGGGCCCAAACCAGCCTCTAAAGGTCCCACACCGGCCTCTGATGGTCCCTTTTCTGTTTCTGGGACCCAAACTGACCCTTATGTGCCTCTGAGGGCCCTGTGCTGGCTTCTGAAGGATCGATGCCGGTTTCTGAGGACCCATAACGGTCTTTAAGTGCCTCATTCCGACACCTGAGGCCCCACACTAGCCTCTGAGGGGGCCCAAAACTGGCCTATGAAGTCTCTACACCGGCCACTGATGGCCCTATTATGTTCTCTGGGGGCTCAAGCCTTACCTTTGGACGTCACGCACTTGCCTCTGAAGGCCCACACCAGCCTCTGGGGCCCTACCTGGGGCCTTTGAGGCCCTTCGCTGACCCTTGGATCCAACGCCGGCCTCTGGGGGTCTGACACCGTACTATAAGGGCCCCATTGCAGCATCTAGGCGATAGGTATCGCCGAAGCGCTATCGATGGGCCCATAAGTGTAGGAACCATGGGTGCAGTGGGCGCAGTTGCACCAACAATAATTCTGCATAGGGTGCAGACAATGTATTCTGCATCCACAATAATCTGGAACAAACCCCCTTTTCTCAGCAACACTACTTTCCATGCAGCACGACAAATTTAGGATATTTTGCCCACTATCCACCTTTCGAAGCATTTGCTACTGTAATGGTCTTCAAATAGGTACATTTGCCATTACATTTGTGCTCAAGTACCTAAAAAACAAAAATGAAACGGAACACGTGTGATTGAACAGTGAACAGATACCGATGACCCACTGTCAAAAGTTTTAGCACGATGATATCAAAAAATGGCAAAGTTAGCCGTCTTTACTTTTGCGGTAGTCCATTCACATTTGCGTGAGTTATTGGCATTATCAAAAATGCACTTATCGGTACCTTTTCGACATGGAACATCCTCAAAGCTCGCAATGAGCCTCCGCTCGGGTGCCGCTCCCTACCCCCCCCCCCCGCTTCACCGGCCATGGCCTGGAGTTCTGCACCCGTGCACTACGCCCGTGGGCCCCTTTAAGCTAGCACCGGGCCCCCCGGGTCAGCGCAGGGGCCCCTTTGCCAAGTTGGCCCCCCCCCCCAAACTCCAAGTCTGCGACCGCCCCTGTTCCAAAAAGAAAGTCATTCAGATTTTGATGCCTTGCGGCTTAACTAGTGATATCAACTACAGAAAATCAGGATACTGATACCAAACCAAATACCAACCAAAACTATGGGGGAAATACCGAAACCGCTCTAGCCAGCAATCTGGTTTGGCTCAAGGCGTTTGGCGCAAGTCCGTTTTACCCTGGCAGCTCCGACATGCCAGATTTGGACCAGTGTAAACAGAACGCCATCGGAACAGGGGTTGGGGTCGATATGGCTCTATCCCACCCAGCAATTTGGTTCGGCTCAAGTCCGTTTTGCCCAGCCGGCAACTCCGACATGCTACATTTGGGCTACAGCGTAAACAGAACGACGTCAGAACAAGGGGGTTGGGTCGATATGATATGGCTCTATTCCGGCTAGCCAGTCTTTGCCGTACCTCTCCGGAATTGGTATGGTTTCGGACCGCCAAGTCAGGCTCAAGTCCGCCAAGTCCTCCAAGACGGCTTTGACCTGACCTCTTGACGTCATTGGTGCACTGCACCTCGTTTGACGTCATTGGTGCACCTCGGTCAATGAAATTGGGTTACCTGGTAGTTTCCCGGTGGGTCTATCGAACGCTGTTTGAATTTTGAAAACCGCGGTCTGTAACTTCCCGAGATCTTTTATGGGGGCAGGGCGAAAGGGTGGCAGGGGCCGGGACTCCGGGACTATCCAGAATGCGAGGTACGGTCGCGGATAACAGCCACTTTGATCAGTTTTAACTTTTAGGTGAGGTCAAACCTTGGGTCACCAAAAGTCATCGAAGGTCAAAGCTGCTCGATTTCAACATGTTTATTGCTTAGACTAGGTAAAATGGGCTCGTAACTCTTTGAGTTGAAACAATGAAGTTTATAAAGCAATTCACAATTTTCCTGATGTCCCAACATACCCTGGGGAAAGTAGTGTAAGACGGCCAGGGTAGGTATTGGGATCAGAGTTGCCGATCTGATTTATTAAAAAACACTCATTTCTTTGATACCATTTGTAGTGCATTGTGTAAGCTTTCGTGTGCAGCTCCCTGGGCCTGGAGTTAAGAAATCGCAATTCCCTGTGACTTGCTCATATGCCACTAGTGTTCATTCACCGTTGCTTTGCCCTGCTCTTATCAAATTCTCTCGGAGAAAAATGGCGCTGAACTTCTTGGCTCTGTGTTTAGGGTAGACGGCCAAGGATTGTCTAATGGGCCTTTCACGGGTAAAATTAAAATATTAAATAAGTATTCTTGAGTGAGGATATAGGTAGGTATGTTCAATTTCAATGGTCACGAACACACTACGAATATTTGGACCGTACAGTTTATTATAAATGTTAAAAGAGATAGGCATTTTAGTCTGCAGCGTTTCAAAACAACTGTCTACAGAGTCATAGACGTATACTGCTCAAAACTCGTAGGTACCTATACGACATTTTCCTGTATGTTTGATGCAATCTTGCAATGCAATCCAGCCATCCAAGAAACTTTGCGCGAGACGTTTTCTTGGATGGTTTTCTTGGATAGCTTGATTTCATCGAGGGCTTCTGTTTTAAAGAAAATTTGTAAGCTTTGCTGAACTGTTGAGCAATTAGAACTGTCAGTATTTCAGTATTTAACGTGTAGTTAATGTTACTGTATTTTATTTATGCATATTTCGACCTTTTTTAAGCAAATAACGAACGATATTAAGAAACATACAGGAAATAATATCTAGGACTCTACCGCGACGAAATATTTCTATCTCGAGTTTTCAAAGAATTTCATGCACTCGGCCAAGGCCTCGTGCATGAAATCCTTTGAAAACTCTCGATAGAAACATTTCGTTTTCGCGGTATCGTCCAAGAATGTATATTCCGAAGAACTTTAGGACACCGAGTGCCTGTATCAATGTTGTCAGCCTTGCTGCATTTGTCGCCAGCTGTATAAAAGGTTGGCCGCCCGTCTTACCCACTCTTACCCCACCCACTCATATGGCCGTTATACCCTATGGGGTGGGGTAAGACGGTTTTTCGTACTGGTTTACGAAAATAGCAACAATGCGTTTGCTCACAACAGCTTAACCCTATTCCTGGCGGGCTCCGCCGGGACAAGAAACTGGCGGGGGGGGGGGCCGATTCGGCCCCCCCTGAGATCTCGAGAACGAAGCAAGATAGCGACAAGCGGTAAACGGCATCGGATACGCACGGCCAAGATCTACAATTTTTACAAAGGTCATTTTCAGGTCAGGTCAAAGATGACGTCACAGGGGTCGAAAAAGTCAAAATGGCGGCGCTAGATATGGAGAGAGTTTTTCTCGAATAACTTTCGAATTAGTCAAGATAGGAACAAACTAAGGGCATCATCGTGATCCTCTCGTCAATCCGCATCGAATGATATATATGTTGACCTCGAAAGGTCAAGGTCAAAGGTTGACCTCAGGTCACGTGACCTCGAGGTCATCATGTACATCATTCGATGCGTCTTGACGAGCTGAACACAATGAGACCATCCACGCGTCTGTATCTTGTTCCTGTACGGAGTTATTGGCCAAAAACCTTTGGTGACCTTTGATGACGTCACATGACCTCACAGCTGCCCAACAGCAAAACAGACCTCAAGGTAGTGAAGGTTGATCGTATGTGAAGTCATGTATGGTATATGGGGCCATTCCGACCCGTTTTAGTGGTAAAAACAGGGAGTTGATTTTTCCCCCATTGACTTATAAAGGGGAGGTCGCGAAACTGACCTGACCTTAGGTCACCGATATCAAAATTCCGAGATATACAAATTGCACATACTGGTACCCTAACTAAAGCCTGAAGAGAAGAAATTGATCGGTCAAAAACTCTAGCTCTGGCGTGATTGCAAACTTTTCTGAGGTAGGGTCACCAAACCGCCTCTGGTGACCTGACCTGAGGTCAGATCAACTCAAAATTTTCAGATATGTTGCGTAGAAGCCTTTTAGGAAAAGTCAGAAAATTTGAGCTTCCTAGCTCAACGCGTTTGGGAGAAATAACCAAAAAACCTCAGGGGGGGGGGGCTCCTGAGGCCCCCCGCCAGGAATAGGGTTAAGGTATCATCGCCTGACGCTTGGAATTCAAATGCCTAAAGAACGTTTTCATTAAGTTCTATGTCCCGGTGTGATTACGGATAGATAACTGATTTATAAGCAGTCGAAAAAAAAATGCCTCTAAAGTTACTGTGGCCGTCTTAATCCACTTTTCCTTATCTTGCCGGCCAAAGATCCATGGAAGAAGAATAATCCAAATTCCATTTTCGAATTCTGATGTCAATTGTAATTTGTAAGAGGCTAACCTAACAACATACCTTCCTAATGAGCAGGATGTCAGCATAATTTCATAAGCACACCCCGACTAGACGAAATCTCACATTATAACGGCATTGTGCAGGCCTGTGTGAGCTGGAAAAGCAGGATTGCACACACATATGGGGTATATTTATATGGCACTGCAAGAAAGCGCAGGTCGTCAACAACACATAGAACAATATTCTTTCAATATTCTTTCAAATGTCCAACGTAATAGGTTATCTTCGGAATCGGATTCCCGTTCAGTGCCTATAATGCTATGTGAAAAACATTTTTTTCCATTTGACTGTCTCGTTATTTTCACCAGTATGCGCAGGGAAACGCAATGAAACATCATTTTCTTTTTCTTTTTTATTTGTATTTGCGACTTGAGCTTCAATGAACCTGTCAATTTCAGACCGAGCA
The DNA here is from genome assembly GCF_019059575.1 of Amphibalanus amphitrite. Lineage (NCBI taxonomy): Eukaryota > Metazoa > Arthropoda > Thecostraca > Balanomorpha > Balanidae > Amphibalanus > Amphibalanus amphitrite. The sequence goes on from NW_024881774.1 coordinate 104,126, forward strand.
CATTGTCTGGACCGTTTTTCAAAGCTTTATCTGTCTGCTTCTCTTTGTCTCTGGCTCTGCTGAAATGTGTCGTATTTTTAAATAAAATGTATTTTTACCTTTAAGCGCCCGAAACTCGAAAGGAATCAGCGGTACGGGATAAAATTATTAAACCCCTCGTAGGTAGAAAAAATCATTTAAACGTCTCGCCTATCGGCTCGACGTTTAAAAGATTTGTTCAACCTACTCGTGGTTTAATATATAATAGCCGTTTTCACGACGGGCTATCCGGCGAGTGCACCTGATTGAACCTGATTTGACCAAATATGCACCTAATTTCTTTTACAGCAAAAATCTTTATTTTATGAATTTATTTCAGTGTTTTAATCGATGATACTCTCTGATAATATGACAAAGCAGGCATATAAGCAAATAGTGCAACCCTAGCTGATAGCTACTAAGAGACACACTGAACCTGATTTGACCAAATCTGCACCTGTCTGCACCAGATGTGCACCAAATGTGTACCAGATGGCCGTCGTGAAAACGGCTATTATCCCGCACCGAAGACAGTGTTTACAATTGCTTCACGTGCAAAGAGAGAAAATTAACAGATGTCGTTTAACTGATTTGTTAACCCAGCAGGCCACCCACCGTTTGCTGGGGGGGGGGGGGCGTTAAAGGCCCCCAGCCGATAACCGGAGAACCGATAGGCGCAGCGAAACGCACGAGGCGGCAAACGAAAGAACGCGACGAGACGCTTCAGATGAGTACTTTAACCCTCGCCGGCCGAGGGGGGGGGGGGGGGCGGGTGCCGCCCCCCCCCATAGGGTTTTTTCGCGATAGCTCCGAGCACGCTGGCGATAGAGAGCTGAAACTTGGCATACCTGACCTTTGATTCAAGCCGGATCTTTTGACACCAACTGCATTTTTGGGTCAGGTCAGGTCACTGACCTATGACGTCATAAGTGAACCTCTGCACGGTCTTCAGATGTCGCAACTTCGCAACGCCCTCACTGCCAGAGGAGATGTCACAGGGAAATGAAACTTGCAGGATCTAGTATCCATTATGAGTCTCACAACTTGTATATCTCGGATTTTTCCTAAAGGTCATATGAGGTCAGGTCATTTTTGTGACCTCACCATTATAAGTCAATGGGGAAAAATTCAAACTGCTATTCTGGCGCCGGGAACGATCTCCAACTATCTCAAGCGCACAGAATCGTGATTTGATGCACTCCTTGCAAGGTTAGATGCGTCACTTTTGCAATGTTAACCTTGCGTGACGTCATTTATGACGTCATCAAGGTCATATTAGTTTTTCGTCAATAACTCTTGATCAAATTGAGCTAGCGAGTCGGGAAAGCCACCAATGGACTCAGGAAGACCTGCCAAATCGAATGATATGCAACATGACCTCTTTTGGCCAACTTCGTGACCTGGGGGTGCTGACCTGACCTTGACCTGAGGTCAACACCCCAAGTTGACCTGACCCGGACAAAAAGTATATCATTCGACGCGCCTGAGCGAGGCAAACACGATGCTGCTAAAATCGCGGCTCTGCGGCCGTTTTTTGCGAAGTTATTCACCAAAAACTGAATCGTACCTTGGGGCACTTGACCTGACCTCAGAGGTCACCGGTTGACCTAGGACCTTAAAATCGGGTACCAATCTCTGCGTCTCGTAACGGCGCACACGCTCGTTTTTTCCGCGACGCGCTAGCTCCACCAGGGGCGAAACGGCGAGGGGGGGTCGTACCCGCGCCCCCCCCCCCCCCCTCGGCCGGCGCGTATGTAGAAAACCAATAGGTCCGGCGATGGTTAAAGTTGAATTTTGAGGTCACAGGTCGGGTCAAGGTCAGGTCAAACACCTGAAATCGGGCTTTCAGTAGCATGGACTTCAGGACTTCGCAATGGGCGCCTCTCATCATAAACTCTGTCAAAACGGTGCACAATCCATCAAATAAGGACTACAAGAGTGTCAGCTCCATGTAGGGGTCAGTCAAGCATAGGTCAGGGTCAAGGTCAGGTCAAGCGGGTAGGCACATATCCCAAAAATCAAAACTAATATTCACAGCCTTTGACACATGTTTTATGGGTAATTTGGGACGTAGAACACGATGGTGACATTCATTTTATCATATGTGTACGTGTTTGGCTCAAAAAGTTCAATTTAAGAAATGCATGGATCATGGTCGTGAAGTAGTCACGAGAAATTGCCAAGATTCAGTTCAAGATTTTGGAAAATGCGGAACGATAATCAATATCGAAGATAGCCATTTGATTGTTCATGGTATTGGCAGTCTAATGGCGTTTACGGCATGTCTGTATACCTATTTTGCGATTTTATATGATTTTTTGAACATATGCCGTTTTTGGTCGAAATTTCAGAAATCATGACGTCACTAAAACCTCGATATCTCAAAATTTTTCCGATTAATTTCTTTGAAACTTTGTCACAATAAACTTCAATTAATTCCCTACAGGTGCCCAAAATTTGGCGCGCCTGCGGCGCGCCGTTTTTATGCTATGGCCCGGCGAAAAAAGTGGGGGCGTTTAACGCCCCCCCCCCCCCCAGCAACTCGCGGGTTAAACGTCTATAATAGTGACGATTAACAAATTGTTAAAACGTCTAGTAGACAATTCTTCCATTTGACTGTTTCGTTATTCACCAGTATGCGCAGGGATAGGCAATGAAACATCATTTTCTTTTTCTTTTTTATTTGTATTTGCGACTTGAGCTTCAATGAGCCTGTCAATTCCAGACCGATCACATTGTTTGGATCGTTTTTCAAAGCTTTATCTGTCTCTGCTTCTCTTTGTCTCTGGCTCTGCTGAAATGTGTCGTGTTTTTAAATAAAATGTATTTTTTACCTTTAACCCGCGCACCGACCTGCGCCAACTTCGTACCGACGGGGGGGGGGCGGCGGATGACCGACCCCCCCCCCCCCCCCCTGAGATCTCGAGAACGAAGCAAGATAGCAACAAGCGGTAAACGGCATCGGATACGCACGGACAAGGTCTACAATTTTTACAAAGGTCATTTTCAGGTCAGGTCAAAGATAACGTCACAGGGGTCGAAAAAGTCAAAATGGCGGCGCTAGATGTGGAGATAGTTTTCTCGAATAACTTTCGAATTAGTCAAGATAGGAACAAACTAAGGGCATCATCGTGATCCTCTTCTCAATCCGCATCGAATGATATATATGTTGACCTTGAAAGGTCAAGGTCAAAGGTTGACCTCAGGTCACGTGACCTCAAGGTCATCATGTATATCATTCGATGCGTCTTGACGAGCTGAACACAATGAGACCATCCGCGCGGCTGTATCTTGTTCCTGTACGGAGTAATTGGCAAAAAAAACTTTGGTGACCTTTGATGACGTCACATGACCTTACAGCTGCCCAGCAGCATAACAGACCTCAAGGTAGTGAAGGTTGATCGTATATGAAGTCATGTATGGTATATGGGGCCATTCCGACCCGTTTTAGTGGTAAAAACAGGGAGTTGATTTTTCCCCCATTGACTTATAATGGGGAGGTCGCGAAATTGACCTGACCTTAGGTCACCGACATCAAAATTCCGAGATATACAAATTGTAGCTACTAATGACCTTATAACATCCTGCGACTTTCAAAGGCCTCCGACATCTACTGTAGCTCTGGCACGGTGACAAACAGTGGCGTATCCAGGATCTTGAAAAGGGGGAGGCCAAACCTGCTCAAGGGGCCCCACCCTTACCTTAAGGGCCCAGTGGTAGCATACTTAACCCACGCGCAGATGCCGTTCTTCACCACTTTCGACATGTGAGGGAGCCTTTTAAGGCACACTTGGCAATCTAAAAACTCTGAAGGCTCATTCTGGCCTCTGAAAGCCCCTATTCGGCAACAGAGTGAACGACTCTGGCTTGGCCCATGCTATTGCTGACCTCCCAGGGCCCCACGCTGGCTCTTGGGAGCCTTTGAGTCAGTCTGATGACCCTATGCCGCTCTCGAACCCACGCCGATCTCTAGAAGCCCATGCTGCCCTCTGAGGGTTCCGCGCCGGCTTCTAAGGGCCACTCCTACCTCAGGGGGCTCAAACATGCATAAGATCTGAAGTATGGCTGCCGAGGCCCTCGAAGTGGCCTCTAATGGCCCGACGCCAGCCTATGAAGGCCCCGTGCTGCCGCTTCTGAGGGCCCAGCACCAGCGTCTGAAGTCAGATGACAGCTGGCCCCACGCTGGCCTCAGAGGGTTCACGCTGGTCACAGAGGACCTCACACTGGCCTCAGAGGGCTCCACATTGTCTTCAGAGGGCCCCAAGCTGGTCTCAGTGGCCAGTGGACCTCAAACTGACTTCAGAAGGCCCCACGCGCTGGGTTTAGAAAACCCCAAGCTGGACATAGGCAGCCCCACACTGAACATGAGGGTCCCACACTGGCCTTAGAAGGTCCCACACTGTCCTTAGAAAGCCCCACAATGGACTTAGAGGGCTCCACGGCTGGCCTTAGAGGGCTACGCGCAGGCTGCTTAGGGTTCCATGCCAGCGTCAAATCAAAGGGTCCCACGCCCAAGTCTAAGCTTCTGTAGGACCACTGAAGCGGCCTCTGAGGGCCTCAGCGCTAGCCTCTGGGGCTAGTTCTCAGCCTATGAGGGCCCTTCGCCGACCTCCGAAGGCCATCAAACGGCAAATTTATGATAGTTTGACGTAGTTGACTTTATTTAATGACTTAATGACGTAATGACTTTATTTAAGCTTGGGCCAGTAATTCGCGTAAGGCCCTGAAGGTCGTTTCTCTTGGGACACCCAAGCATGCACGTACCCAGGATTTCGCCCAGGAGGGGGCAACCTGCTCTCGAAGGGGCCTCGGGTTACCTGGGGGCCACTGTCAACCCAGGCAGGGACGTATCCAGAACATTTCGATGGGGGGGGATTGGGCACGGTGGGTCTGGTCCCCCTTGCGGACGGGCCCCTCTGTCTGTCTGTCTCACTGTCTGCCTGTCTGTCTGTCAGTCTAAGCCCTGAGAAAATGTGGAAAATTGGCAGATAAAAATTTCATTTTGCCTGAGAAATGTGCATAAAATGCACGGTCTTTTATGAAGAAGCGAAGCGAGCGAGCCCCTCAGAGTCGCCGGTGTTGGTCCCTCAGATGTGTCTGTGAAAGGCCGTCAGATGCGCTAATGTGGGGTCCACACAGGCGCCGTTGCGGGGGCCTTAGGGCTTAAAGACGCTGGTAGGGGCCGTCATAGGCATGTATGGGGCCCTGAAAGTTACTAGTGACCCTTTATAGGCCGGCAAGGGAACATCAGATGCCGGTAAGAGGCCCTCAGAGTCGCTGCTAAGTGGCCGTTAGATGCGCTGGTATAGAGCTCTCGGAGGCGCCGGTGAGCGGGCCTTCAGAGCCACCGATGTAGGCCGTTAAGAGGCGCTGGTGTAGGGCCCTTAGAGGTGGCGGTGAGGGCCCTCCCAGGCGCCATTGTGAGGGCCCTCAGAAACATTGGTGTGGGCCGTTGGGGCATAACAAACAGGTGTGGGGCCCTTACAGCTGATCCCTCATTAGCCTTCAAGGACCCTCAGAGGGCGGCAAGGTCCTTCAGAACCTGGGGTGGGGCCCTTCTGGAGAAAGTGTGGCTACATAAGAGCCCATGACGTGTTCTCAAAAGCCCCGTGGTGTCCTTTCACTCCTTTCCAGTTGAAGCGTGCCGCGTGGCCAGCGCGAACCCTCTGATGTCAATTGGCACCGTAGGGCCCCTCGGGCCCGAGGGGACTCTAAACCATAAAACCGACACGTGTCCCCTCTCCCCTTGGCTATGCCATTGAATCCAAGTGATCAGGGGCCCTCTAGGTAATCAGGGGCCTCTCAAGTGACTGCAGGGGCTTTTCAATTGATCAGGGGCCCACCAGGTTACCGTGACCAGGGGATCCTCTGATAATCAGGAGCCGGTTATACCAGGGGCTCCTCGGGTAACTATGGGCCTTCATGCGACTGCAGAGGTCCTTCAGATAACCATGTACTCCCCGGGTAAACATGAACCCCTCAGGTGACCAGGGCTTCTTCAGATGACTGGCCAGGGGCCATCCAGGGGATCAGGGGCCCCTTGGGTAACTAGGGGCCCCTCCGATAACCAGGGGCTCCTCAGGTAACCAGAGGCCCGTCGGGTAGCCAGGGGCCCCTCAGATAACCAGGGGCCCTCGTAACCAGGGGTCCTTTACCAGGAGTCCTTCAGATAACCAGGGGTCCCTCAGGTAACCAGGGGCCCCTCAGGTAAACAGGGGTTCCGTGACCAGGGGCCCTCAGGTAACCAGGACCCCTCAGATAACCAGGGGCCCCTCAGGTGACCAGGGGCTCCTCGGGTAGCCAGGGGGTCCCTTAGACAACCAGGAACTTCTCGGACAATCAGGGGCCCCTCAGATAACCAGGGGCCCCTCAGGTAACTAGGGGCTCCCTAGATTACTGACCAGGGGCCCTCAGGTAACCAGGGCCCCTCAGATAACCAGGGGCTCCTCAGGTGACCAGGGGGGCCCTCAGGTAACCAAGGGGCCCTTCAGGTAGCCAGGGGCTCTCAGGTAGTTAGGGGCCCTCTGTGTTCGTCACTGTGATAGATATCGCTCTTTGATATTAGTTTTTCTTCCGAGTAAAAGACGTTCTGTCTAGTACTGGAATTAAGGCAGAGAGACCCAGAACGCCTTCGTCACGCTGGTCCCCCTGGCCCTGAGTTATCATTGGACCTCAGGGGCCCCTGTGGCCCCCCTTGGGTACGTCACTGCACTTAAGTGACCCAAAGGGCCCACTTGCATGTCTGATCCCAAAGGGGGAGGCCATGGCCTCTTGGCCTCCCCCCTGGATACGCCACTGGTGACAAAGTTGCAAAAAAGTGACTTGAGGTTGGGTCATTCAAAGTGACCTGGTGACCTGACCTTAAAAGTTAGGAAGTTCAAACTTGCACACCATCTGTAAAATTGATGAGAGAATAGTCGCACCAAATTTCGCCGCTACGCGCCGCGGTTTTCCCGCTATCCACGAAAAACATCAGGGGGGGCGGATATCCGCCCCCCCCCCCGTCGGTGCGCGTGTTAACCCTCGCCGGACCTATTGGTTTTCTACATACGCGCCGGCCGAGGGGGGAGGGGCGGGTACGACCCCCCCCCCCTCGCCGTTTCGCCCCTGGTGGAGCTAGCGCGTCGCGGAAAAAACGAGCGTGTGCGCCGTTACGAGACGCAGAGATTGGTACCCGATTTTAAGGTCCTAGGTCAACCGGTGACCTCTGAGGTCAGGTCAAGTGCCCCAAGGTACGGTTCAGTTTTTGGTGAATAACTTCGCAAAAAACGGCCGCAGAGCGCCGATTTTGGCAGCATCGTGTTTGTCGCGCTCAGGCGCGTCGAATGGTATACTTTTTGTCCGGGTCAGGTCAACTTGGGGTGTTGACCTCAGGTCAAGGTCAGGTCAGCACCCCCAGGTCACGAAGTTGGTCGAAAGAGGTCATGTCGCATATCATTCGATTCGGCAGGTCTTCCTGAGTCCATTGGTGGCTTTCCCGACTCGCTAGCTCAATTTGATCAAGAGTTATTGACGAAAAACTAATATGACCTTGATGACGTCATAAATGACGTCACGCAAGGTCAACATTGCAAAAGTGACGCATCTAACCTTGCAAGGAGTGCATAAAATCACGATTCTGTGTGCTTGAGATAGTTGGAGATCGTTCCCGGCGCCAGAATAGCAGTTTTCATTTTTCCCCATTGACTTATAATGGTGAGGTCACGAAAATGACCTGACCTCATATGACCTTTAGGAAAAATCCGAGATATACAAGTTGTAGGACTCATAATGGATACTAGATCCTGCAAGTTTCATTTCCCTGTGACATCTCCTCTGGCAGTGAGGGCGTTGCGAAGTTGCGACATCTGAAGACCGTGCAGAGGTTCACTTATGACGTCATAGGTCAGTGACCTGACCTGACCCAAAAATGCGGTTAGTGTCAAAAGATGCGGCTTGGATCAAAGGTCAGGTATGCCAAGTTTCAGCTCTCTATCGCCAGCGTGTTCGGAGCTATCGCGAAAAAACCCTATGGGGGGGGGGGCGGCACCCGCCCCCCCCCCCCTCGGCCGGCGAGGGTTAAAGGGACCCTCCCACCTTAACATTAGATTTGAGTTGAGATAGCCAAAATGGGGTCCCTGGCTCACAATTACCGGTTTCGGCACTCACAACATCGAGAAATGCCTTAAATCGGAAATATTCAATTTCAAAATTGCAGCATTTTGATTCAGAGGGGCTAATGCTTAGGAATACCCCTCTGAATGTGTGACGTCAGCGCAGATATCTAACGATTTTTAAATGTTTGACTAAAACGTTTTGTAGCACGCGGTGGTATATGCTATTTGCGCGCAACATCTGCCGCAAACGCCGCACTTCTTAAATAAAGTCGCTAGAAACGGCGGAGATCCCAAAAAAGTAAACAGAAGTAAAAGTCTAATATCTTGAAAACCGGTGAATATTTTTCGGTGAAATTTAGTAGATATTCGTTTTCGCTCTTTCTGAACCGAGCGACATCACTTTCATGCCAATTCATAAACTTTTTTGAAGGTGGGAGGGTCCCATTAAGCGCCCGAAAGGAATCAGCGGTACGGGGTAAAATTATTAAACCGCTCGTAGGTAGAAAAAATCATTTAAACGTCTCCTACTCGCGGTTTAATATATGTATATTATTGTCCATCGATAAAAATTCACAACGCGACAAATATCTACCTATACTCAAACTCATGTCTCTAACTCAAGTCTGTTTTTATAGCACACACGCATCTGATCTTACTTCGCACCATGCGCGAGAACAACTTGTCATTCGCATTGAATCGTTTCTTTTCTAAAGCCTCTGCCCTCTCTCCTGTATTACTACATGCACATGTAGGTATTTACTGACACCTTGGCCAATCTGATAACTACATGATGATCGACAATTTATCTGCCTGTACTGCTAGGAGCTCCTCATCGCGATAAGCTAGAGTCTGACAATGTCCAGTAATCCTGAATGACAAATAATTGTCCACCATGAAAGACGATGAAAGACAGATAAGTTCATCCCCCCAGCTATCCCTTTTAGTCACATATCAATTGCTACTGGATGCCTTCCCGATTCAAATCAATAACATTTTAACTACATTATTCGATAAACAAGTTTTTTTTTACTGCTTTGACTAGGGCGAGGGTAATCAACCATTTAACAAAGATATGGAGCATACCTATATGAATACCTAAATACCATTTCCAGCTCCGCGCTTCTCTTCAGAAGCATTGCAGTATGCCGATGCGACGAAAACTATCGATCTCAAAATATAGCGTAAACATATACCTAACACAACATGTCGTTATAAGTTGCAGCGCAGTACAATATTGCAACACGACGCAACCGCCTATCTCATTACTTCCGACAGACGGAGTAAGCGTTATGCTAGACAAAGAGCGGCCATCGCGTGGAAAGCTTCTGGGGAAAGTCTCATCGATGCGAACCCAGCGATAGTCGTGTTAGTCGGCGCTGTGATCCCGACTAGCACCATTCGGGACCGCCAGCTTTGCGTCTGTGTGACCCTCAGTCCAGCCGGCCGCCGGCTGCCTTCTTACGGTGTCGACTGCTGTCAATGTGCTGCTGCCACGAGACGGCCCCCGAGCACTGCACCCCGCAGGGGCCGCAGTGAAAGGGGGAGGCTGCCGCCGCCGCCGCGCCGCTCCCCAGCCCCGGGGGCTGAGCCGGGAGTCCCGGGGCCGGGGTCGCAGTCGAGCCCGCCGTCTGAGCCAGGATCGGGATCACTGGAGGCGGCAGATTCGTCTGGGTCGAGGCCGAGGCCAGGTGCGAAGTGGCAGCGGGTGCTCCAGGAGCTGGGCCACCTGTCTGCTGTGTCGGGAGGACTGTCTGCTGGGCCGGGGCAGCTGTCTCCAGTACCTGGTCTACTGTCTGCTGGGCTGGTCGGACCGGGCCGGCTGTCTGCTTTACCGGCTGTGCTGTCTGCTTTACTGGCTGTGCTATCTGCTTTACCGGCTGGGCGGTCTGCTTTACCGGCTGTGCTGTCTGCTTTACCGGCTGGGCAGTGTGCTGCGCCGGCTGTGCAGTCTGCTGCGCCGGCCCGGCCGTCTGCTGCCCCGTTCTGACCAGACCTCCTGTCTGCAGGCACCGCACCAAGTGCCGGCCGCTCTGCAGGTGCTGGCTCCACGGCACGGGACCCGAGCACTGCAGCTGACACGCCGCGCAGAAGAACTCGCTGGCAACCGCCGCCCCCTCCGTCCGGCCGCCGACACTGCCGATACGGGCAAACATTGCAGTAAGACCTACATTGTCGCGTCCACGCAAGATAGCAAGTACAGACAGAAATGGCATAGTAGTAGGCATAATAACGAGGCGAGAGCGGGAGCATATGCTACAGAGGCAGGTGCATGTATGCGTCAACAAATGCAACCAGCTGCTCGTATATGCAAATGCTACCATACATGTGCCTGTTGGATAAATACAGGCTACGCTTATCGTACTCGTAGTGCGACAAATATTAAACAACGCTTCTGTTGCAAGGGTGGCGCCGGGCTGCTTACCTGAGTGTTGGTAGTATGGTAGCTGAGTTGAGAACAGGACGTCTACTGGATTATTACTAAGTGAGTGTTGTCAGTATGTTGGACACCGGACAGCTCACCTTGTGTGGACGGTGTGCTTGGCGTGCTGGATGCCGGCCAAGTGCTGCTGCCAGGACTGCTCACTGTTGCAGGTGACAGCACACAACGAGCACCGGAAAGGCGCCGATTCCGCCATAGCCTTCTGCGGGGCACGAAACACAAAATATTTGTCAGAAATGAAGCATCACACGCTGGAAGAACAGGCAGCTGGGCTACAGTTGACTACACGACAATGACGTTCAATTTCTCATACGCAGCCAGTTGACTGGAATGGTAGACTGTGCTGCAGCCTGCATCACACATGTTGGGTGACACAGCCTGACCCTGTGACCACATGGTCACCAGACATGTTTAACTGCGCGCTAATCGGCATAACCTAATCTTTCAGTCAACTGATACCTTGTTTGGAGTGGAACCTCATTCTGTGTACGCATTCGACCTACAACGGGCTCGATACCTCATACCGGTATTTCACTCATCGAAGTCTAACATTAATGATGAATAAGCTTCGAAAAATTCGACGCTTTTCCGTTTTTTTTTTTTTGCTATCTAGATTATTAATTTGATTCTCTTCTAGTGCTTTTCAAGAAAATTGCTTCCCTTATTTATTGCAATGTTGGTCTTAGCTCTTAACATTCGACAATACAACGGACGACGACAATACGATAATACACTAAGGAGAGGGAAGGGAAGGGAAACCTAATGGACCACCTCAGTTTTTTTTTTCGCAAATACCTCGCGTAAAAAAAAACAGACTGCGACAAAACTTTCAGAACCCCGGCGTTTTACACCTATCCTGACAATTTCATGACCCTGCCAAATGACTGAATTGTGACCTCTTTCTCGAGACCATGCTTGGCCGGAATCGCGATTCGGCGTATGTCGGCTCACATTATCTATTCGGCCGTTTTCTGAATTTGTGTGGTTGCACTGGCGGATCCAGGGCTTCAGCGCGGGGGCCGGTTGTAAACGTTCAAACATGCGCAGTGATGCATGGTGCAGTCCCATGCAGTATGGTGGGTGTCAAGGTCACGTGAAGGTCAGGTCAAGGTCATTAGCCTCTGATGACCTTGGCTCACTTTTTCGAGATTTAGGTAGGTACATGTTTCTAGAGCAGTTTTTAAGATGATTTCGAATTTAGCATTGCATTGGAACATTTACGAAGTAGTTTTGGTCACTGGTGCCTTCGTAATATGTTACGAAGCTGCCGGTGGTGGTTGACACCTACTTTTTTTTTAAAGACACCTACTGTTCGTGTGATTCGTGGTCGTTTACCCTGATCCAGCACGGCAGACCAAAGTGTTCGTGTAATCGTCCAGTTCACTAAGAATTGCGTAGCTGATCGTATCGTTCATTAACCGGAGGACCAAAAGAGTTCTTTGATGAATGTCTATTTCTGGATTACTCGTCACACACTGCACCTCATTCGAATCGTACGACGCCGGCGCCGTTGCGCCGGCGGAGCCGCGCCGTCGTCGTCGTATCGCCGCGAACTGCCGAGCCGGCCGGCGCGGCGGCGGCCGGCCCGGCGCGTTGGGGCCGGTCAGCACACATATGTGCTCCAGATGACCCCCCAGGCCCTGTAGAGGACCACGTGGACGGCGGGGCTCGGCCGTGCCCGCCGCGCGCTGCCGTCGCTGTGCGGCACGGTACGTTTTCTCTCGAACACCTACTCTGGTTAGCCGGCAAAACGCCTATTGGTTGACCTGACCCGACCTAGCCTAAATGCATGAAGACAGCATATGTGATCAAGACTAACATGAAATTCGTGATCAGCATTCCGAAAAACTCCACAACCTCTGACTTGACGAAGTTCTAGCAGGTCCCGATTTTCCCGACTTTTGGGTAATTGACCTGACCTGGAAGGTCAACCAATGATCTACGACTTGGCACAGCAGTCCAAGTCCTAGATCATTGGTTGGTAGGACTTGGACATCTTAACATGGTACCATTGGCTTCCTCTCGTTACGGGCAACAGCATCGTTTTTTTTTTCTGCGAAGCCCTAGCCCGATCAGGGGCCAAATGGCTGCCCCCCCCGTGCCTAGTACGTTAGCGGCTGGCAAAACACCAACACGATACGGGCGGGGGTAAATGAGGCCCGATTATGCCACAGCCCGACCCCTGGCGTGGGTTGACCTGCAGCCTCAACCAATCGTTTCGCATTTGTAACTGCACAAACCAGGCTGCGCACTGCACTGTGGCGATATAGGCACAAGCACAAACATACCTATCTTATTTACACGAGAAGCAGATGTCGTTGACGAGCTGTCGTTCCGGCTGCGCACTGCACTGTGGCGAGTTGTTGGCCGGACTGCTGTGGCGACTTGCAGTGTCTCGTGGCCGCGCCGAACTGCCGTGTCTCCCGTATAGCGCTGTGCCGACCCTCCGTGTCGCCCGAGGCCGAGCTGAACACACTCTGACTGGCCGAGCGCGGCCATCGCGGTCGACGTCCCGCGTCACAACACCGGGAAGAACTGGCGGGGGACCCCCGGGCCGCCCACGCTGATATGGTCACCGCATCGACAACACTCGCCGACCGCGGCGCCGTACTGGTGAGTGGCCCGACCGCCGACCGCCCGACCGACCGACCGCCGAGGCCCGACGACGGACCGCCGACGGGGATTAGCGGGGAACGCCCGAGGTCAGTCCTGCCGATATCAGTTATCATCGGCTGTCATGTTTAGTGATGGCTTTAGTCATCCGAGGTGATATTTGTTTCGATGTTTAGGTGCATGCAGTCAGCAATGCGTGTAGAGGCTGTTGGGCTGATTTAAACTACAGTAACTTTAAGTAACTGTTTTTGAATAACCTCCTCACAAAATTTACCGTTTTACATTCTTGTATATTTTTGTTTTATCCTTATTTTCGGCCACGGTTGTTTTCACATCAATTCCAATAGTATGGTTAAAGCTATAATATTAAAATTTAAAATTTTTAATTTATAAAAAAAGAAATAAAATTTATTAAAGCTATATAATAGAATATTAATTTCAAGCAAAAATATAGGTACGTACAACGTACATAAATGATAAAAAAGTTTAATTTTGAAAGGCCATTCAAAGCAATTAAGTGACCTTTTACATTTGACGAGCCTTCAACGATATAAATCATATTCATTGGTTAGGATGTGTATGTTGCATTGTGTGAGACTTCATCGTAAAAGCGTTTAGTCAGTACAACCCATAAGCCTTAAGCCTACACCCAGAGGCTTTACTTATTGAATTTTACATGATGTGGCTTACATGACAATTTACATGATGTGGCTTGTTTTGTGTATGCGTAAGGTGTCAGTGTGCACTGCGCACTGTCGGACCCTTTGCACGTTCCAAGGCCCTGCATTGCAAGCATTTTTTTAAAGGCATGCAGAAATAATAACAGATTTTGACGCAGCAGCCGTCTTCTGCTTTTTTAACGAAAACGTTCGTCCAAAACAGGGGTATGTCCTGAGCTTCAACGAAATCTGACTGAAAGGTTAACGGACGAAATATTGTTGAGCAAACAGGTGTAATGTATGATGGTATGATTTTGAGCCATGCAACGTTAACTCCGACTCCGACTCCGGGCAAAACTGTCGACTCCGACCGTTTCCGACCCCGCAGCCCTGCAGGCACATAGGGGAAGCCGGGGGAAGCCCGGGCGCGGGGGAAGCCCGGCCACCCCGTTTCCGGCTAAATTATTCACAATAAAATGCTTAACTGTTTGTCCTTTCAGCGTGGCAGCTAAGGTAACGCCAGCAAAAAAGTTAAGGCTGACAAAAATTGCATATTGTTAAAGTTATAGCGCAAAAATGATATTTTACGGGTTTTTAGCTAAAAAGTGAGATATGTTGCACTGTTAATGTTATACCATACAGTACTAATATTTTTACGAATGTTATGTAAGGACCGTGTAAGTGTTTGTAGTGAGGGGTGACGAGGCAGGCTGGCTTAAAGGGACTATCCCACCTTCTAAAATGTTGTTAAAACCAGTTAAATTGTGCCCGACTTTATAGATTGGATGACCAGGCCGTTCTGGCATTTATTTTTCATTAAACATCTTAGGCTTCCCATATTCTAAACACAAACTTTCAGATATGTGACGTCACAGCCCAAATTTACCTCCTTCCCCAGGCCACATTACTGTCATTAAAGCTGATTCTTTTTACTCTGTAGGCACCACAATAAAGTTCAGACCAAGTTTTAAGCGATTTTTCAACGAACAAACCCATTTAAATCAGAATGACTAAACGAGGTGACGTCACACTAACGGTCGCTCCATGTTGAAGATAGGGCCTTGTACAAGGCCCATTTTCAAATGAAGGGAACGAATTTCTTCAACACCAAGAGGCCGCGGGGGTTGCAACTAGATAGATAGTGGTTTCTGAACCTCGCCGCAAACTTGGCTATCTCAACTCAAACCCCATGTTAAAGGTGGGATGGGATAGTCCCTTTAAGTAGGTATGACCTTTTTCGAATATCGCTGTTCTAAAATAAAAATTAGCACATTGGGGTAACCCCGGGCGAGTGGCCAAGCTTACCCCCAACCGAGAGCAATGCCACTAAATCACTGTTTTCCATGAGATAATATGTACTGAGCAGGTTTGGTTTACACCTAGATCAAAGATAAATTTCGAAAATAAACATGTTATCATAGACAAAGCCAGTCATGTGACTTAAGGTCAACTAGGGTCAAACTACGTTTTTGCAGATAACGCGACAGACAATGAAGCTAGAGCTTCAAAAATGGTGTCGCTGTGTTCTTCTTCATCAGCCGAGTCGAATGATATGCAATATGATGCATTAAGTTAAAAAAAATAAATTTTAAGGAATTTCGAAATACACATTTTTGTCAATTTTGCATCACGATTTTCATCGACCTGTACTGTATATGTAGTAGACGCTAGCTAAAATACCAGTAGTGACATAAACTCTAAGATGTCCAGAGCTAATCAGTACCTTAATATTTCACTTTCCGTTAATATTTGGAGAACACATAGGTAATGGTTTCATCAACTCGTTGTAAAGCGCTGGGGAGGTGGCCGGCGTTACCCCAATGCCGGGCTTAGGGGAGAGTGGTGCAGGAGGCCCCCCCTTAAGCTCAGTTGCTATTCTTAGACAACTGATAATATTTAAGAGCTAACGTGTGCATGCTCTGTGAGCATGCATCATTTTCCCATACATATTTGCATTCAAAATGAATCTAGGGGGTACACAAACCGTAAACTTTAACATTTTGGAAAAAGTTGCAAAAGGGCCTCTTACACTATGGGTATGGTAAGACGCCCCCCCCCCCTCCCCTCGGGCATTTTACAAGTCAAGTCGACTTGTAAAAGACGCTTTGCGAACACAGCTGCAAGGCCTTTTATTTCGAAAAGCTAAGCAAATACGGTGTTATCGAAACCAATAACACTTCCAAAGCGCTCGAACAATGCGAAAACTAGCACAACCAAACGCTGATGACCAACGAAAATTGTACCTATTACCTCTAAAGTACAGGCTCCACGGCACACTTTTTCGGTTTTTCGTTTCGTTTTTTCGCTTTTTCGGCTTCAGTAGACGATCAGCTTCAGTTGATAACATTGGTGTAGCTCCACGGCAGCGAAACCGAAAAAAAACGAAATCAGCAACTCGAAAAAGCGACGCGAAAAATCGAAAAAACGACTCTCAAAAGCGAAAAGGTGACTCTAAAAATCGAAAAATCGAAAAAAACGAAGCGACTCGTCCAACCCAAAAGTTTGGATCGACAATCAGCTTTTCCAAGTAATCTTGGGTTTTTGGCTTCAGCACGTGACGATGTGGTAATCATCATCATCAATTGTATTACGTCTACATAGAGACAAGACAAGCATGGGCATAACAAACATACACAATGCACACAAGACATACGCCAGAAAACATATGCACAATCATACCTACACCAAAACATAGGCATACCAAAAACAACATAACACTATCATATGGGTGGCGCTAATATCATTTGTATTAGTGCCCATGCCTCCCCGGTGTTCTGAGCCAGGAGCCAACTGAGCGAGTCGGTGACTCCACAGGGGGGTCTTGGGGTGTACATGATCTCAGGTGGGATATGACCTCCAGCAACCTGTAGAAGCACACTCATATTGGCCCCACATACGATGAACATAAATCTAACGATAGGCGCGCAGTGTCCCGATGAGGCATCCCCAAGAACAAGAGTTGCCAGGCTGGCAACCAGAATTTGGCGTAGGCGGTGATTTTCGCGGAAAGCATCACGGAAGCACGCGATGATGGAGCGACGTAGAGTCTCCTGCACCTTCGGTATGTGCAGAGCAGCGAGCAAAGCTGTGTGGTGGGCTCTGGATGGCAAACGTAAGGCAGCTTTGACTGTTGCTGCTTGCCAGGACTCGAGACGAGAGATGTCGGCGGGTCCCAGAGGGCACAGAGCACAACCAAATAACAGGGTCGGGGATACTATGGCTCGCCAAAGGAAAGCTTTGTCAGGGCCAGGGAGCTGCGAGCTGAACAAACCCGCTCGGGAGAGACCGAAATAGGCGCCTCGTCCACGGGACACGCGTGCATCTACGTGCACTCGGCCCTGAAGGTTCGGGTGCAGCTGAACACCAAGGTGCTCAGTGTATTCCTTACACGTGAGCAACTGGTTGCATAAGTGCCACTCAGGCCGCTGGGCTAAAAGACCAGCACCGAAAATGAAACAGTGACTTTTGGTTGCGCTCGGAACCGGGTTAACAAATTCGAGCCTCCAGCTAACTGAGAATTCTGAGACAGAATCCAATAGCTTTTGCAAGTCAAGTGCGTTCCCCGACATGACTAGGAGGTCATCAGCGTAAGCCACTACTGGGACATGCTTACCACAGACCATTGCACCAATGCCGGTAGCGTCCAGTTGCTGTATCAGCGGC
This sequence comes from Amphibalanus amphitrite, assembly GCF_019059575.1. Classification (NCBI taxonomy): domain Eukaryota; kingdom Metazoa; phylum Arthropoda; class Thecostraca; order Balanomorpha; family Balanidae; genus Amphibalanus; species Amphibalanus amphitrite. Next base: position 121,615 of record NW_024881774.1, read on the forward strand.
CTTAAGAAAATATTGGCCAAGCATGGTGACAGAAGCGCACCTTGCCTCACCCCTCGTCGTACGGAAAACGCATCCGATATAGAACCTCCGAACCGAACTCGTGCTGAGAGGTCGCTATACCAGAAGGCTAAAACCAGCCAGCTTCGGCGAGATAAGTAGTCTTTAGCCCGAAGTAGGATGCCAGCGTGCCATATTCGGTCAAAGCACTTACGAGCGTCGAGATTAGCGACAAACAGCGGGGATTCGTGCAACAAATAGTGGCCAGCCGCTTCCTGGACGAGTAGCGTTGCCTCTCTGGTGCCCCGGCGCTGAAGGAATCCAAACTGTAGGTCTGAAGGTCGGAAAGAAAGTTGGATTTCTCGAAGAAGCAGTAATTCGAGTAGCTTTGATACCGTGGACACCAAAGAAATTGGTCGGTAGCTATCCGGACAGTTTGGGTCCAAGCTGCTTTTTTTAATAAGTGGGACCACTGTGCTTCGCCGGAAGCTGTACGGCACTCGCATCTCGGCCAGGCTGGCAGATAAGAGGAGAGCGATTATGTCCAGAAGCGTTGGTGAAGAGCCATGGATAAGATGGTCGGCGGTGACACCGTCAGGGCCGGGAGCTGCATTCCTGTTTAGCTCCGTTATAAGGCCCGCTACTTCACGGGCACTTATGATCCTACTGGGACCCGGTGCTTCAAGCGCAGATGTCCTATATGCGTCTACTAACTTATGAACGGTCTCGTGCTCAGCTGCAAGCCCCTCAGAGTCACCGTCCCTGTGCGTGAGGCTGAAGTGGTCAGCAAGATCATCAGCCGAGAGTGTCGCACGAGGGGTAGCTGAGCCTCTCCGCGCTCTCTCAACCTGCCGCCAAAACTGTTTTACGTTACCGTCACGGCGAAACGCTGCCATCAGACGAGCGCTGTCGTCCACCTTGGCTCGTGCGGCTGCGACACGAGCTCGTCGATAATCTCGCCGTGCAGCACGAAAACAGCTGTGAAGCACCGTCAGCTGTGGACGATCTGACTCTACCCACAATCGGTGCCAAAACCGAGCGCGATCACGGGCTGCAGAGACAGCCGGAGTCCACCAAGACTGGCGGTTTCCAGCGGCGAGAACAGCCGGACTCGGACGCAGCTCGATGAATAGATGCCGTCAGGTGGCTGTCCAGCTGCTCGACATCCAAGTCTTCCGGATTGCGCAAAACCAGAAGCTGGGCTAGACGTCTACGGTATTCATCGTTCCGAACACCACAGCTCCAGTTTAACACCGTGCGAGCCGGTGAAAATGCACTCCCCGCCGCCTTCTGGCACCGCCTTACTGTGAGGGATAGTGTGCAAATCAGAGGTAAATGTGGGCTCAAGTTATCGACACATGGCTGAATGATGTGGCAAGACTGCAACTGACTAAAAATGAAGTCATGTGGTACTAAGATGTGATCAATGTGTGTCGAATAGCCACCGCGCTCATACGTATAGTCTAGTGACTGACTAAATCTGAACTCCGCCGTTACTAAGTCATGTGCGTCCAGAAGTCGCTGTAACTCGCGGCTAAATGCGTTAAAGCCATGGAGTCTTGCCCATTGAGCTGGACGCTGAGCGAGTGGGAGTCGTGGGAGAGCACAGTTAAAATCTCCGAGTAGCATAATTGGCGCTGCAGGTCTGATTTCACACATCATGGAGTCCAAGCTCGCGCACGTATCTCTATACAGTTCTAACTGCTAGTGCCACTAAAGTACGGCATGTAGCAGCCTATAACATTGAGCACTGGCAGCCCACCGCTGCTTATTTGGAGCCCCAAAAGACGAGACGACTCGCACTCAATCTGAGCAAACGTAAAAGAGTCATCACACCTGCATATCATGGCTGTCCCGCCGCGCCGGCGCCCTTCTCCAGCGCCTGGAGGTGTCTCCATCGCAAACGAATGAAATATTTGTACATTATCAACATCGTAGCAGTTAAGGGCATCCCCCAGGAGGTCTGCTTCGGCACAGGATACCCATGTCTCGGAGAGAAACAATACATCTAAGTACTCAAACAGGACGGCAATGTAAGCGGCGGCGCTTAATGCTCCCTCGCAGTTATAGCAGCCGACGCGAAACAAGCGATCATTCAGGGAGGTCGTATCAGACTCTCCAGATAGGCAGTTTCTGGCCCCACCAGGATCCACTACCGTTTGGGACAGGGACGCTGCCGAATGATGGGGCGCTGGTTGTGAAATGTTCCGTCCGGCCTGATCCCCCGGCTGACAGACAGGGCCAGCTCTCCGTCCGAAACGGACCCAACGCTACCTGGTGCTGACTACGCAGCGGTTGTAGTTCACCAGCAGACGCATGTGCAGGGGGCTGCTGCAGATGCTGCTCCCGAGGCTGCAGGTGAGGTGGGGACAGCGGTGTCAGAGGCTGTTGCTGCAGTCGTGGCCACTGTTGCTGCTGCATCTGTTGATCTCGAGGTTGCGGTTGGAGCGGTGGCAGCTGTTGCTGCTGCTGCTGCTGTTGCATCAGGTGCTGCTGCTGCTGCTGCAGCTGCTGCAGCAAGTGTTGCTGTTGCTGCTGCTGCTGCAGCAAGTGCTGCTGCTCCCGGTGCAGATACTGAGGCGGCGGCACCGATGGGAGCACTGTACCTTGCTGCTGCAGCTGAAGCTGCTGTAACATTGGCTGCGTCTGCTGCAGAGTTGATGATAGCTGTGACATCTGGCTCATGGTCTGCGGCCTTGGCTGAAGGTGGATGTTCACCATCTGAGGAGGAGGAGGCTGAGAGAACTGCTCGTTGTTCTGGGGCTCCAGCCATGGGGTTCCTGGCTGCTGGTACCTGTATGCACCTTGCCACTGAGCAACTTCAGGTTGCGGTGGAGCCGTTGACTGACGACCCCATACCATTGGCTGAAGACCAGCCGGTGGTCGCCGAGACTGCTGAAGAGGAGCCTCGGCTACGCGTTGCTGCCACGGATACGGCGGCTGAGAGTTACGCTGGGTCGTATAGCCATGAACTGACGCCTCTCTGCTGGTCGCCTGGCGCTGGAACTGCTTCCCTTGCTGTTGGTGCTCTTGTCTAGGGCGGAAGAATCGCCTTCTGCGGACTGGATCTCTCCCGGTGGGACGAGATGGCAGGTCAAGACGCTGCTTCTGGCCCTTCGGTTTAGGGTCAGCGGGCGCCCTGTGCTCTCCCGCCTCATTGCCACTGTCGTCTGTGTCGGTCTGTTGGCCAGGACCAGAACGCTGATGCATATGGGAGACGATAGCACGTGCCAGACGGTCCAAATCGAGAGAGCGGGCCATGTCAGTTTCGGTACTCGCTGGCAGCAGTGGCTGGCTTCCTTCCGGCTCCTTGTTGTCCTTGTTCTGCCTGGCAGAGACAGAGGGAGGTGGCAGAGAGACCGGCTCATCTCCTGTAGCAGCGCTGCTGTCTGGTTCTGGCATGGTGAGAGGCGTTGGCTTGGACGAGGCACTTGTCTGTCCAGGCTCCGGGCGAGTGACGCCGCTGATTGTAGCAGCCGCACTGGGTACAGGCTCTGCCTGATCAGCGGCTGGAACCACGGTGGGATCTCCTGATCCAGACGAATCTTCAGTAGGCTCCGTGGTTCTGTCAGGAACGGTCGGGTCTGCTAGATGGATGCTAGATGTGGGAGACTCGACGTCGTCCTTGGCAGCACACTTCGCTGCCCGCTCCTCGAGATTGGCGATACGGACTTGCATAGTAGCGAGGATAGCTCGAAGGTTAGAGTTCGAGGCTCTAAGCTCCTGTATTTCTCTGTCCATTCGCAGTGAATTATCTAAAACGGCTTCTATGCGTCCAGTATCGGGTTCAGAAGGCAGGGTTTGTGTGCCAAATGAGAGAAGTGCGTTACTCGACTGGATGCGCCGGTCCGTAGGCTTTAGCAGGTTATCTGCATCCTTGAGTAGAGCTGACCGGGCCAGAGAACTCCCGAGTGCCCAGCAGTCTTCTACTAGTTTTGCAGTGCTGCCTGCTTGACGTCTGGTTAGTGGCCTACCAGCTGTGGATGGCATCTCTCGCATTAGCTGAGAGTGGAGCTTCTCTCTGAGACTCCGCAGAGTGTCTTCGCCCATGGCCAGCATTTCCTCTCTCGTGCATTTGGGTTCTCGGCTGAAGAAGCTTCTCACATCAGACATTATCATGTCGATGTTGAAATAATAATACTGATGCATGTTTCCGACGATTCACATTTCGGTACTCCTAATGGAAAGGAAGGAATGTAATCGCTCAATAGTATTTCAGTGTAGGTAGGGGAGAACGGGGCGATTTGGCCGCTCTTTTGTAAAAACGATATTTTGAGAAAACCAGTGCGCGTTTGGTCGATTTCTACATGGAGGGGTGTGGGGCGTTCAATTGTTGTTCCGGCCTATTACTTGCATCATGCCGGGACATCTCGTTTTGGTAGTAATTAAACGCATTTTCAAAGACTGCACTGCGGCCAAATGACCCCGGTACCGGGGTCACTTGGCCGGGGGAGTGGGGTCATTTGGCCGGGCATGTGATTCAAAAATATACCCATTACAGAGCTGAGACAACCTGAAATATTGACGCCCAAGATTGTGCTTAACTCATGAATTCTGGATTGACTCGACGCATGACTGATGTGACGATCCAGATGCCCCAATGCTGACACAAATGATAAGCATCGTGACTCATCTTTGATTCGCCTAAAATCCTTAATTTTTCAAAGGACTAGGCTTACACTCGATTCATTGGAATCAGTACAAGTGAGTAGCCACATTTGATTTACGAGCTTACGACTCATGAGTTGAGCAGTAAGTGCCCAGTGATAACAACAGCCAACCGTAATGGCTGCCAAATCGTAGATTGCTTTAGACGACAATCGCCCTGCAAAAAAGTCCTTTGTGCACAAGTTGTTTGTTTATCTCAAATTCTGTCGTAAACATAAAATCAAAACGATTCGCAGGCCCCGTCTTCGACCCAGCACTTAAACACATCCACTGTAAAAGACGGTCCCGACGGCATGGACACATGTCCAGTCATCACTGCGCTTCACTGTTTTTTCACTTTTGTTGTTTCTTCGACGGTCCAGCTACCGACGTTCGATGGTTCGACCAGGGTGGTTCGACGGTCCAGCTTGTGGACCCTGCTTTTTGCTCCTCGCCATGTGCCTGTTGCTCGTCCTCAAAAGCCGTCCGCTCCGGGCTGCTAGTCAAGATTTTAGAACGTCCTTTCTTCCGACCGGCTTTTCGAACGTTGATGCGCAGCTGCGGTCCGGAAGTGGTCGGATGGACTCTGGGCTTCCGACAAGCGGCAGGCGGCTGGAGCACGGCCGAGGCCGCGGCGTGCTGATCTGCCGTCCCTGGGGCGACGACCGGTACGAAGACCGCCGTCGGCGCAAAGTCTTCGTCGTCGAAGGTATCCCGGTTGAGCGGCGATATCCCGGCCGCTTCGAATTCTTAATTAACCCTCGCCGGCACAGGCCATTTTGAGTCCTTCGACGGCACAAGGGGGGGGGGGGTTGGTACGGCTCCCCTCGCGTTTGGTCCCTGATGGAGCTAGAGCTTCGCGGAAAAAACGAGCGTGTTGCCCGTCACGAGAGGAAGCCAATGATACCCAATTTTAAGGTCCTAGGCCATCGGTTGATCTTCCAGGTCAGGTCAATGACCCAAAAATCGGGAATATCGGGACCTGTTAGAAAGTCGTAAAGCGTGACTGCTTAGGGGTTTTCCGGAGTGCTGATCACGAATATCGTGTTAGTTTTGATCACAGATGATGTCGTCAAGCGTTTTGACCAGGTCGTGTCAGGTCAGGTCAGGTCAGGTCAACCGGTAGGGGTCGTGACGGGTATTCGTAGTACCTGTCATCCGCCTCTGACAGCTTCGTAACATGTTAAGAAGGCACCAAAACTACTTCGTAAATGTTCAAATGGCTGCTAAATTCGAAGTCAGCTCCAAAAACTAGCCTAGAAACATGTAAAACTAAAAAAAGTGAACCGAGGTCACCAAAGGTCAATGACCTGACCTGACCTTCAGGTGACATTGACACCCACCCTAATGCATGGGAGCAACATCAAATCACATGTTTGAACGTTTGAAACCACGAAAAGCTTGCAAACGCGCGGCTAATGCGAGCCGACATACGCCGAATCGCGATTTCGGCCAAACATGGTCACGGAAAAGAGGTCACAGGTGAAAGGTCTTTGGGGTCAGGGTCATGAAATTTTCAGAGTAGGTGTAAAATTGATCAATGCGAGGGTACTGAAAGTTTCGTCGCGATCGGCTGCTTTTTACGCTAGTTATTTGGCAAAAAATCAACGGAGTCGCTGGGCGGCCAATTCGCCCCGTATGGGGTCGGCCAATTTACCCCAATATGACATTTTTAGGAAAAGGGGTCCGCAGACAAGCTAAAATTGCTACTTAAACTTGCAAAAGGGTCAGACAGCTCCCTGAATTACCAGATTGTTCTACCAATAGAGTTAAAATTTTGATGTCACCCAAATAAGGGACACCATGCAACTTTTCGTAAAGAAGAAAAAGTTACGTTTTTTAGTCAAAATTCAAATATCGTTGGCTTTACAAAAAACTGGGCGAGGACGAGTTTCCTAAGTTTCTTTCCAAAGTAGTTCTTATGACGGCGGATGGTGCCATATTCAAAAATAATCGCTCGGGACCGTCAAAACGCCTAGGCATGGGGCGGCCAAAGTGACCCGGGCGGCCAAATGACCCCGCTCTCCCCTATGTATGCACATATTATCCACGTGAAAGGATTGAATAGCGGTTAATTATGCGAGACATATACACGTATTTATTTCATCTTTTGTAAAACCTGTTCATCATGCTTCTAGCCGCGCCCCATGCTAGCCCGCGCCCCGCTGGGGGGGGGGGGGGGTGGCAGAATCTGCCCCCTCCCGTTTTTCGCCAATAACTTCTAAACGCGTCACGCCAGCGACGTCAAACTTTCAGTACCTTATCATACATCAATTTAACACGTTGCCTGAAAATTTGAGCGAAATCCATCGGATTTTTTTTTTGAGAAAATGACGTTTAAGTGACGTCATGTCCGCCATTTTCGCCTAAAAACGGCAACATTTTAGACGCCGCTAACATCTCCATTTTTAAAGGAATCAAGACGTAACAAAAAAAGCTATACGTGATTCTACTTCGTCTATCAAATGGCTATCTCGGTTTTTTGAAAATTTTGGATTTTGGCCCAAAACCTTTTTTTATAAAAAAACGCCTTTTGGGAAAATAATTATAAATCCAAAATTTTTAGTGTATCGAAAAAAAACGAAATATATGTCAGAGAAGTGATCTATGTGCACCAACTTACCAATTTTTAGATGAATCGGTCCGAAAATGTGATAGTTATTCAAAATTTTATGACGTCACGACACACAAAATTTTTGACAAATGAATTTTCTGGAAGTTCTAGACCTCGTACGGAAACAAAACAGCACCATTCGATTCGCCGTGAAAAACTGCATCAGATAGACACCTTTTTAGGTCTTAACAACCAACTTCAAAATTTGACCTCACTTGACCTGACCTTGACCTGACCTCGACCTGAAATTCATCCAGTTGTGGTCAATTCATCCCTCTTAATTGAAGGTGTTCCGCCGCTACTGCGTACACCCCTCGAAGATCGCAATGAGTCTCCCGCATGAAACCGTTTTCTAATATCGGTGGCGATATACATTATACAGTCCAAAATAGAGAGAGAATAAGATACCCGGTGCCGCTCCCTAACCCCCTTCCCCCCCCCCCGCTCCACGGGCGATGGTTGGATTTCTGCACCCAGAATGTTCCAGCTGTTCCTACGCCTATGCAAGTAGGTATGTACACATGACACAATGAACCGGAATATGGCACCCGTGACCCCTTGTTATGCCCTGAGGTCATATCAGGTCGCGAAAGGTATGCACAATCTTCGGTAGGTAATAAGTTTCGGTAAAGGCATGCTACTATAGAGCGATGAAAACACATTCGATGTGTTCCACTGGACGATACAAATCGACTGATATGTATCACGAACTTTCCGGCCAGGTCATGACCTAGACCAGTCTAGTTAGCTTAAGGTTCATTCGAAGCGTCTCGACCAGAGAAACACGTTTCTGGTGAAGGAAAGCTCGTGCAAGTTTAGAGTCAAAAGTTATTGCGGAAAAAACTGTTTTTGCAGAGTCGTCTATTTTGGACGTTTATGCCCCTGCAGGATAAACCGTGGACCTTACGTCAAATATGAGGACATGCTAGCGGAAGAACGCTAAAAGAACGTTTGATCGCGCCTCTCCGCGGCGCTATAGCTCTATCCATTCCTGAGCTATGGACCGATTTGTCGAAAATTGTCGAAGTTTGACCTATAGATATTCGCGACATTTTACCTTCGATGACCTTTGGTGACCTGCTTTTTGGCCTACAGCTGACCTAAAAATGGCCGAAGCAGTTTGATCCTTATTTTTTAGCTTTTTCAAGTGTCGCCTACGGCGTGTCGCTACGTGGCTCAGGAGCCAAGTTAGAAGGGGTGTTCCCCTACCAGCAGGGCGTGGAAATCCAGGAGTCCCAGCGGGGCGCCGGTTAGTAGCTGCTGGAAGTTTAGTCAAGCCAATTTCCTGCTACAAAACAGACGGGATCTATTTTAAGTAATTTCCATCTGTTAAAACAGACAACAAAACAGATCCCTAAAGTCCCTAGGCAAAACTGGGACCAACACATTGCACTGGTTGCAAACAAAATAAAAAGAGCTGGCGGCTGCACAGCGCGTTCCAACTAAACAAATATCAATGAAACTCGAAAAACTGGAAAACACGGCCTATGAACTTAGCTAGCTAGCAGGATATCAACATTTTATACAGCACGTATGGTATGTAATAAAAATGAAAAAGAGCTTACTATGCCGGGCTTCCCCCGGCTTCCCCTACGTGTAACATATTGCTATCCCTGATCATACCTACCCCTTTCGGCTCACAACCATATCATCGGTTACCTGAGTTTGTAGGTGTATGAAAAAGCATGAATATGAACAATCACAGCCTGTTTATTTAAAAACAACAGCCCTGGAAAAGTGCGTAGAAATTCCTAGCACATCTGCTGCCCCGGTCATGGAATTAGTACTAGCCGAGAAAAATACGTAGAAGCTCCAACTCCCATTTCGAAATAGCATTACTTTGCGTTGCTTTGCGTTTTGTTTACAGAACATTGAGCAACAATTATTACACCGGGCAATAACAACACAGTGAAACGATTGAGCAGTGGTAAATAGCAGGACAGGACCAAGCATCTGGTACAGAGAAACATTCTTTTTTTAAAATTTCGAACGTTTCTCCTCTAGAAAAAAAACACGGTAATTTATCTGGTCTCCGAAAATCTGTGACGTCAGCACCACGAGTTGGCGCCGCCGACGCCGGGCGGAGGCGCCGCCTTCTCCTTGCGCAGCTCGGTCTGCGACTGGCTCTCAGCGGGTGGCGGCGTCGCCGACTCGCCGCCGGCCGACCACGCCTCCGGGTCACCGTCCTCGCCGCGCGAGCTCTTCCTCCAGCGGAGCGCGGCCAGCTCCGGGTCGGTGGGCGTCAGCGACAGGCCCGACAGGCCCTCGGGCGACACCGGCTGCCACGGCTCGGCGCCGTCGGCGCGGTACAGCACGCGCAGGCCGCCGTCGTCGGAGCAGGCGCGCGGCGACGGGCTGCGGCGGCGCAGTGCGGCGTCGGCGCACCGGTCGGCCAGCTGGCGGCGCACCGTGCTCAGCTCGCGCTCCGACTGGCTGAGGCCGGCCTCGGTCGGCTGGAAGCCGCGCGACTCGGCCACCGGCCGCGGCGGCCGCTTCTGCAGGCGCACCACCAGACCCTCGTCCGTCTCGTAGTAGCCGGTGTCGCCGGTGTCGGCCGGCCGAGACGGGAACAGCACCACCAGCGAGCCGTCCGACGTGGTCAGCCGCACCTCGGGGATCACCCGCTGAGGGTCGCACGCGCCCTCCGCCGCGGACAGCGGGCTGTGCCGGTCGCCGTCGGCCGCCGTTCCGTCGCGCTCCAGCTCGATGCCGTCCAAACCGGCACTGGTTCCGAACGGACTGCTGCCAGTACGCGCCAGGGGCCGCGACAGCGGGTCACAGCCCAACAGAAACAGCGCCTTCTTGATCACCTTCTGAGATACCCGTTTGGACGCGTCGTATATGTCATCAAGGGGCATCGGAAGGCCAACACGATCGACAGATGTCTCGCCGTCTGCCTTTTCATCCTCACCTTCCACGGACGAGTACAGGTCTGCAGACTGAGGCTCGTCAGGCAGCTGCACTCCGGCGAAGTAGCGCGAGGACAGCATTCCCTGTTCAAAGAGGCTCAGCACCACGCCCATCTCTGTCTCGGAGTCGACCTGGACGGGCGCGGCCGGCAGTCGGGTCATGCTGTCGGACGGCGCCACGGCGCGCCGCTGCTCCGGCTGCGCGCCCTCGCCGCTCCTCTCCGACAGCCGGCGCAGCCGCTCGCCCATCTCCGTCTCCGAGTCGGTGGCGTGCAGCGAGCGGAGCAGCGCGCCCACCTCCGTCTCCGAGTCATAGGCGGTGACCTGGCGGTGGCGGGCGGCGCCCAGCGGCCGCTCCGGGTCGGTGAGCGGCAGCGCCAGGCCCAGCTCCGTCTCCGAGTCCACTTCGTGCAGCGGCAGCGCCTGGTAGCCGCCGGCCGCCGGCGCCGCCGTCTCGCCCAGCGTGGCGTAGCCGCTCTGCTCGTGAAGCACCTGCGCGATGTCCACCTCCGAGTCGATGGGCCGCACGCTCGAGTTGCGCAGCTGACTCTCGTGGCTGTCGGGGCCGGGAGCGGCGCGGCCCCACTCCGACAGGTGAGCGCCCAGTTCCGTCTCCGAGTCGAACCTGCCCACCGGCTGGGCGGCAGGGGCCGGGCTGGCCGGCTTGTGTCGCCTGGCCGGCCGTCGGGTGCCGAGACGACCCCACTGCTCCGTACCGTACGTCTCGTACGGTTCCCTGGCGTCCCGAGGGGACGTTGGGCCGGAGAGGCTCCCCGAGACGGCCCCTTCCTGGTACTCGGGCAGCAGGAACGTGCACACATCAGAACACATTGGCATGTCCTGGCAGGCCAGCGCCCCGAGGTCAATAGAAATACGCGTTTCGTCCCGCTGAGCCTGGTCACGATTCAGCGTTCCGGATTTTGCGGGACCGCCCCAGCCAGCGGCGAACTGTGTGGCCGGGGTAGCGATATCGGCCGTGTTTGTTTGCTGTATTACGACCCCGTCGCCGGCAGTAGGCCGGGTGTTATGCGGTCTATCACAGAGCTCTGCCGGTGACTCAGTGCTCGGCTCAGCCGGGGGAGTTCCCATGAGCTCCTCGAAGAACTTCTCGCGTGGAGTGGCTGGCGGCGCCCGGCGATCGCGCGGTTCCATAGGGGAACCCTCGGTGACCTGTGGCGGCGGTGGAGGCACGGCGTCGTCCTCCGGCTCGCGGGGCACGCAGAGCACCCAGCGGGTCATGTCGGCCGGCCCGAGACCAGCGGCGGCGAACAGCTGGGCCAGCTCGGGCCTGTTCAGCCACAGCTGTTGCCGATCGACAGGCGGTGGCCGCCGCTCCCGCCGCGAAGGAGGACGACCGGCGTCCGGCGGCGGCGGGAGGCCCCACCACAGCGACGGCGGCGGTCCGCCGGCGGCACCGGCACCTGCAGGACAGTTGGTACAGTACAGACACACGGCCACAGATGTAAAACGGTCGCAGTCGAGTACACACGCACTGCACGTATCGAGATCAGGATAACAGCACAGACTTCTACAGATGCACTACATGAGAGGTCAATTTGACACTGAACTGTGTCACGAGTTACGAGCATGTTTGATTGTTCGCTACCCCAAAGAACGAATTATTAAAAAAAAAAAAAAATAAGCCTTATAGCTAGGAAACAATTGTGCAATATTACTCGTGCTTAACTAAAACATTTAAAAGAGGAAGGTAAATATAACAATTTACCATGGTATCCGTTAATGATCATTTCTAAATAAAGAGCTGCCAAAAAAAACACCTATTTTGAGATAGTTTTAGCGACATTTTGAACATTTCTCGTTCACCCATAACCCAGGAGCCGTTAAATGGCCATGGTGTCAAGGTCTGAGAAGACGAAGGTAAAGTCTCCTTTCTCTATTACTTGAAAAGTTTACTGGCGTCTCGCGCCTACCAATTAGGACGCAGGAGACTGAGGTTGGAACTACAAATCTCGCATGCCTACCTACCCTAAAATTAAAAATAATCCTTAACTGAGCATTTTATCAGAACGGGACAGCGATCACTGACCTGAGTGGGCCGCCTCTGTGTGAGCCACTGGGTCCGGCTGGGACGTCTCGCAGGCCTCCTTCCGGTCCGGCGGGGACGTCTCGTCAGCCCCCGTGGACGCCCCGTCCACCGCCGGCCGACCGAAGAAGCGGTTCCACGGTCGGAACGCGCCGACCCGGTAGGTGAGCGGGTCGGGCCGCGGCAGCTCGGCCGGCTCGTGCGGGCCCTCGTGCGCGGTGCACGCCGCCACCTCGGCGTCGGCCATGTCTCTCAGTAGGTCATCGGCCGTCGCCTCAGAGAGGACCTTCTCCTGGACCGCCTCTGAAGGCTCGCCGTCTGCGGGGGCTGTTTCGGGTTCGATCGGAGTGTCGCCGGCCGGCACCGGGTCCGGGGCGCGGCTCTTGTGGTGGGCGCGGACCAGCGATGCCCACCTGTTCCGCAGAGCACCAAGCAGGCGGCGCCGTCTGGTGGCCCCAGCGTCGGCCGGCGGCGCCTCCTCGGCGGCCGCGGACGGCGGTGGAGGCGGGCACTCGGCGTCGTCGCTGGTATCGCTGCCGACGACACGCCAGACGCCGTCGGGAGAGACGCTGAAGTGCGGCCGCCACGCGTCCCACTCGGGATCGCGCGGCTCGGCGTCGCTGTGGCACGGCACGTGCAGGTAGGCGATGTCCGGCACCGGCGCCGGCCGGCTGCTGACGATCGGCCCGAACAGCTGCTCGTGGCGCCGGATCAGCTCCTCACACTCGCGCCGCGTGGGTCGCCTGGTCGGCTTAGGGGCCGCGGGCGGCGCAGAACTCACCTCCTCCGCCGCGTCATCAGCGGCAGACTGTGCGGGTTCGGGCGGTTGCGTCTCTATTTCGACCACCGTGCCGCACACAGACTGGTGCCGCTTCCCGGCAGCCGCGGGCGATTGGCCGTCCGTGGCGCTGCAGCTCCTCAGCAGCACGGTGAGGTACGAGTTGAGCTGCTCCTCGTTCAGCGAGGACAGTGTGAACGAGGACGGCTGCTCGGCTAGCGGCGCCGGCTGCTCTCCGTCCGTCTGCGGCGGCGGACACGTGCTCGGCCGCACCACCAGACCGGTGAGCGTGTCCAGCTGCGAGCAGCCGCTCTGCTCCTCGCACGACTCGGACAGCCGCAGCCGCTGCGACAGCGAGCCGCTCTTGCAGCGCCGCTTGTCGCCGCTGGCGCCGCCCCGCGACAGCTTCTCCTCGGTGGTGAAGCACATGAGCGTGCGCAGCTGCCGCCTGTCATGGACGGGGGTCGGCCGTCACGGCAGGCAGAGTGGGACGGCGGCCACTACCTGGCCCAGAGAGTGCTACAGGACTGCGCTAACTCCAGGTTTACCCTTGTGACGGAAGTCACCTTTTCCCAAAACTTTACTTTAAATTTACAAAACTTTAAATCATCCGAGAACAAGCGGCACTTCAGTTACCGACGCCCTCATGTATAACGCTGGTCAACAGAGCGCAGGCAGCACTGATGCCCCCCCCCCCCCCCCACCACCAAGAACTGACGTCAAGCCGACTTCTCCTATCGGTCACACCGGTCGGGCGCCCACCCCAAGAACGGGCTACAGCTTTTAACGCAGGCTGTAGAGGTGTAAACAGTCGCCTCCCCGCCCACATCTGGAGAAAGCTCTTAACGGAAGTTAACCCGCGGTGGGGGGGGGGGCATTTTTTGCCCCCCCCGTATCTCCGAAACTACTGGACGGATCCGGAAAATTCAAACGGCGTTCGATAGCTCTGTCCAATTTGTCCAGGGAAACCAAATTTCGTTGACCTCGGGGTCACCGATGACGTTACAGGTCAGGTCAAAGATAAAATGTTTCAACGTTCACGGGTCTTCTAGGGAAAGCGCTATAACACCGAGTAAAACCCACTTTGTCGAAAATCAGCGATAGGGCGTCAGTTGTCTAGTACATATGTTGCTATTAGAGGTCACCGGTCATACCAGGTCAGGTCACAGGTCAGGTCACCAAGGGTCACCACACGAACCCAACTTTACTAAGGTTGTGCGATGCATGTTTTATGTCCAATTTTTCATTTCCAACTCAATGGTGTTGGTTATAAGACCATCAGATACGGTTTAGGACCTAAACCGTATCTGACTTTAGGTCACTTTCTGGTGGAGGTCAGGTCAAGGTCAGGTCAAAAAAGGTCAAATTTCAAAGTCGTTAGTTTTGCATAAAATGGGTATTGATTCGATGCAGCTCGTCACGGGGAGTCTATTGGTGGTCTTTGTTTTGCGCTAGGAGGTCTAGAATGGCAAAAAAATGATTTTGAAAATTTGACGTAATTAATTTTGAAGTTTTTTTCGCTATAAGTTGGCCAAAAAAAGAGGTATCGATCTTAAATTTGGTATGTAGATAGAAGGTGGAAGAAACTATCACAAATATTCCGTTTTTTTCGAAATTCAAAAAAACTTTTTTTGGATTTTTCGGCTATTATATTCAGAAAATCTATTTTTATTTTTTGGGGTCAAAATCCAACTATTTCAAAAATCCGAGATAGCAGTTTTGTAGCACTCTTGAATCTACACCTTTTATGTCTAACACATTCTTCTGTATCTCTAAAGTTGTAGGCCTGACAGCTCTTCCCACGAAACCTTTTTTGGGGTCGAAAATGGCAGAAATGACCTCACTCTGACGTCATTTGCAGCCAACCTATCATAGCCTTTGGAAACATTTTTGGTCACAATGTGCAATAGCTATTCAGGGGAGGGTACTGAAAGTTTGGTGACCATCGGCCCAGCGGTTCTGGAGATGTATAAAAAAAAACTAAAGGGGGGGGGCAAAAAAATGTCCCCTACCGCCTGGAAGGTTTAAGATTTCATGACCTTTAGTAACCCAGGTCCCAGGGTGACCTTGTTTTGACATGAAACATGCCAAATACAGGCTCCGTACCCTTGAGAGATCTCCCTCACAGGGCCACTAAGTACCTACCACGGCACAATAATTTAGCAGCGTCATCTCTTTGAAGACAGCTGGATATGAAGAAAAAAGGTCAGGTCACCAGAGGTCATCAAAGGTCAAAATTCGCCTAGGTCGACATCGTTTAGCAAATAAGTGCATGGCTCGGGAACGAATAAAGGTACCTACAGCGCCTCAGAAAGGTGCATTTGATAGCTCTGTTAACGCTCTTTCTGGATTATTTCTTCAGATTTGACCTATTGTCAAGTTTTAAGCATGAGGAGGACAACAAACTGTCAAAACTTACTTTGATTGCGAAAGCGTTTCCTCTTTTAACAATTTTTACTATCAAACGTTATAGTCGAAAAACTGTTAGCGACCTTTGATGACCTGGGACGACCTCAGGGGTATAAAGATGGGTCACAGCCCACAAGAGTAACTTTCTGTTTAATATTGCATGTCAACCTGTTGTCAGATTGGTTAGTTATAGTATAAAGGGCGGACTTAAATCCAAAAGGGGCGCAGTTTAATTTTCTTCATTTTCTTCAAATTGCGAGACCGTTGCAAAAGTGACCTGACCTCAGGTACCAGTATCGAAATTCCGAGATATAAGTTTTACGCATACTTTTAATCTCATCAATCGCTGAAGGTTCAGAGCAATCAATCAGTCGTTGTAGCTGTGACGAGTATTTGAACTTTTCTTGGGATAAGGTCACTTGACTTGACCTGTTGACCTGAGCATGGAAATTGGAAGGCCCGAATCTGGAGTTGTTACGTGTGCAGAAAAAATGTAAGATAAGGCATGCCAGCTGTTTTTAGGTAGGTATTCGCGAAAACAGCAAGAGGCGTGCAACTCCTTCCCCTCCATGGCCTAGCTGCGGGTTAAGAATGGTTGGGCCCATTGCGATCAAAGTTGGTAGGCACCTTAGAAGCGTGACCCGCACAGGTTAGTTAGATGTCTCGCATCGCAACTTTGCAGTGGAAGGTCTCCGTGCGTCTCG
Organism: Amphibalanus amphitrite; assembly: GCF_019059575.1. Taxonomy (NCBI): domain Eukaryota; kingdom Metazoa; phylum Arthropoda; class Thecostraca; order Balanomorpha; family Balanidae; genus Amphibalanus; species Amphibalanus amphitrite. Next base: position 137,717 of record NW_024881774.1, read on the forward strand.
CTCGCTCGTTTGTCGCCCCCAAAAAAGGCGTCTTGTTGGTGCTATTTCTCGGGGTTTTATGCAGGCATCGTGTTCAGCTGCGAACGCCTTTGGAGCCCGAATGACTCACCCTAAGCTGAGCCGCTGCGGTCGACCTGTGTGGCGAATCTGTTTGAGGCCAACTGCTTGTCGTTGGCGTGGTGATGCTGTGAAAAGAGAGGGGTCGAGTTGAAATGAAATTAAAACATTCGGCTGTTATTTAATTTCGTGTTGTATTAACATTATATTTTCACTGTGAGATCTCACAATCAATGTTGTAGACGATAGAAGCATAACTTAGATAGAAAAGTAGAAGCATAACTTTTCTCGCGCATCTACACACACTGAAAGAGGTATATTTCCCAGCCCATATTTGCGTTTTCATAGTCGATAGTATAAATGGGACCTGTAGCCTGGAGCTTAAGTTCGTTTGACCCCTCCCAAGCGTTCCGCCTTTGACTGAGCTGGAGTTCGCCGAAAAAAAAAAACGAGCGTTAGGCTCGTGACAAAGAAAGGCTGATTTTGTTCGAATTTATGGTCATAAGCCATTTTTTGAGCTTCCAAGTCTTATGTATTTAGGGTAAGTCGGGTCAGTTCAGGTCAGATCAACTATCGGGAGTTTCTCGGTCTGTTTTTAAAGGGAATATATCACTTTCCTCAAAGTACTTTTGTTACAGTTTGATGCTTTTCATGCTTAAAATCATGGGTGAAACTTTGACATCACCATTGGGGTCTCAAACGTCCAAGGGGGCCTCCATTTAGTGGGGGCCTCCAAGCAATTAGGGGCCTCCAATTGCGGAAGCGGTAATTTACGAACCACGCCAGGGCCTCCTCTAAGAAATTTTCATTGGGGGACCAGAGGCTCAGAAGCCAAACCTAGGGTACCCCCAAATCCAGTTTTCGCATCGGATTTAGGCCACTTATTTTTCGTCACAGCTCTGATGCCATGATTTTTTTTTTTTTTGAATATTGATAAAGAAATGGTAGGTCACCTGACCCTACTGGTGGATCCAGGCCAGCAGGGTGACATTTTATGTAAATATCCCCCGCGGCGTCCGAAATCGACGAAAATTTCTGGCTTTTTCACTTTTGACAATAAAACACAATGCCTTTATTATAGAAAAAAATTAACGGCACATCATTGCGCAAGGAATCTAGCCGACCCCAGAAAGTGTGAGGGTTAACCTTCGCCCGCACCTGGGGGGAGGGTTGCCACCCCAAGTTAGTTTTTCTGCTCTACACTTAACATTTTTAAAGCTAGAAACCTGATTTTGTGTATAGCTGCTTTTCTATCTTTTCTCAGCGTCCATGGAAAATTTCAAGTTTCTGTGGCTTTTGGGTTTGGAGATATGACCTTGTTCTTCATGTCATGTCCTAAATGACGAATACCCAATATCTTGCGTTGGCTATGGGCCTTGTGAGTTGTGAGCTTTTGACACCCTGATTTCGGCTTTTTTTTGCCAGTCTTACCTCCCACCTATCATTGAACATGTTGTTCTGCGATGTATAGATGTCAGGGTCAGGGTCAAAGTCAACCTAGGTCATCTAAAATTATTGCGCTTTAGGCAAGCTGAATTTACTTTTCGTGAAGTTTCTTTGACTGCATGTTTAGTAAAAGCTTCTCAGTTCATGCTGATCTGTGCACACATCAGTCCATCCACAGACATACACAGACATACAAACACATATCATTGACCTTGACCTAGCTTGACGTGAAATGACCACAGCCAGCAAATTAGTCGGATAGTGTGACAAAGAGCTGTTCTAGCTGGCTTGGCACCAGGGCTGCGGAGTCGATGGATTTTCGGCGACTCCGACTCCGACTCCGACTCCGGCTTTCAAAAACCAGCTCCGACTCCGACTCCGACTCCGGGCAGAATTGTCGACTCTGACCGACTCCAACTCCCGACTCCGACTCCGCAGACCTAGCAGGGCTGCGGAGTCGACAGATTTTCGGTGACTCCGACTCCGACTCCGGCTCGGGTTTCTAAAATCGACTCCGACTCCGACTCCGACTCCGGTCACAACTGTCGACTCCGACCGACTCCGACTCCGACTCCGACTCCGACTCCGCAGCCCTGCTTGGCACTGATACGGCAGCGTCATCGGTATATGATGGGTCGGCCCGCTGCTTGTGTAGGTATCTTATTCGACATCACCACAATTTTTTCTTACAACATTTTAACCCGCGACCTGGTGGGGGGGCTATTTTCCCCCCCCCCCCTCCAGACTTTTCGTTATATCTCAAGAACCACTGCGCCGATCGTCACCAAACTTTCAGTACCCTCCCGGACATCAATTTTACACATTGTGACCAAAAATTTTTCCAAAGGCTATGATAGGTTGGCCGGAAATGACGTCAGAGTGACGTCATGTTCTGCCGTTTTCGACCCAAAAAAGGGTTTCGCGGGAAGAGCTGTCAGGCCTATAGCTTTGCAAATACAGAAAAATGATACAGACATAAAAGCTGTAGAATTAACAGGGCTACAAAACTGCTATCTCGGATTTTTGAAATTTTTAGATTTTGACCCCCAAAAATAAAAAAATAGATTTTTTGAATATAATAGCCAAAAAATCCAATTAGTTTTTTGAATTTCGTAAAAACGGAACATATGTGATAGTCCTTACCGCTTTCTATCTACATACCAAATTTGAGATCGATACCTCTTTTTTTGGCCAAGTTATAGCGAAAAAACTGTTCAAAATTGATGACGTCAAGTTTTCAAACTCAATTTTCAGCAATTCTAGACCTCGTAGCGCAAAACAAAGACCACCATTAGACTCCCCGTGACGAGCTGCATCGAATCAATACCCATTTAATGCAAAAATATCAACTTTGAAATTTGACCTTTTTTGACCTGACCTTGACCTGACCTCCACCAGAAAGTGACCTAAACCGTACCTGATGGTCTTATAACCAACACCATTGAGTTGGAAATGAAAAACTGGCCATAAAACATGCATCGCATAACCTTAGTAAAGTTGGGTTCATGTGGTGACCCTTGGTGACCTTTGGTGACCTGACCTGTGACCTGACCTGGTATGACCAGTGACCTCTAACAGCAACATATCTACTAGGCAACTGACGCCCTATCGCTGATTCCCGACAAAATGCGCTTTCCTCGGTGTTATAGCGCATTTCCTAGAAGACCCGTGAACGGTGAAACATTTCATCTTTGACCTGACCTGTGACGTCATCGGTGACCCCGAGGTCAATAAAATTTGGTTTCCCTTGACAAATTTGACAGGCCTTTCGAACGCCGTTTGAATTTTGCGGATCCGTCCAGTAGTTTCGGAGATACGAGGGGGGGGGGCAAAAAATAGCCCCCCCACCAGGTCGCGTTATAAACAGACCCCACCAGGGCGCGGGTTAACCCTCGCGGGCCCGGGGGGGGGGCGTTTTTCGCCCCCCCCCCCTGGCGAATATTTGCGATAGCTCCCGAACGCTTAGGGATAGGAGAGCGAAACTTTAAGTACCTTTTCTCCCATCAATTTGACATTTTCTGAAGTAAAAAATTTGGACCCAGCCCCCTTGATGACGTCACAAGGTCCATTTTTCTAGACCCCTGCACGGCAAACTTCGGCGTCACAGACGCAAACTTCAAATAGCTGCTAAAAATAGAGTTTTAGAGATAAAGACAAATTACGAGCACGGTTGTGTAGCGTTTGACCTAGAGAAAAATAGAAAAATAGTTTTGGTGACCTGAGGTCAGAGGTCAGGTCAACGACCCCGAAATGTGGTTTTAGTTTTTCGTAAATAACTTCGACAAAAATGGTCCTAGAGCTACGGCAGTGGTACCATCGCATTCGCCTTGTCAAGCCGCGTCGAATGATATATATTTTGTTCGGAAAAGGTCAAGTTTTATGTTGACCTCATGTGACCTCGAATGACCTCTGGTTGACCTTTTTTTACGTTTATTGATCGGAACACCCATCCATCAGCACACATCAACCCAGCAGCACGGTAGGAGCTCACACTCGAGCATGCTACACACATTCTAAACATCACCAGGCACTCTCCCATAGCAGACATCTGTCACCCCCGTGATCCGTCAATAAATTTAGCGTCCGGCGCACCGCTCGCTGCCTGTCGCCAGTGTGTTTACTACCTATTCACGAGCCAGGCGGCGCCACGACGCCCCACGACGGCGGCCCCCGGCCCGGCGGACCGGCAGAGGACGGCGAGGGCGGCAACGTGGAGACCTTGGAAACGGTCTCGTGAGATAAATCGCGCGACAACCGCCAACGCCGTACAGCGGCCGACGCGCTCGCTAGCTTGATTGAAGGAAGGAGAATATCAGGGTTTGGGATACTATGAGGGGGTGCCAATGTGTATTGTGTTATAAGAGTATAGGTGGTGGTAATGTGTTCATGTGACTGTGCAGTGTGTTTGTGTGTTGTGTATGTGTGTGTGTGTGTGTTTTTTTTCTTCATGTCCTATTCATTTTTAATACAGTCTTCACTGTTTAAGCATTGATATGCCTAAGTGCTCCCCAGTTCTCTTGAAAGTTATTTTGTTTGCCGAGCAACTCGGCAACTTTGCTTTCTGTTTCGATTTCTTGTTTTAACATGTTCATCCAGTGTGTGATGTGTGGTGTGCTATCTTTGCAGCGCGCTCTGTATATTGCTATTTTTGCTAATGTGAATATCAATGTTTCCCTGGCTGGTAAATCTGTGGGAAATAACCATGTTTTTAAATTTACACTTACACTTACGTTGTACTTGTTTAGAAGTTCAGTTTTCACTGCCGTGATAAATTCTTTTGTTATGGGACAGTACCAAAATAAGTGTGATATTGTCTCGGGCTCAGCATTACAGAAAGTACAGTTTTCGCTTTCTTTCACATTGATCATCCGCAAGTATTTGTTGGTAACTGTGATGCGATTTACAATTTTATATTGAAACATTCTGTTGTAACTTGAGTTCGTAGCATTGACGGCTTCGACAAAACTGCTAGCTTCGAAGCAACCTACATCCCTGAGCCACTTTTGCTCTAGCCGTTCATTTGCATCTTTTATTTCCTTTTGCCTATGGATCACGAATTGCATGTAGGCGAAGCGTGTGAAATAAGTGTGATTTAGTGCCAAGTTCATCCTTGGCGGCATGTTTGGTTCAGATCTTTTCTTAATTGAGGCGTTTTTTATTGAATCAGGTAAGCATTCTTACCAGGCTCGCGTAACAGAGAAATGTCATCTTAATGTTGTATGCTTTTTCTAAACTTTCTTTGGTGTGAAGACGTCCTGTATTTTCATCGAATAAATCATAAATGAAGCGTATTCCTCTTGAGTGCCAACTTCTTATCATCGATCCCGTGAATTTTGTGTAATCCGAAAACCATATGCTTTCACACAGTATTTCTTCTGTGTCGGGGGTGTGTTCTCGGGTAAAAAATTCGAACGCTTCTAACACGTCTTTCCAAAAGTGGTTTGTAACTTTCACCTTGATTTTCCTTATAAATTTGCTTCCGTGGGACATTATTTCTTGGATTGGTTTGGGTAATTCCAAGACCGAAACTTTTGTCCATTGAGCCTGACTTTGCATGAGTCTCTTCAACCATGTGAGCTTCATGCTGTTAACGAACGCTTGGATATCGATCATAGATAACCCTCCATTGGTGTAGTTTTGGATGAGCTTGGCACGTTTAATGAGGTCTCGCCTACCCGCCCATATGAACTGATATAGTAACTTATTTAAATTTTTAAGGTCTTTTTTAGGTGGATTTGGCAAGGCTGTGAACAAGTGGACTAACTTCGATATCAGTAACGATTTGACTACGGTTATTCGCCCCAGAACTGTTAAATTTCTTCTACGCCAGTGCGCGATCTCTTTCTGTATTTGAAGCAATTTGGGTTGCAAGTTGACTTCGGTTATATTAGTGTTATCGTTCTCAAACATGATTCCTCTCTGGTTGACCTTGACACATGGAAGGTCGTTTATGATGGATTTGTACCCGCTGATCACGAATCTGGCATCTATTTTCCTCTAAGCCTTCATTTAGAGCTTCCGGATGGCAAAATTGCCTTATTTAGTATTACTAACTTGAATTAGTGAAATAGCCTCTAGCAGGGATACTCTTCTGTGACCTTGACCTTTGAGCAGCCTTGTATCGTAAGATGAACCACAAATAGGGAACTGATAAGCCTCAAAACATTTCAAAACATCTTGGAAGTTAGCACGCAAGATGTGCGAAAAAGTGCCAAGTTTGAGGTCAATTTTGAGCGTGACCTTGACCTTGACCTTTAAATTTGAGAACATTTTCGGAATTCTCAGATTCTCTTCTTTCGTTTGACACCCAATTTTGCCGGTTTGGTGCAGCCTGCCGTCCTCTAGAAGGCTTACTTTGAGATCACTACACATGTGCCGGTTTTTGCCTTTGACCTTGACCTCTGACCTTGAAAATTGACCTGAGGTCAAAAAATTTTGGTGCTTTAGAATCGTCTCGTAAGGACCTTTCGTTTGGTATCGCTTTTGTTTCCGTAGCTCCCTTATTTGCGGGGTTAGACAGGGGGGCGAAAAACGCCCCCCCCCCGGGCTGCGGTGGTTGGGATTACCCCCCGGGCCCGGCCGGGTTAAGCTTCGCGGTCAAGAGCAACATATTCTTTGGGAAGAGACGAATCCAATGATACCAATTTTACCTCATCAGGTCAGTCATTGACTTCCCAGGTCAGATCAAACTAAAGAATGTTGCTGTTTGGGGTCACCGTTGCCCGTTGGAATATCACGTGCGCTGCTCATCATATACGTAGGTATACCGATGACGCTGCCGTGTATTGTAGTGTTAAGCCAGCTAGAACCTCTTTGTCACACTATCCTAATAGGTTTTTGCTGGCTGTGGTCATTTCAGGTCAAGTTAGGTCAAGGTCAATTACATGTGTTTGTATGTCTGTGTGTGTCTGTGTGTATACTGATGTGTGCACCGATTGTGAATGTGTCCATATTACATGAGATCATGAACTGAGAAGCTTTTACCAAACATACAGTCAAAGAAACTTCACGAAAGTAAATTCAGCTTGCCTAAAACGCAATATTTTTAGACGACCTAGGTTGACCTTGACCCTGACCCTGGCATCTCTACATCATTGAACAACATGTTCCATGATAGGTGGGAGGTAAGACTGGCAAAAAAGGCCGAAATCAAGGTGTCAAAAGCTCACAAGACCCATAGCCAACGCAAGATATTAGAAATTTGTCATTTGGGTTATGACATTACCTGAAGAATAAGGTCATATCTCCGAAATCAAAAACCACAGAAACTCGACATTTTCAGTGGACGCTAAGAAAGGATAGAGCAGCAGCTATACGAAACATCCGACTTCTAGCAATCAAAATGTTTAGTGCAGAGCAGAAAAACTACCTAGGGGGGTGGGGGTGGCAACCAGTGCCCCCCCCCCCATGTGCGGACGAGGATTAAATAATTTGAATATCAAGAAAATAATTTTTCAAACAGGCATTCCAACAGAGTCCCGCTTTTTTATAGGTGACCTCCGATTTGTGTTGCATCTAAGTTGCCCAGGGGGCCTGTTATTTGTAATTGTAGGTACAGTACAGAGAGCCTCCTACTTCGACTACTTGCACAGAGAACCTCCTAGTGTAGGTACGGCCCTCCAGCAAAAGAGTGGTTGGTTAGCCTATGTGCTTTGGGTGCAATAACTTTGAATGGCAGAGACACTCCTGTAAAATGGCTCAACAGAAATGAGAAGAGGGCTCGTGCATACATTTCGGCAATGGTTTTCAACAGCCATTAGACGTATTCATCAATGCTGATCGATTATTGTGATGATGGCAACCAACCACTTAATACCTGGAGGGCCGTGCATACAGCTAAGCTTCTACAGGTCGAGCGCCGGTCTCTTGTACGTACAGAGAGCCTCCTACTGTTACAGAGGGCCTCCTGTTTGTCTAGGGGGCCTCCTATTGGTTAATGGCGCCTCCTATTTGTCCAAGCGGCCTCCTATTCGTCTAGGGGCAGGGGCGTCGCCACGGCTCCCCAACTTGTACGGACACATTCTGTCAGCCGTAGCACTCGTCAGAGGCGTTAACCATGCGGGCCCGCGGAGAGTGTTTTTCGTCCTCGTCCTCCTCCCCCCCCCCCACTCCGGACGAATAGTTGCGGTAGCCCCCGAATGCCAAGGGGTTTCGGAAAAAAAATACAAACACATTTTTTTAACCTACATTACATTGAAGGTTAGATGGCAGTTCAGCGACCCCGAGCTGCGGCTTTTTTTGCATATTTCTTCAACAAAAAGGGTCTTAGACAGTGGTACCAACGCATTAGTCATATCAAGACGCGTCGAATGACATAAAGGCTGTTTGAAAAGGTCAAGTTTTCTGTTGAACTCATGTGACCTCGAATGGTATTATGGTCTTTGGTTGACTTTCACACATGAATAGTCTCGTTTGCTGTATTTGAAGTCGCTGGTCACGATTTTCTTTCATTTTCTTTTGCTCTAACATTTAGAGCCTCGGGATGGCAAAAGTGACAGAATTATTATGGCGGACGATCAGTGAAATAGCCCATAGAAGGTGTAACGAAATTATCCGGACACCTTTCTTTCCGCTGTAAGAAACAAGACAACTTGAGTTTTTTCCTTTTGACGATGATAAAGCCATTAGCCATCTTTCATTACGGAGCGAGCGAAGCGAGCGTAGTCTTTCCTTAGATTAACGGAAATTTCTGAGTATGAGCGGCCGGCCGGCCGTGGTCACGCTTTTGCGAGGCTTATATCTCAGCAACCACTTGACCGATTTACACGCGGTAATTTTTGTAGGGTAGCTTCATTCCTTCTACCAAGTATTGGACTATTCCCGATGCATGTGGGTGACCCCTTATGCACGTGCCACGTGCAAAACGAAGAGGTGTCAGTTTTGTAATTGTTGCAATATCTCGGTAACTACTTGGCCGATTGCGCTGAAAGTTGGCATGTAGGTAGGCACCCACTAGGCACTGCATATACATGTGCCAGAGTTGGGGTGCTGCTGCACGTGCGCACGTGCAGGGGTCGTTTCCAGATCTCGGGAACGGCTGGACCGATTGCGCTCAAATTTGGTACACGGTTAGGGACCGGTTAGTAGGGTGCCGTGCACAAGTCAGTTGGGACCCATTTTGCACGTGCGCACGTGCAGGGTGCCGCTTCCAGATCTCGAGAACGGCTGGGCCGATTGTGCCCAAATTTGGCACATCGCTAGAGACCAGTTAGTAGGGTGCCGTGCACAAGTCAGTTGGAGGTACCCCCTCGCAATTTCGCACGTGCAAGGCCCACCCTCTCGCTCGCTCCGTTAGTCGCCCCAAAAGGCGTTATACTGGTAAGATCATATTTAGAAATGCCTGGAGCATTCCAGCTACTTGGTTTTCAAGCACATGTGGATCGACGCCGCATTAGCATGTGCCTACATACAGTTGATTGGTCCTGACGCCGGGTGTCCCTTTATTCACCTCCTGCTGGACAAAAGTCCATAACATCTCGATGATGACAACTATTTCCAAGCCGTATCCCGTTAGTCCAGAAGGAAGGATAAGAGCTTCTCCCGGCGTAACTTTTCATTCTCCTACGGACGTATGTATATGTAGCCCTTCAGCCTGCACGAAGGCAGCGTGGTTAGAATCAAAATTCAGTGCGCTTTTAGAAACCGAGCCCTCCCGTGCCGTCCAGTTGAGCGGCTCTCACTATTTTGTCTGACAGGATGTTGCTCCGGTAATATTCGTCACTGATGGTGGTCTTCTGTGGCACAATGCACAGCTGGAACATCGCAAGCAGCTGAATATGCTCCAGATCTGGATCTTGGCCGGATGATTGACGCCGGTGACGGCCGGCACGTTTGAGTTACTGGCAGTCAACACAAGGCCGCTTTGACGATTCAAAGGACAATACAGAAATTGCGAACAGATATGGCGAAAAATATATGTCCGAATAATTTCGTTACACCCTAAATAGTAAATACTCTTGCGTGACATTGACTTTGGGGCGGCCTTGGACCGTAACTTCACCCGCAAATAGGGGACTGATAACGATAAGTTTTCAGCTACTTCAAAACATTTGCAAAGACTGCTTTGCAGTCGTCGAAACTTGTACGGACATTCCGTACAAGTTTTCGGGCCTTCCAAAACTTGTACGGACACTGCCCGTAGTGTCCGTAGTGGTGGCGACGCCCATGTCTAGGGGGCCTCCTATTTGTCCAGGAGGCCTCCTGTTTCTCCAGAAGGTCCCCTATTTATCCAGGAGGCTTCTATTTTCCAGGGGGCTTCCTATTTATCCAAGGGTCATCATATTTGTCCAGGGGTCTCCTATTTATCCAGGGGTCTTTTATTCGACCAGGGGTCTCATATTTGTGCAGGGGCCTCCTATTTGTCCAGGGGTCTCCTACTTGTCCCGGGGCCTCCTTTTTTGAAGGGACTCCTTTTTGAAGGGAGCCTCCTATTTGTCCAGGGGGCCTCGTATTCGTACAGAGGGCCTCTAGCTCCTTCTTGTCCATGGAGCCTCCTATTTGTTCAAGAGGTCCCCTTTTTGTCCAGGGGGCCTCCTATTTGTCCAAGGGGCCTGCTATTTTTCTAGAGGGCCTCCTATTTGCCCAAGAGGCCTCCTATTTGTCCAGCGGGCCTCCTACGTGTTCAGGGGGCCTCCTATTTGTCCAGGGACCTCCTATTGGTTAAAGTAGGCTCTTATTTTCCAAGCGGCCTCCCATTTATCCAGAGGGCTCCTATTTTTAGGGGGCCTCCTCTTTATCCAGGGGACCTCCTTGTTCAGGGGGCCTCCTAATTGTCCAGGGGCCTTCTTTTGTTAAAGGGGCCTTCTATTCGTCCAGAGGGCCTCCTATTTGTCCAGGGGCCTCCTAATTGTCCAGGGGGCCTCCTTTTGTGAAAGGGGCCTCCAATTTGTCCAGGGGGCTCCTAATTGTCCAGAAGGCCTCCTTTTGTGAAAGGTGCCTACTGTTTGTCTAGGTCTAGGACCTCCTCTTTGTCCAGGGGGCCTCCTATTTTTGCAGGGGGCCTCCTATTTGTACAGAGGGCCTCCTACTTGTCCATGGGGCCTCCTATTTGTTCAGGGGGCTTCTTTTTTTGTACAGAGGGCCTCCTATTTGTCCATGGGGCCTACTATTTGTCTAGGGGCCTCTTATTTGTCTAGGGGCCTCTTATTTGTCTAGGGCCCCCTATTTGTCCAGGAGGCCTCCTGCTTGTCCAGAGAGCCTCCTATTTCTCCAGGGGGCCTCCTGTTTTTTTCGGGGGGCCTCCTACTTGTTCAGGGGGCCTCCTATTTGTCCAACAGGGCCTCCGATTCGTCCAAGGGGCCTCCTATTTATACAGAGAACCTTCTATATGAACATCGGACCTCCGTTTGCAAAGTAGCTGGTGCGTCTAGGGGGCCTCCACTATTGGGGTCCCAAAATGACAATTGGGGTCCCAAATGTTCGCATTGGGGTCCCACATGGGACCTCGAAAGTATACAAAGTTACACCCATGCTTAAAATGATCAGGAAAGAAAATAATTTATATTAACAACAGGAATTTTTACCTTATTTTCTTAAAGGAAGGCCTATATTCCATCTTTGCTAGAGGCATAATCGTGTATGAGGCGAAAGTTTATTACGTATTGACCAATCGTATTGCGTATAAAAATATAATTATGATTATATCATATAATTATACATAGTTATATCCTTATATAAATATATAGGAACATAATTAATATTCACAACAGGAATTTTTACCTTATTTTCTTAAAGGAAGGTCTATATTCCATCTTTGGTAGAGGCTAAATCATGTATGAGGCGAAAGTTTATTACGCATTGGCCAATCATATTGCGTAGTTCAAAACTAAGTGCATGCCGATTGGCTGACGCTGGCCTCTACGACAGGTGGCTGCATTCTTAGCATTCTTCCGTAAGGCACTGAATTTCTGCATAACTGGCGCCGGGAACGATCTCCAACTATCTCAAGCACACAGAATCGTGATTTTGTGCACACCTTGCAAGGGTAGATGCGTCACTTTTGCAACGTTGACCTTGCGTGACGTCATTTATGACGTCATTAGGACCATATTAGTTTTTCGTCAATAACTCCCGATCAAATTGAGCTAGCGAGTCGGGAAAGCCACCAATGGACTCAGGAAGACCTGCCAAATCGAATGATATGCGACATGACCTACTTTGACCGATTTCGTGACCTGGGGGTGCTGAGCTGACCTGACCGTGACCTGAGGTCAACACCCGAAGTTGACCTCACCCAAATAAAAAGTATATCATTCGACGCGCCTGAACGAGGCGAACACGATGCTGCCAAAACCGCGGCTCTGCGACCGTTTCTTTGCGAAGTTATTCACCAAAAACGGAACCGTACCTTGGGGCACTTGACCTGACCTCAGAGGTCACCGGTTGACCTAGGACCTTAAAACCGGGTACCAATCTCTGCGTCTCGTAACGGCGCACACGCTCGTTTTTCCGCGACGCGCTAGCTCCACCAGGGGCGAAACGGCGAGGGGGGATCGTACCCCCCCCCCCTCGGCCGGCGCGTATGTAAAAAACCAATAGGTCCGGTGAGGGTTAAGCTGCTATTCCAGTTCAAAGCCCCATGTTTAAAAGTGTTATAACCTACGCTTGACTGAGGGGGGAGGGGCTCTACAGAGCCCTCCCCCTATTTCCCCTTTTTCTGCAATATCTTCTAAACCGCTCGACGTAGCAACACGAAACTTGCAGTAACCTCGGCTGCATTAATTTGACACCTTGTGTCCAAAGGAAAATTTCGTGGCTACCACAGGTCGGCTGGAAATGACGTCAGGGTGACGCCATGTCGGCCAATTTTGAAGCAAAACATTGAACTACGACAATCGCTCTCAAGAGCTTAGTTTTTAAGCTAGATCCATTTTTTTTTTGTACGAGAGGACTCAGAATAGGGAAAGGTGGGGTAAGACGGACCAGCTAAGATTAAGGCCACATATCTTGCTAGAGTTCGTTTTTTTAAGTTCGACCCTCACTGTAATCGTCTCTTTGAACACAGCACGAGAATTGCTAGCTGAATTACTGAGAAAACTGCCTGGCGCACATTGATTTCACAGACGATTATTTTTATTCAAAATCATTTCTTCCTGGCTCTTATTTCCGAAGCTCCTAGCTCGTATTTGACTATATACACAACCCCACAGGGATAGACGACTTGTCAGAAATTATTTCTGAACAGATAAATAAATCGCTTGACCTCAGGTCAACGGTTTAGCCTCCAGAGGGCAAAAACTCCAAAAATAGCCGTTTTACGAAAATTGTTTTTTTTGGTAATAACTTTTGACTCAAAAGAGCCACGACATTACTTTTGCCAGCATCATGTTCCTCTCGTCGAGACGCTTCGAACGAAGTATAATTTGACCTTGAAAGGTCAACTTGGAAATCTGTCCTCAGGTCAAAGTCATGACCTGACCGGAAAAGGTCATATTGCATATCAGTCGATCCGTATCGTCGAGCCGAACACATCTAAGGCTTCATTGCTCTAGCATGCCTCTATCAGAAGGTATTAGCGAAAAACTGCTAGATACTATTCGTGATCTGACATGACCTCGGGGACATAACGAGGGGTTACAGGTGCCATTTTCCGGTTCAGTGTGTCAATTTTATCTGCATCCCGATGTTTGGGAGTGTCTAGAATGACGCTCAATTTTCTCCCAATGACTTACCAGTATAACGCCTTTTGGGGCGATTAACGGAGCGAGCGAGAGGGTGGGCCTTGCACGTGCGAAATTGCGAGGGGGTATCTCCAACTGACTTGTGCACGGCGCCCTACTAACCGGTCTCTAGCGATGTGCCAAATTTGAGCACAATCGGCTCAGCCGTTCTCGAGATCTGGAAGCGGCACCCTGCACGTGCGCACGTGCAAAATGGGTCCCAACTGACTTGTGCACGGCACCCTACTAACTGCTCCGTAACCGTGTACCAAATTTGAGCGCAATCGGTCCAGCCGTTCTCGAGATCTGGAATCGACCTCTGCACGTGCGCACGTGCAGCAGCACCCCAACTCTGGCACATGGATATGCATTGCCTAGTGGGTGCCTACCTACATGCCAACTTTCAGCGCAATCGGCCCAGTAGTTACCGAGATATTGCAACTATTACAAAAGTGACACCTCTTCGTTTTGCACGTGGCACGTGCATAAGGGGTCACCCACATGCATCGGGAATAGTCCAATACTCGGTAGAAGGTAATAAGCTACCCTACAAAAATTACCGCATGTAAATCGGTCAAGTGGTTGCTGAGATATAAGCGTCGCAGAATCGTGACCACGGCCGGCCGGCCGGCCGGCCGGCCGCTCATACTTAGAAATTTCCGTTATTCTACGTAAGACTCCGCTCGCTTCGCTCGCTCCGTAATAATGGAGAGGCCACAAAATTAACCTGACTTTAGGTCACCGATATCAAAATTCCGAGAAATACGTTTTTATAGATACTGTTACTCGTATCAATCGCTGAAACTTTTAAGGCAATCGTTCAGTCGGTATAGCTATGACGAGCATTCTATTTTTTTTTTTTCTGAGGTGCAAAGTCACTTGGCGTGACATGGTGACTTGACCTTTAACGACCTGGGTCTGAAATTCTAACATGTGCGGTAAAGATGCACAAACAGGTGTGACAGCGCCGCCGTTTTTAACCCGCGCACCGACGGGGGTCTGCGCCAACTTAGTACCGACGGGGGGGGGGCGGATGACCGCCCCCCCTGAGATCTCGAGAACGGAGCAAGATAGCGACAAGCGGTAAACGGCATCGGATACGCACGGACAAGGTCTACAATTTTTACAAAGGTCATTTTCAGGTCAGGTCAAAGATGACGTCACAGGGGTCGAAAAAGTCAAAATGGCGGCGCTAGATATGGAGAGGGTTTTTCTCGAATAACTTTCGAAGTACTCAAGATAGGAACAAACTAAGGGCATCATCGTGATCCTCTCGTCGATCCGCATCGAATGATATATATGTTGACCTCGAAAGGTCAAGGTCAAAGGTTGACCTCAGGTCACGTGACCTCGAGGTCATCATGTATATCATTCGATGCGTCTTGACGAGCTGAACACAATGAGACCATCCGCGCGGCTGTATCTTGTTCCTGTAAGGAGTTATTGGCAAAAAACCGCTGGTGACCTTTGATGACGTCACATGACCTTACAGCTGCCCAACAGCAAAACAGACCTCAAGGTAGTGAAGGTTGATCGTATGTGAAGTCATGTATGGTATATGGGGCCATTCCGACCCGTTTTAGTGGTAAAAACAGGGAGTTGATTTTTCCCCCATTGACTTATAATGGGGAGGTCGCGAAATTGACCTGACCTTAGGTCACCGACATCAAAATTCCGAGATATACAAATTGTAGCTACTAATGACCTTATAACATCCTGCGACTTTCAAAGGCCTCCGACATCTACTGTAGCTCTGGCACGGTGACAAAGTTGCAAAAAAGTGACTTGAGGTTGGGTCATTCAAAGTGACCTGGTGACCTGACCTTAAAAGTTAGGAGGTTCAAACTTGCACACCATGTGTAAAATTGATGAGAGAATAGTCATACCAAATTTCGCGGCGCTTCCCGCTATCCGCGAAAAACCTCAGGGGGGGGGCGGATATCCGCCCCCCCCCCGTCGGTGCGCGGGTTAAGACGTCTGCGAAAAACCGCAGGGGGTGGTATTCTAACACCCCCGGCCCGGCGCGGGTTCACTTCTCATTAACAATAAACTAAATGGAAAAGCCCACTTCTTTCATACAATTTCCTAGTGGTTTTATTGTAAGTAATTTCTCATTCAATAATGACAGAGTACAAAACCGAGATAGTAGTCTTTGTAAACAGAGCTGACATATACCTACCTACTTGAGCCGGAAGCAAAACAGAATACCTCGTTGAAAAGTTTAAAACCGTGCACTCACAGAGATTTAGCATACAAAATGGCTCTGTAATATCACATTGATTCAAATGATTCTGACGATTAGGACATGAAGTGATAGAACTGAATGGAACTGACTCAAACGAAATCAATTATATAAATTTGACAAACCTAAAAGTGCAGCTCATGCATGCTATGCGTGGGTGTTTTAATTGCGGACGAGATGCAATAGCTTACCATTTCCTCCAAAAAGAGTTGAAAGTCCCATTTTGGACTTTCAGGATGATGCTGCTAGTTAGCCAGGGCAGTTGGCATGCAAACGATTTTCACGCCAGATCATCTTCACCGTACGTTAGACCAATATTGCATCGTTCGATGAATATAAATGTTGCTCTAAAATGTTAATAATTCCTATTTACACGCTTACTTTCGTTTTATACTAATTATTGATTCATACTTTTGTAATATTTAACATAGAATTCGTAGCGAAACCGGACAAATCGAGACAAATGCTGGGAAAGATAGGCGACCGTCGAAAACAATTGCGTTTGGCGCGTGATACTCAAATTAAGGCTTTTCCTTTGAGCACTTTTTGAATTCGTCTTTTTGCGCACTGCACTTTTTGCGCTGCACTTTTTGTGCGTTGTTGTGGGAAGACGTTTTACTTCCTTGGGAATGGCTTTTCAGTTTTTGTTTTGGAATATAATATTATATAATAACAATTAACAGGTTGACCAAGGCCCTTACGTTGACAATAGTTATATGTGTATTAGGTCACCGAACATTGTGACAGCCTGGATTTTGCCATTTGTGTTATTGATGCAGATCCAGGGTTTAAACGCACCGAGTCATATCATGCTAATGCGAACTTTGTATGTATTCTGTTTGAGGCGTGGTATCTTATCGTGTTATGTTAATACTGTCTTATTTTGGAAATGCAGTACATATATTAGATGTTGATGGAGTATCTTTCCTATAGCTTTGGATGCGTTTTGATGCTTGCGTGATGGCACCTATAGTGTTGCCAAAAAGAGTCTCTGCCTTCTGACCTGGTTTATAGCATTTTATTCTTGGGAATGCTGATTGTTTGAAGAAAAAAATAAGTGTCGCCGAGAGTGACCTTCATGGTATTTAAGGAACGTCCTTTTTATGTCGACAACCTGTTTTATTGGCATTATATGAATTTCTGTCATCGTTTAAGAGTAGGCATACTGCACCCTGGACCATCAGTTTTGCCGATTTCCTGATTGCATGGACGGAGGACACTTAAAGTGGCCATCCTTGAGTTGATATGGTCAAATTGGAGTCCCTAGCTTGCAATTGCCGGTTTGGGCACTCACAACATCAATATATGCTTTAATTCGGAGATATTTAATTTCAAAGTCTGTAGTTTTGGATTCCAAGGGGCTTATGCAATTGAATGCCCCCTTAGACTTCGTAACGTCAGTGCAGGTCTAGCGATTTTTAATCTTATGCTAAAACTTTGGTAAGAGACGGTTGCTGCTCTGGTGGTATATAGGGTGTTCCGTAAGTTCGTTCTCACCCGTTTTTAACTATTGTGTTCGATAGCATAGGCAGCACTGAACTTAAATATGTACTTCAAACTTTTGGTCAGGCTTCTAATCATGGTGATCCACCGTGCGTGCGGTTACCAAGCGCCTAGGGGCACACGTGACATCATGGGGAGGTCAGGGCGGTGTTTCACGGCAGAGCGCTGTACGCGTCGGTGCGTTGGGTTTCCATGGCAATATCAACAAACTTCACTCTGACGCTAAGCTATTACGTCATCGCAAAACGCTAGCGCGTCGCGGCGCGGCGCCAGCGCCAGCAGCAGCACGCTAGCAGTATTCGAACTCAAAAGTCTGTTCTTGGTACTTGGTTGTTATGTTATGGACCTCTGTTCCAAACGCGATTCATCATAAGCTAACGGATCGCACGCAACGTTATTCAAGTGACGTTTTGATATGCTGTAGCTCCCAACGCGCTACAGCGGGCGTAGCGTCGGAACGGTGAAACGGGGCCCAGATCCGCGATCCCAGGTCAGTTGTGGACCGCGGGGTGTCAGAAATGGACGAGTCAAGAGAGGCGCTGCGTTCTCGGGCTGTGGGGATTGTCCAAGCTGGGCTCACTCAGGGAGTTGCCACTAGGATTGGACTGTCCTGTCGAAATGTTAATAAGTGATGACTGATTGAGAAGATTTCGCGAGGATAAATCGATGGCAGACGAAGAACGTTCTGGCCGTCCAAACCATGTCAACAAGGTGGCGAAAATCGTGTCAAAAAGCAGTCTGTAAAAGAGACCAAAGCGTCAGGAAGTTGGCAAAACGACTTGCAAGAAAGGGTTATGGTGTGTCCCTTCAGTTCACCGGCACATGACACAATTTGTGGGTGTAAAATCATACAAAAGGCCACATCAACCAAAATCACAGAAAAGCAGAGAAAAGACAGAACTAGGCATTGCAAAATGGTGAAAAATTGGACCGTCGACTAGTTTCAGCAAGTCACATGGAGTGATGAATCACCTTTTGACCCTCAAACCCGCAGAATGATCGCGTGTGGGCCTATAATATTGATCACGGAGCGAGCGTAGTCTTTCCTTAGATTAACGGAAATTTCTGAGTATGAGCGGCCGGCCGTGCGGACGCTTTTGCGAGGCTTATATCTCAGAAACCACTTGACCGATTTACATGCGGTAATTTTTGTAGGGTAGCTTCATTCATAGGGTAGCATCACTCCTCATCAGGCTGGGAAAAACGAGGAAGGTGACTACCCCACCTTGATAGCTTATAAATTGGGCTAAAAGTGATGTGCCTCCGCTACCTTCGTTCGAAGAGCGAAACGAATGTCAATACCTTTATTACCTCTCCCCTGCGCATGTTGAAATCTGAGGCTGAGCCACAGGTCGTTCAAGGTCAGGTCACAACTCACAAGGTTACGTCAAGTGACCTTACCCAAGGAAAACGCTCGTCATTTACTGAACGCCTTGATACCTTCAGCGAACTTGGCGCACTCGGATAGTGTTCGGAATTTGTAACGGTTACTTGTTGCTATGGCGACCGGTCAGTGCATCACGCTTTTCATTCGTCAACAAGTGCTTGCGGAGCTGCCGCTAACGCTTTTGAACAGTCTGTATGCGTCAGTTTGTGTGACGCGTCACATCTGAAACATGTTTTGGAGGCTCCAAAACCATAAAAGTCATCTCCTTCAAAATACGTGTTTTGTAACATTTTCGATGTTTTGGGGCTTAATTGCTACCTAGCTCCATTCATTCTATCTTGCATGAGGTCAAGGATAGTCATCATTCGGGGATCAGTGGCTGAAAGCAAGAAATAACGACGAGGATAAGGTCTTGTAAAAAGTCTCAGCGATTGCATTGAACATTAAATGACTAATATATGTTTACCCCCCAACGGTCGTCAAGTTAGATGTAAGTGAATCCTAATCTATAATCTAAGATTCGGAATCAGGTGAGCCCCTACGATTTGAACCAAACTTGGTCAGTAGATAGTACGTAACGTCCTGATTACGATGCACCCAAAATCTAAGCTCGGCCCGCCATATTTACGAAGTTACGGATGTTTGAATTTCAAGGTCATTCGGGAGAGCCCCTGCGATTTCCGTCAAAATTTGTGTACGGACACTCTAGATGCTCTTCATTACGAATATCCCAAATTTAAGCTCGGCCCGCCATATTTACGAAGTTACGGAGGTTTGAATTTCAAGGTCATTTGGGTGAGCCCCTGCGATTTCCGTCAAAATTGGTATACGGACATATTACATCCTCCTCATTACAAATATCATAAAAGTTAAGCTCGGCCCGCCATATTTTTCAAGTTACGGAGTCACAAAGTTACGGAGTTTCAAGGTCATTCGGAGAGCCCCTCCAATTTTCGTCAAAATTTGTATGCGGACACATTACATGCTCCTCATTACGAATATCGTAAAAGCTAAGCTCGGCCCGCACCATTTCAAAAGTTAGAGATGTTTGAATTTCAGCGAGTTTCAAACGTCAGTAACTTTTGAAATAGTGCGGGCCGAGCTTAGCTTTTACGATATTCGTAATGAGGAGCATGTAATGTGTCCGCATACAAATTTTGACGAAAATCGGAGGGGCTCTCCGAATGACCTTGAAATTTCGTAACTTTGTGACTCCGTAACTTGAAAAATATGGCGGGCCGAGCTTAACTTTTATGATAGTTGTAATGAGGAGGATGTAATATGTCCGTATACCAATTTTGACGGAAATCGCAGGGGCTCACCCAAATGACCTTGAAATTCAAACCTCCGTAACTTCGTAAATATGGCGGGCCGAGCTTAAAATTTGTGATATTCGTAATGAGGAGCATCTAGAGTGTCCGTACACAAATTTTGACGGAAATCACAGGGGCTCTCCCGAATGACCTTGAAATTCAAACATCCGTAACTTCGTAAATATGGCGGGCCGAGCTTAGATTTTGGGTGCATCGTAATCAGGACGTTACGTACTATCTACTGACCAAGTTTGGTCCAAATCGTAGGGGCTCACCTGATTCCGAATCTTAGATTATAGATTAGGATTCACTTACATCTAACTTGACGACCGTTACCCCCCACCGCCTCAGGCGATCACGTGCCTTCAGCAACTACCCATGCCGACCCTTCCTAGTTCCATGACGGAGCCCGGCACAATCCTGGAAAGGCGGACGGAGGTTCGGCTCAGGAGAGGCTTGCCCACTGGTGCCGGGGACTTATTGCAGATCTAACTTTTGTATGAAGTATGTAGTTATTGTACCCGAGCAACCACGGGTGCTCCTAATCTGCAGTCTGCACCTCTTATACGGCCTTGGTCTGCAGTCTGCACCCGACCTGCATCGCCAACCGCCTGAACGAGAGTGGACTGCGAACATACAGGGCTGCCCCAGCCTTGCGTCTCACTGAAGTGAACAAGGCAAACCGCGTCCTGTCCGCACAAGAGTTGCTTCAGAACTTTCAGAACTCAGAAGTCCCTGGAATCGTTATCCCTGACGAGAAAATCTTCCGGACAGACCTAACGCGAGAACTGCCTGTCCGAAGGTACGATGTGTTTTTCTTCTTGGTAATACAATTGAACAATGTCATGTGTATTAAAATGACAGTGGTTCTTCAACGAATACATGGAGTAGATGACGTCAGTTCTCATGTAATGCCATAGACTACTACATTACTCTACACGGTATAGTTTGTGTACTGCATACTGTGTGTTGTAGTCTACTGAATAGACTACAGTATTATGATAGAGTAGGCTGTGGAAATGCTAATATTTTCCACATATTATGCCGAATGGACTGAGCGACTCCGAGGTCCGAATGCTTCATGCGGGCACGAGACGCTATTGGAGGGCTGACTTTTAGGTCACGACTCGTAACCACGCTCGGAGGAGAGTTGAGTTTTGGTCCGGAGAGCTCCACCGTATCACCGGGCGCCACACAGCTGCCACATAGCGGGTGGCCCAGAAAAAACGTTCCCAACTTTGAATCAATATTTCTCGAAAAGTGATAAAGATGCAGCACTGAAACTTCCAATAGTCAATGCGGCATATATTTTCAATGAATGGTATGAGTTTTATGGTATTCGATCAATTACGTTTTAAACGGTTCGTGTTTCTAGCATGCCATGTAAAAATTACTTTTTTGCTCAGATGTTTACTAAAAAATGTGAGTGAACGGGCCACTTCCATCTCGGCACCACGGCCTGCAGCCATGACTGCTACTGGCAACTAGTCTCATTGATAGTTCAGGCCTCAGGGTGACACATTTCGTCTAGCTTTTTTCTTTATTCGGTCGATTTACTGTTTGATCATCTTGAAGGGAGGGCGATGAGCAGTAACCCATGCACCGTGCCACTCCTTCAGCTCGAAACAGGACTTAGCGTTGAAACGAATGGCATTCCTTAACCCGCGAGTTGCTGGGGGGGGGGGGGCGTTAAACGCCCCCACTTTTTTCGCCGGGCCATAGCATAAAAACGGCGCGCCGCAGGCGCGCCAAATTTTGGGTACCTGTAGGAAATTGATTGAAGTTTATTGTGACAAAGTTTCAAAAAAATCGGTCGGAAAATTTTTGAGATATCGAGGTTTTAGTGACGTCATGATTTCTGAGTTTTCGACCAAAAACGGCATATGTTCAAAAAATCATATAAAATCACAGAATAGACATACAGACATGCCGTAAACGCCATTAGACTGCCAATACCATGAACAATCAAATGGCTATCTTCGATTATTGATTGTCGTTCTGCATTTTCCGAAATCTTGAACTGAATCTTGGCAATTTTTCGTGACTACTTCACGACCATGATACATGAATTTCTTAAATTGAAGTTTTTGAGCCAAACACGTACACATATGATAAAATGAATGTCACCATCGTGTTCTACGCCCCAAATTACCTATAAAACATGTGTCACAGGCTGCGAATATCAGTTTTGATTTTCGGGGATATGTGCCTGCCCGGTTGACCTGACCTTGACCCTGACCTATGCTTGACTGACCTCTATATGGAGCTGACACTCTTGTAGGCCTTATAGGGTGGATTGTGCACCGTTTTGACAGAGTTTATGGCGAGAGGCTCCCATTGTGAAGTCCTGAAGTCCATGCTACTGAAAGCCCGATTTCAGGTGTTTGACCTGACCTTGACCCGACCTGTGACCTCAAAATTCAACTTAAAAGTACTCATCTGAAGCGTCTCGTCGCGCTCTTTCGTTTGCCGCCTCGTGCGTTTCGCTGCGCCTATTGGTTCTCGAGTTATCGGCTGGGGGCGTTTAACGCCCCCCCTCAGCAAACGGTGGGTGGCGAAATACCCCAGCAACTGCCGGGTTAACACCATTTTGGCTCATTATTTGAATATTTGGCACATAAGTGGGATAAAAAATATTTAAAATAACAACATACGTGCTGGTTTCATTCACGTGTTCTATTTTTTTTTATTTTTTCATAACATAGTACGTCTAAGCCAATCATCACTTCCGCTCAACATCGGCAAAAAAAGCAAAAACGTCTTGCTTAATTCAACATAAGACTGCTGGCTTCAAAATGATGGTACAGTGTTACAATTTGGCATGCCAATGCGCAAAGAAGTGATGCAAACTTGATGAAAATGTTGGCTCGTTATTTGCACTCGAATTTGAGATATAGGCCTCCAAAGTTCGGAACGTTTTTTTGGGCCACCCGGTATATGTGAAGATACTCGATGAGGAAAGTAAGTGATAACCACCTGACGACTGGGGGCACATCAAAACGTAGCAAAGTTCAGGAGGTGAAACGTGAAAAAATCAAATCGCTCTCGCTAATGCTGGTCTTTAAGATCCGGACAGTAAGGCGTCAAAAATACATCGGCCGGATGTATTTTGTCTCATTAAAACCGACTGATGTGGGCACGGCTCAGGCCCAAAACTGTGCTCATCAAACTCGAAATAAACAAAACGTTAAATTAATTTCACCGTAGAACAATCATTTAAATAGACTGATAACGGTAGCAAATAGTGCCCATGCATAACACGCTCAATGAGAGATCCGAACAGTTGTTACTTTGCTCTCCCATCTGCCTCATCAGACGGTCACGTCTAGCGTATGAACTGTGTCCTGGTGGTTTGGTCCAAAAAGCGTACGTGGAAGCCAGTCGGACAGAGCTCTTATTTTGACCCTCGAAAGTCCAATCATCGAATGCCTGAGCGCCGCTGAGTAAGCCGACAATGCTGTGAGGTAAGACTGTAGACGTTCCCAGCAAACGCAGGGACATTCGACTGGCCCCGACACACCCAGCTCCGACGTCATTGCCCGACTGCCCTCCGACGCTGCGACCCCACCCGACCTCGCCTCACAATCACGTGGTCAGCGGCCGACCAATACCACGCGCCGCACGATCGATCTCTCCTGCGGGGTATGCTGTGCCGCCATACAGCCGCCCGGGTGTTTGTCGGGAAGCACAGCTGGGGCGTTCCACGACAAATCGACCAAGCCATAACAGTACCGCTCAGATTTTGATGAAATTGCGTCCATGGGGTTATCCGTACCGTAGACTCATAATCTCGTATTTTTAGCATTATACTACGAACGGTTTACGAGTTATAGCCAGAGGCATTTTTCAAAATGCCTGCCCAGAGTAACCCTCTTTTAAACTCGTATTATCAAAAAATATAGCCAGTAACCTACATTAATATGTATATCATTGGAATCCTCATTGACCGCAGAAAATTATCCAACAAAAATATTTTCAAAATTTTCAAAATCACAAGATTTTTTGAATAATGAATTTTTGATCTTTGATTTTCAAAAGGTTCCATGACAGATCGACCAAGCCATGACACCCTACCTCTCAGATTTTGATGAAATTGCATCTAGGAGGTTATTTGTACCGTAGATTCTTAATCTCCTATTTTCAGCGTTATACTACAAACGGTTTACGAGTTATAGCCTAGCCAGTGGCATTTTTCAAAAAGCTCAGCCTAACCCTCTTTTTGACTCATATTATATAAAAATATGGCCAGTAACATACATTAATATGCATATCAATGGAATCCTCATTGACTGTAGAAAATTAATAAATCAAAATATTTAGAAATTTTTTCAAAACCTCAAAATTTTTAAATTATTACATTTTTGTATTTCAAAATGTGGCCATTAAATTTTTGACAAGATTATGTCAAAAGATGCCTCTGGATAGGAAAATTGAATGTAAAGAAATTTGGAGAGGTGTTTTGCCTTTAATTTTTTATATAATTTTTTATTTACGGTAATGATTAGGGTAAAAGGGAACATTGGTGTCACGTTGCGAAACCAATCATTCTCTTACCATCATACCCTCGAAATAGTTCATGAAAATTGGAAATAAAAGCCTGGCACTCACACTCACACAACCGGCGTGCGATTATTCAATGATCTTTACTTCACTTTCGTTTCACTTTCGCTTCACTTTCGGGCATTGTTCAAGAAAGTTAATTTAGAGCCGAACACTGATGTGTGCTGCCTTGCATGTAATTCTGACACGCTTCTATGCAGCTTTCTCTGATAAAATGCTAGGAATTATCAAAAATCCAAATCGGACGTTGTGGCCGGACATGCAAAAAATCCGTTCATAATAGCCGAGGCTGTGTTATAGGGTCAAATGAAGACAAGGCTCAACCTAGTAATCGCATGAAGTTCGCTCTGTCCATGTAATAATGGGCTTTCAGTGATTTTGCTTATTGAATATGCCACACACAAAATATATGCAGACAAAAGTGCGGCATTTGGAAGTAATTGATTGCAATTGCCAGGGGCGTGACCAGGTCAGAGAGATTTAGGGTAACAAAATTACAAGTACCTACGTGAAAACTGGCCCAGATTGTATTCTGTTTTTCCTGGAACTGGAAGCATCTTTAACGTTTTGGAAAATAAAAGCCTGGCATTCACGCTCACACAACCGGCATGCGATTATTCAATGATCTTCGCTTCACTTTCGTTTCACTTTCGCTTCACTTTCGGGCATTGTTCAAGGAATGTTCACCCGATGGGCTCAGTGCTAGAATTTTGCACGAGTGTGCGGTGGAATTGGCAACCCCTCTGGAGATCATTTGTTCTGTTTCTGTCATGTCAGGGGTATTTCCTGCGGCCTGGAAACAGGCTAACGTGATTCCCGTCTATAAGAAGGGCTCCAGAAAGAGTCCCGACAACTATAGGCCTGTGTCGCTGTTACCGATCTGTGGAAAGATTTTGGAAAAGGTGGTTTCGGAGAGCTTGTTACCCGCCTGCTTACCTGCCCTGCCATCCTCCCAACACGGCTTCCTTCCAAACCGATCCTGCGTCTCCAACCTATCCTGTTTCCTTGATCACTGCTGGTCCTCGATTGCGAGAGGAAAGCAGACTGACGCAGTCTATACTGACTACTCTTCAGCTTTCACAAGCGTGAACCACACCCTACTCCTGCACAAGCTGCATCACTCCTTTGGCATATCTGGTGTCGCCTATGACTGGCTCTGCTCCTATCTCAGGAACCGGACACAGCGAGTAGTCCTCAATGGGAAACGCTCACAGTGGATTCCTGTCCAGTCGGGCGTCCCAGAGGGCAGCATCCTGGGCCCCTTACTGTTTGCGTGCTATGTGGCCGATATACCTCACCACATTGAGACCAACTGCATTGCTTATGCTGATGATCTCAAGCTTTACCACCGCATCAGCAGTCCCGCCGATGTCCTTTCCCTGCAGGCTGACCTTGACCGCCTCCACCTCTGGTCGAACACGTGGAGACTTCGTCTTAACCCATCTAAGTGTAAATTCATTTCTTTTACCCTTCGTACGTCACCTGTTGACGCTGTGTACAACTTGGATGGCCATTCGCTTGAAAGGTGTAGTCAGATCCGTGATCTAGGCGTAATATTAGACTCCAAGCTCACGTTTTGTCATCATGTCGATTACACCATGTCAAAAGCTAATCGGATGCTTGGGCTTCTCATGAGGAGCATGCAGATGCCGGACTGTCCTCGTGCGGCACGCTTCGAGTACAAAGCGATGTTGAGCGTTTTTAACGCGCATGTCAGGTCCGTCCTCCAGTACGGTAGCGTGGTTTGGAGTGGGGCCGCCGTAACCCATCTTGCACGATTGGAACGGCTACAGCACCGCTTCCTTATGTCAGGGCGTATTTTAAGGGATTTTCACTGGGTCGGCAATTCTCAATTAGGGGCGGCATTTTGCACTCATAGGGGCGGCACTTGGCATCTGAGGGGGCGGCATACCTACTGATATTTAATGACCAAAAAAGACACGTTTGACGGTTCTTTTATAACTCTTTCTAAGTAATGATTTCAGATTCAACCTAAGCTCAGCGGTATTTCCGGGATATAGTTTTTCTCTTATCATAATGCGATAAATGAAATATAATTTGATTTTACAAAAAAAAATAATTTTAAAATTTTACCTGAGGTCAAGTTCATGACCTCACCAGAAATAGAACATGTTGCATACCAGTCGATCCGTATCGTCAAGCTTAAAACATTCACGCGTTTTATGGCTCTATCTAGAACAGTGGTCGGCAGGTCGCACGAGTGGTGCCCACTTTATGGGCGCTGGACGGGGCCATTACCCCCACTTGTCATACCTCATTGCTTACACAGCAAGGGTCGCTGATATTCGGCCATATCCTTAGACGTCTCTATTTTTCTGCATAGGTATAAATAAAATTCAACACATTTAAACTCTCTTTTTATGGAGAGGGAGAGCGGGTGGAGTAAGGATGAACTCATACCTTTTTTATTTATTAGTTACTCGCGTAATGAACAACGTATTGCACAGATAAGTTCATCCCTCCCCCCCCCAGTTAATGAATGTTATACCTACCTACTCAAACATTTTGGTGACCCCAGTGACATTGTCATTGAGTTTTTGAAATTTGAATGACCTTCACTCGGTAACTTTCTCTCCGGCTCGGCCGGCGGACAAAACGCAAGCGGAGACAATGCGGGGAGTCCGGTGCTCTACCAACTGAGCTATGGAACAGGCAAATGCTCACCATAGATATACCGACTGAACGATCCCTTTATAACTTCAGCGATTGATAAGACAAACAGTGTGTCACTGTAAGTACATAAAATGTAAGTCTCGAAATTGCGATGTCTTTGACCAAAGGTAAGGACAATTTTGCGACCCTTCCATTAGGTATAAGGAAATGGGAGAAAGTCGGGGCATGTGCCTCTTTTTATAGGTAGACAAATGTCAAAGTTAACGAATCTAAACATCAGAAAACAATTAATTTTTTTTTTTAATAAATTTAGTCCGAACCTTTTGATGGGAAGGATTCACAAGGACAGAGCCACCGCTAAGCGAAGCTTGTTGCGATGACCCTGCCCTCTACCCTCCGATCGCGCAATTCCGATTCTATGGCAGAATTTGGAGTCCAAAGTTTAACGTGCGCACAAAGCCGCGCACGGCCGGTCCCCTCGCTGACTTCGCCTGGCTACGGCCTGCCACCAACCGCAACCATACCTGTCAGGAGGCCCATAAATGTCGAGCGCCCGTCGCGCTTCGAACCCGGACTGTCATAACCGGGGAGCGAGTTACCTAAGTGTGGAACTACAAGTCGATTCTAGGGCTCTGATTGGTGACTTTGGTCGGGGGATGACGCTTATAGCATGACGTCACTCGCGTACTTGGCCGGACCAACGGCGCAGCGCAGGCGCGCCGAGCCAACCCAGAGGCTCTCAAACTCAATTGTACAGATCCTGCGCATTGAATGGCGAAACTTCGGCGAGTTCGCTTGAGTTTGGAAGCCCCTGCCAGAGAACTGGAGACGGCCGGATTATTTGCTTGACAGTGGGCACTGGGCAGCGCAGATGGCGATTGACGGTGCCAAAAAGATGATAGGGAAAAAGGGGTTGAGACTTGAGCAGTGAATTATAAGCCTGTTGCATAGCTGAGTGGTAAATTGTAAAATACTTAGGGTTTAAAGAGATGCAGTGTAGCTTAGCCGACTCAGGGGCATTCTGCCGAGTTATGTAAGGCGGAAGGGTCGCAACTCGCAAGTCGTTTGTTTCCATGATTGCCTGATTAAAATGTAAAGCGTACCTAATGTTTAGTTGATAATACAGCGAGGTTGGGCATCTGCTCAATCCATTTCTTCTCTGCAATAGTGCATTCGCCACTGTAATTCATTGTAAGAGACACTGGGCTGCGCCGTCTGTTAATTATTCCGAAACCACCAGTGAATTGTCAGTCACTCACAACAATACGAATCGTTCAGTCGTGCGCTGGGGGTCCGCCAAGTTTGAGTGTGCTGCAGAATGCAGACTGGACCGCCGAGAATATAACACTTCCGTCTCCCTGGGCGAGCGGCGCATTGGAGCCGAAGGAAACTGCTTCAGTTTTTTTTGTGGGTAAGA
Organism: Amphibalanus amphitrite; assembly: GCF_019059575.1. NCBI lineage: Eukaryota > Metazoa > Arthropoda > Thecostraca > Balanomorpha > Balanidae > Amphibalanus > Amphibalanus amphitrite. The sequence continues at coordinate 166,434 of NW_024881774.1, forward strand.
TACCCATGTTTGAAAATTATGTTCTGGAATGATGCGATAAGGAAAAGGACGTTTTCTTGAATTGAGGGCTGTGGAGAAGAAGCAGATTTTCTCATTTGCTACCCGATACAACGCGAAAAGACGCAAATGTTGCACACTGGGCTTAATAAGTCTAATAAAAGATAAGGGACTTCGTGAATCATGCCTAATTGACCGCGACCCAGTTATTTGCCACTGCAGGTAGGCACTAGGTAGGTAGATACTCATTTGTAAACAGAGCGTTCCACCAACCCTCGCCAGAAATTCAATCAGCAGTTGCTTATCTTAAAACGTTTGAGTGCACCTAAGAAGAGACGCCAACATTACTCGGGGGGGGGGGGCGGGGGCAACATCACTTTTATTTTGAGGACGCCACCCACATTGTAAGGGGCGGCACTGTAACTTTAAGGACCGCCACGGATACTTTAAGGGGCGGCTCCATCATATGGAGGGGCGCTACAGATCGTTAATGGGCGGCAATAGGTATGATAATTAGGGACTCCAATACTTCGAAGGGCGCCACCGTTTGTTTGAGGGTGACATCATCACTTTGAGGGCCACCACCGATACTGTTCGGGGCGCCACCGACACTATTAGGGGCGCCACCGACACTGCCAGGAGCACTTTGACCGGCGTTACTATCACATATGGGCGCCGTGAGCACATTGGGGGGCGGCACCATGACGTGGAGGGGCGTTACGGAAGGTTTGAGCCGAGGGGCGGCAACATGACATTGAGGAGCGCCTCCGACACTTCGAGGGACACCAGCATTTCTTTGAGAGGCGGCACCTTGACTTTTGAGGAGACACCACCGACACTGTAAGGGGCGGCACCATCACTTTGAGGGGCGCCACGGATGGTTTGAGAAGCGGCACCATGGAGGGGCGCTACAGAAAGTTAGAGGGCGGCAACATTGTATTGATGACTGATGAGTTCCTCCAAAACTTTGAAGGGCGCCACTGACACTTTAACCCTCGCACGACCAGGCCATTTCTCCATAACACGAACGACCAGGGGGGGGGGGGTTGTTACGACCCCCCCCCTGGCGTTTCGAAACGGAAGGTCGTAGAGCTTAGCGGAAAAAACCAACGGATTGCTCTCAACGAGATCTCGCGATTGGTGGTATATTTTTTGGTCCTAGGTCAACATTTGACCTACTTTTGACCGGTCAAAGGTCAAATTTTCGGAAAAATAGACTTTTTCAACTTTCCACGGCGATTGCGGCAAAACGGTGGGAGATATCGACTTGAAACCTTCACTCTCGTGTTTCTTTTGATCAATTCTCTATCGTTTGGTATGTATTTCGTTTCCCTAGCTCTAAAAATGGCGCGTTGGGAGCGCCGGAAGTCGGCAAGGTCACAGTCGGCGGCAGAAATTCGAAAAATCAAAATTTAAATTTTGAAATCTGATTGTATTTTTGGATTTGGGAGGTCCATTTGCTCCCTATAGAAGCTAATATTGCTGCATATTCCCATTGAGGTGACAAGAATTAGCAAAATAGTGGTTCGGGCGCTTTTCAAAAATAGTACCGGACGCTGTTCCTCTTGTGACGTCATAGCTCCGTGACCTGACCTGACCCGGTCAAATTTCTTATACCATATCATAGCCAATACTTGCCCCAACATGCATGGGAAGTTTCATCACGATCCATCAACCGATGTCCGTACCACCGGCAGGAAACCTCGGGCGTTGGCACTCAGTTTGTGAAAATCCGGCCGGAGGCTGTACCTCTTATGACGTCATAACTCCGTGACCTGACATGACCCGATCAATTTTTTTTCGGCAAAAGATGCGCAAAGGTTGCCCCAGAGGGTATTGAAAATTTCAGCCCGCTACGACAAGCCGTTTAGCGTGCACTTCGAAAAAACCTCAGGGGGGGGGTGATACAACCCCCCCTAGGCGTTCTAGGGTTAAGGGGCGGCACCAGCACTTTTAGGGGCGGCAGCATCATTTTGAGGGGCGCCACCGACTCGTTGACAGGAGACACCATCACATTTAGGGGCGCCACTGGCACTTGGAGGGAGGCACCATCACATTGAGGGGCGCCACCGATACTGAAAGGGGCGGCATCATCTTCTTGAGGGGCGGTATCATCTGCTTGAGGGGCGGCTCCATCACAATGAGGGGCTATGTGGATACCTAGAGGGGCGGCACCATTACATTGGTAGGTTCCTCTGATCTGACACTTCGAAGAGCGTCACTGACACTATAAGGGGCGGCACTAACACTTAAGGGGCGGCAGCATCATTTTGAGAGGCGCCATCGACTCGTTAGCGGGCAGCACCATCACATTCAGGGGCGGCATCATCTGCTTGAGGGGCGGCTCCATCACAATGAGGGGCTATGTGGATATCTAGAGGGGCGGCACCATCATATTGGTGGGTTCCTCCGACACTTCGAAGGGCGTCACTGACACTATTAGGGGCGGCAGCATCATTTTGAGGGGCGCCACCGACTCGTTGGCGGGCAGCACCATCACATTCAGGGGCGCCACCGGCACTTTGAGGGCGGCACCATTACATTGAGTGGGGCTACTAACAGATTTAGGGGCGGCACTGTCACATTGAGTTGCGGGATGATCACTTTCTATAGACGGCTGGTTCACTTTAAGAGGCGGCATTATCATTTTGGAGGGCAGCAGCCTCACTATGAATGACGGCACCTAGCCTGCATGTGCGTGCTGCATCCTAGAGGGGGCGGCAACTGGGTCGGCAAACGGCTGTCACTGGGTCGGCATTCTCCGTGACTGGGTCGGCAATTGCCGACCCAGTTAACATGTTAAAATACGCCCTGCCTTATGTGGCTAGCGGCGAAGACCCAGAGACGCTGTCCCTCTCTAGACTATCGTGCCTTACTGCAGCATTTTAACACTGATTCCATTAAAGCTCGCCTCGTTCATGCCGATATCATGTTATTGTACAGTGTGCTTCACCATCGTATTGACAGTGCTCACCTGGTCTCCATGTTTGGTTTGAGTGTACCGGGGAGGCGCAACCGTCGCACCGGCCTTTTTCACATTCCATTCGGGAGAGTGAGCACTGTTAAGAACAGCTTGACCGCGCGCATCCCTCTTGTGTGCAACGAATTCCTGACGCATAGTCCCTCCGTAGACTTTTACCACCCGTCTGCATCATTTCGGAGTGAGGCTTTGACGTACGCCCGTACTCTGGGCAGCTACATTGGCTGATTGAATACCTACACTACAGCATCTGTTTTCAGTTTTATGCATGTGTTCGTGCATTTTGTCGATTGCCTTTTTAGCTATGTGACTGCATCCGTAAGTGGGCTCTTTGTGCCTGTGGGTGTCTTGGTGATAATAAACAAATAAACAAGGAAGTTAATTTAGAGCCGAACACTGATGTGTGCTGCCTTGCATGTAATTCTGACACACTTCTATGCAGAGATAGCCAAATTGGTGGTCATGCTCTGAAAATACCGGTTTGGGCACTCACAACATCGAAAAATACTTTAACCCTCGCATGTGTGCGGCGTTTGCCAGCTTCTAATGTGTAGGGGGGGGGGTCGGTTGGACCCCCCCCTTGCCGTTTGGCCGCTGATCGAGCTAGAGCTTCGCGGAAAAAACGAGCGTGTTGCCCGTGACGAGAGGAAGCCGATGATACCCAATTTTAAGGTCCTAGGTCATTGGTTGACCTTCCAGGTCAGGTCAATGACCCAAAGTCGGGAAAATCGGGACCTGGTAGAAAGTCGTAAAGTGTGGCTGCTATGGGGTTTTTCGGGGTGCTGATCACGAATATCGTGTTAGTTTTGATCACAGATGATGTCTTGAAGCATTTAGACCAGGTCGGGTCAGGTCAGGTCAGGTCAACCAGTAGGCGTCGTGACGGGTATTCGTAGTACGTGTCAACCGCCTCTGACAGCTTCTTAACATGTTACGAAGTCACCAAAACTACTTCGTAAATGTTCAAATGGTTGCTAAATTCGAATTCAGCTCCAAAAACTAGCCTAGAAACATGTAAAACTCGAAAAAGTGACCCGAGGTCACCCGAGGTCACCAAAGGTCAATGACCTGACCTGACCTTCAGGTGACCTTGACACACACGGGAGTAACATCAAATCACATGTTTGAACGTTTGAAACCACGAAAAGCTTGCAAACACGCGGCTAGTGCGAGCCGACATACGCGAAATCGCGATTCCGGCCAAACATGGTCTCGGAAAAGAGGTCACAGGTCAAAGGTCATTTGGGTCAGGGTCATGAAATTTTCGGGGTAGGTGTAAAATTGATCAATGCGAGGGTACTGAAAGTTTCGTCGCGATCGGCCGCTTTTTACGCGAGTTATTCGCGAAAAACCATGGGGGGGTCCATCCGACCCCCCCCCCTACACATGCGAGGGTTAATTCGGAGATATGGAATTTCAAACTTGCAGTTTTCATATTCTAAGGGGCTAATGCATTGGAATGCCCCCTTAGAATTAGTGACGTCAGCGCAGATCTAACGATTTTAAATCTTTTACTAAAACGTTTGGTAGCACGCGGTGGTATAAGCCGCTTTGCGCGCAACAAGTGCCGCACTTTCAAATAAAGTCGCTAGGAACAGCGGAGATCCCAAAAAGTAAACAAGAGTAAAAGTCATTGATGGAGTTAAGTGCTTGTGCGAGGAACATTGTAATAGTTATTTGAAAATATATAAGCATGACCTTTCCTCGATACCTATTGAATAAAAAAGTGCCCAAAAATGTACTTTATTGATAGAAAAGTATACGAAAAGTATGGACACTTCCGTCAAAAAATGGGTACCCTTATCACATTCTCCGAAGGCTTCTGCGAGAGGCGAGAGCACAGAGAAGACCTTCGGCTGATGGGCATCAGCGCCGAGCGCAGTTTGACGGGTTCCTTTGTCTACCATACATAGACGAGGAGCTGCTGTGCAAGATAAAAAGTAAGGTGAAAAGATCAGGCTTAGACGTACGGGTGGCGTGGCAAAACAAGGAAAAAATAAAAAAACAAATTAGTACGATCCGCTATGTCGAAGCCAGCCTGTCCGGGGGGTAGGAGATGCCACACATGTTCAACTGGGTTCGTGGGGGATTGTACACAGAAAAATTTGTATATGACATTAGATGTGAACTTTGCCGCCCGATTTCACCAAGTGTTTAGCTAAAAAGTGAGATATCTTGCACTGTTAATGTTATACCATACAGTACTAATATTTATACGAATGTTATGTAAGGACAGTTTAAGTGTTTGTAGTGAGGGGTGACGAGGCAGGCTGGCTTAAGTATGACATTTTTTCGAATATCGCTGTTTTAAAATAAAAATTAGCACATTGGGGTAACCCCGGGCGAGTGGCCAAGCTTACCCCCAACCGAGAGCAATGCCACTAAACCACTGTTTTCCATGAGATAATAGGTACTGAGCAGGTTTGGTTTACACCTAGATCAAAGATAAATTTCGAAAATAAACATGTTATCATAGACAAAGCCAGTCATGTCACTTAAGGTCAACTAGGGTCAAACTACGTTTTTGCAGATAACGCGACAGACAATGAAGCTAGAGCTTCAAAAATGGAGTCGTTGTGTTCTTCTTCATCAGCCGAGTCGAATGACATGCAATATGATGCATTAAGGTAAAAAGAAAAATAAATTTTAAGGAATTTAAAAATACACATTTTTTTGTCAATTTCGCATCACGATTTTCATCGACCTGTATTGTATATGTAGTAGACGCTAGCTAAAATGCCAGTAGTGACATAAACTCTAAGATGTCCAGAGCTAATCAGTACCTTAATATTTCACTTTCCGTTAATATTTGGAAAACACATAATGGTTTCATCAACTTGTTGTAAAGCGCTGGGGAGGTGGCCGGCGTTACCCCTATGCCGGGCTTACCCCAGAAAAATCAACACTTTTTTAAAACTCGATTTTCTCAACCTTATACTTATTCCACAAAACCGAATTTTTGGGAAAACACGGCCAATGAACTTAGGTAGCTAGCAGGATATCAACATTTTATACAGCATGTATGGTATGCAATAAAAATGAAAAAGAGCTTACTATGCCGGGCTTCCCCCGGCTTCCCCTATTCAGTTTCACCAAACTCCGTACAGGGATACTTATTCAAGACAAAGACAAAGTATGACTGCATAAGTCCGTCGTTTTTTTTGGCATACTATTACATTTGAGGTACTTCTGGTACGCCGATCTGCTTTTTCAACAGCTGTTTGCCGAGTTTGCTGGCATTGAAAGTATGCTACTTTTTGTGGCATACTTTGAGAAACAGCTTGGCATAAATCAATTTTTTGTGTGATAATGTTACAAATTTAATGACTTCGTCGATGCAACGTATGATAAAAACATGCCACTGGCTACGCAAAAAGTTTTAGAGGTCATAATGGTTATTTCTTGCTGGATATATAGGGTATCGTGTGTCAGGGCTTATATTGAAAATAAACCCCAGAACAGCTATTTTTATAAGGCTTATCTCATCGTGGCATCACTGCGATTAAAATCTCCCCATCATGCAGAAACACAACAGGGAATTCCTTTTTCATTCGCATTCTCGATTATATTGAGTTTTCCACTAAAAAAAAAAAACGACACTTCACATTGTATTTTGATAACACAAAAGGCCAAAAGCGTTTCAAATCTTTCTCACCGTGATTATTACACCGTGCTCTTTATACAGCGTTTTACAGAAGAGGAAGTAAATAGCTGGCGAGGGCGAGAGGAAGAACTGAAGTCCAGTCCAGCAACGCCTTGATTGACATGCCCAGCATGTTGCATCACAAGTCACAACGCTTCATTACATTCGTTTTCATCGCCCACTTTTACTATTTCTTTGCAGTACCCATATGCTGTCCAATGTCCATATCTCTCTTGTGTTGTGGCCAAATGATTCAATTTATCACCGGCTTCCCGCTTCCGTTCAGGTTCAGTCTGCCGAATGATTCCGAAATATTCTCCATATTTGAAGTCGTCGGTAGACCCTTCGATTATTTAAAAACTTGATTCAAGTAATATTTCAGATAACTTGTCAGCTAGTCGGCCGTGCTCCTTGCATCATCAGTGATCGGTAGTTAGATAGGTGCCTCAGGTAATGCCATTTCTTGTTCGGCTTTATTTATATTTGCTCTGGATCACTCTAGAATTGCGTAGAAGATGTGAACAAATATTAAAGCAAAATTTAATGAGAAGTAACTTGGAAGAAAAATTAATATAAATTCAAAATCCAATAAAACCCACACACGCCAGTAACTTCAACTGTGCTGCGCATGCGCGGCTTGCTGCCGATTGTTTACATTTTTGGCTTTGGAATGTCATGCTCCAAGCAAAAATCAAGAGCATTATTAGCAATATTTGTTTAGGTACTTCCTCTTGTATGATCAGCAAATTAATGCGTGGTTCACACCGGATCCGTAATGACCGTTACGTTCCGTAATGAATACGGTGGCGATTAAAAAATATCTCGAAAGTGGAGGGCACAATGCAACGCGCATGCGTACTTCGATTTTTTGACGCCGTAACGCCGTAATGGTTACGGATTCGGTGTGCACCGGGAATTGCCATCGCTGAGCGTCACCGCTCGAATCAAGTGCGCCAAAACTCTATTAAGTTTATAGGCAAGCGGAAAATGAACTAAAGCCAAGGGCTGTTTTTAATATCAGAGCGTCAAAATGTAGACTTGTTTTACTCTCTTCCTTTTAATTTGTTAATTACACTCTGACATAGCGGTCTGCAGTGGTATCGAGTTATATCATTGTTAATTAAACGCCGGTGGGCAGAACACTGGACGGATATTCTTGCATTATTTCTTGCATTTTACAAGAGCTCATGTCTATGCTCATGTCTATATCATGTCATCTAAAAATTCCCAGGATACAAGAAATCCTCAGACGCGCGGTGGTTTTCGCGTTGTTGGGAATATTCCGAGATGATCATAGACTTAAGCACATAGCACTAAGTGAACTAGCTGTGTTAGCAACTGAGCCTGAACGTTTACACGGAACATTCTTGCACCTCGCGTACACCCTGGTGAACTGTTCTTTCCAGAGCGTGCTAGATACTGTAAGGGGCCATGTTGACCCTAGCTTTATAAGTAGCCCGACTGAAGGTGACGGTTTGGTCGACTCGATTCGCTTCGTGCTAAATTCTAGTCAGACAGTTATGTCCCGTCGCCTGCTGAGGCTTTTGTGCGCCTAACCTGCTTTGTGCATTCTGCTACGATGTTGTATCTTTGCGTCGTGATGAGTGTTTATCTTTTGTTATATTGTGTCGTATGTTTTACTGTATGCTTTATCTTGTCTCGAAAAGACGCATAATAAATTGATTGATTGATTGATTGATATGCCCGTCAACGCTAAAGTTTATTTCTGACATTCTTTGCTATTCGTGGGTGATGGGAATACCGACGGACGCCAGAATCTGTATTGTATACCATTTGCTCGATTGGCTTGCCAAGAGTCAATGTGGATTCAAACGTCTGCAAATATCTACAAGTCCAAGTATCAAATTTAGCAAGTAGCAGGGGCAATATGGCCGGTGAAGTTTACTCAGAACTCCATGAAACTCAGAACTCAGAACTCAACATACAAGATACATAGGCCGTGAGCGTTACACGCTGAGGGCAAGTTCACAAGAAATAATAATCATTGGCAGGTTGATTCGAGCTTAGGTAAAAGTCCAAAGGGTCCGCACGTGCGCACGAGCAGACCGCTGCCCTCGTCAACATTTGGAAGCTTCATAACTGCTCGGCGATACCTTGGCTTAACCTACCAAAGATGCAATCCCCACAATCAGAACATGTCATTAAAAAGGGGTTAGCACGCGCGCACGTAGTGCAGACCAATACGCTCGCTGACCTGTGAAGTCTACTAATATGCATGGTGTTATTCAGCATACGTAATATAAGCTCTATCGGCCCAGCCGATCTGCGGTTATGGAAAAAGGGTGCGCACGTGCGCACGTGCTAGCCTATACCCTCGCTGACCAGTACAATCTGCAGGTCAGCATGGTGTCATTTAGCATACTTAATATGAGCGCTATCGGCCAAGCGGATCCCCAGATATGGAGAAGGGGCACGCACGTGCGCACGTGCAAATCAATGTCTGCCGACCCGTGCAATCTGCTTATAAACATGGTGCTATTCAGCATACAAAATATGAGCGTTATCGGCCCAGCGGATCCACAAATATGAAAAAGGGGTACGCACGTGTGCACGTGCAAATCAATGTCTTTGCAATGTCCGTGTCCGTGTCAATGTCCGTGCAATCTACTTATAAAAATGGTGCTATTCAGCATACAAAATATGAGAGCTATCGGCCTAGCCGATCCACAGATATGAAAAAGGGGTACGCACGTGCGCACGTGCAAATCAATGCCTTTGCCAACCCGTGCAATATGCTTATAAACATGGTGCTATTCAGCATACAAAATATGAGCGCTATCGGACCAGCGGATCCCCACATACTAAAAAGGGGTCCGCACGTGCGCACGTGCATACTAATGTCTTTGCCAGCCTGTGCAATATTCATATTTACATGGTGTCCTCTAGCATACAAAATATGAGCGCTATCGGCCCAGCAGATCCCGAGATATTAAAAAGGGGTGTGCACGTGCGCACGCGCTGAAGCCGGAATTCAAAACCGTTCAAAGGTCACCGAATGTGTAGTGTGTACCCAGCCAAAACAACAAACAAATTTTGAGCTGTATCGCTTCAGCCGTTCCCGAATTATGAAATGACGAGCTCTTCTGGAACCTCTCACGTCGCACGTGGCACGCGCTGTAACAGGCACTCATGAGTTTTATAGATAGCACAGTTCCACGAAGAAAGGATACATCCCCTCTCCAAAGAAGACCGCTCATCAAACAGTCAAACCGTTTTGGAGATACATGTCAACAAAAGTCATTACGGCGGCCGGTCGGGCCGAAAAGTTCAATTTTCCCAACTTCTGTTACGTTCCGTAACGAGTACGGTGGACGCTGCCAGTTTACGGCGGCTGGTTGCCACATTTCAACTTCGTCTAGAAAAGTCACAATGCTTGGGGAATCTTGAGAAATATCTAGCTCATTACGGCCGTAACGGTTACGGCGTCATTACGGATCCGGTGTGAACCACGCATTAATTCTTATTAGCGTAGCTAGAATTTTTTTTTATAATATTGTATATCTGAGCATTTAAGCTCGTCGACTTTAAATACGGAAAAATATAGTACACCAAGCCTTCCGGTCTCAAACCGTCCAGTTCAGTCAAAAGAAGCAGAGACTACTGCAGCAATCACTGCAAGTCAGCTCAAGCCAACTCAACGTCAACAGCAACAGCCTGTGCATCTACAGTCTGTGCATCCAGTCCAGAGGCAGACACAGATGGACGACGAGGGGTTCACCCTCGTCAGGAAGAAGCCCAACAGGAGAGCAGAAGTGAAGGGATCAGGCGCAGAGACACAGCTCAAAGGAGTGGCTGCTCCACCTAGAAGGATGAACTTGTTTGTGGGCAGGCTGGACCCTGACACGACTAGTGAGGCAGTGGTTCTCCACATTGACCATATCCTAGGTAAGCCCAGTAATGCCGAGGCTGTTGTGATCCCTCATTGCTTGGCCTCCTATGGCTACAAGGGTTTTAGAGTTTCAGTCCCTGCAGAATGTGTAAACTCGATAATGCAGGCGGAGAAATGGCCGATGCATGTGGCAGTAAGAAAGTTTTATCCACCGAGAGTAGGTAAGGCTGTGAGTCAGAAGTTACGACGCACCACGAGTGCAGATAACATCTCCAGGTCTGGCTAGGTGGCTAGGTGAAGTCTGACAATGTGCTTTCCAAATGTTGCGTATTTGTTCTTTCAATTGTTGTTCTTTGAAAAACTCTATATGAATTGCATTCATTATGCACTAACAATGATTTGATTTTTCTCCAAGAAACATGGTTGTCCAAGTTTGAATTGTCGCTACTCAATGATATTCACACAGACTTCATTGGATTAGGAATTTCTGCCTTCAATTCACATAGTGCATTGTTAGCTGGTAGACCCTACGGAGGTCTGACTATTCTTTGGAGAAAAAGTCTGCAGCCAGGAGTTCGCGCTATTGCTCTAAATGAGCGTATAATGCAGGTTGATGTTCTCACGAATGTCGGCATAGTGTCACTATTCAATGTGTATTTGCCTACAGATTATCATGACAGTGACAGTCAAGATGACTTTGGAATGTGCATTGGAGAGCTTAGTTGTTATCTTGACATTGTTCGCACCAGAACTGACTATTATGGGGTCATTGGTGACTGTAATGCGAATAGTTATGGGTCCCGTTTCTTTTTAGAACTGTTGGACTTTTGCTTGGAAAACAGCCTGATGGTGTCGGATTTGTTCTTGTTAGAACCCACTACTTCCACATATACATATGTCAGTGCTGCACATGGTACCACTTCATGGTTGGACCATTGTTTGTGTAGTCCGTGCCTTCACCTTACCATTGATAGGATTTTCATTCACTATGATATAAGTGTTCACGATCATTTGCCAATGGTTGTGAAATTCACGCTCCAAGTAACTGACATTGCCATGCCGGAGCAAAGAGCCCAAAAGACCCCCAGACCGCAGTGGAAATCAATTACACGGGAAGAAATTGTTAAAGGTAGACTGCCACCTTTTTTCCACAAAACGGTTTTCACTAGAGCTGAGCCACCTATGTCCCAGACTGAAGTCGGTTTTCCGAAATTCGAACCCGTTTGCGAGAAATCGGAGACCAAAGTTCAGTTTGATGCCATTTTTTTAGTCCAAGAAAACCGACATCTCTACTGTTTATCGATAAATTTGAAACACGAATTTTCTTATCTTTTGGTAAATATATGTCAAAACTTTGATTGTTTCGAGATCATAGAAGAATTTTGAAGTGTCAAAATAAAAGTTAAACCTATATATTCAGTAGTTCATTTTTTCCAAAAAAGTGTGGGAAATGGGGTTTAACATGGGCGGCAGACCCATTCCAAATGAGCCATGATTTTTAAATGTTTTACGAACTTAAATGCAAAATAAATTAAACATGGCCAATTTCTTATGAAATCATATAGTAGTAAATCATAAAATACCTTACTTTTTCAAATAAAATGTAATAATCTTATGACCTTGAAGTCTAGTGATGTGTAAACATTGTCGCTAGACATTAACCGATTGATAATTGTATGATAATCAACAATTTTTTTTTCGCGACTCACGTGATGATACTTTGTCAGGTGAATTCTAAAATTTTGTTTTGTCCAGGGAATAAATCATAGGCCAATCTGAGAAAACTTTTTGAAGGTGGCAGTCTTCCTTTAACTACAATGAATTTCTCGTAAGGGAACTAGGAATACAATATACGGCTCCACTTCAAACACTAAATGCGGATTGCGGCCTAGAATGTGTGAATGAGGACCATGTCCTACATATTAATAACTGTTACTCCCGTTTAGTTGAGACTGTGAAACTAGCCGGTACTCATTGCATCAAACAGACCGGAGGTGCTCGGCACCATAGTCAGATTCCTGGTTGGAATAATCGCGTCAAAACGAAGCATGCTGTAGCCCGCCAAGCTTTTCTTTGGTGGCGTCACTGTGGATCTCCCAAGGTAGGTCCGGTGGCTGTTCTTATGAGACAGACTAGACTTGCTTTTAAATACTCCCTGAGGAAGTGTAGGAAAGATTACAGAGCCGCAAAAGCTAACAAAATAGCAGCCAGTTTGGTTAATAAACAGCCAGACCAATTTTGGTTCCTCATTAAGCGAGAGATAAGTGGAAAGTCGAGTACTCCACTGAGCTTTGGTCTCATTTGTGGTCAGGCAAACATTGTTAAGATGTGGAAAGCTCATTTTGCATCGATCTTCAATGACTTTACCTGCTGCAGTGATGATGCTGTCTTAAATGAACTGACAAGAGCACCACTCTCCCATGTCCCTCCCATTGACCTTCAAGATGTCTGTGGTGCAGTAGCTAAGCTTAAGGGTGGAAAAGCCCCAGGTTGGGACCTTGTGTGCAATGAACACTTATTGCACTTAGAAACACATTTTCTCAGTGATTTGGCTGTCCTATTTAATGGGATGGTCAGCCATTCGGCACTGCCAATTGATATGATCCATTCCTTGTTAGTTCCTATAATTAAAGGGACACTCCCACCTTAACATTAGTTTTGAGTTGAGATAGCCAAATTGGTGGCCATGGCCTGCAAATACCGGTTTGGGCACTCACAACATCGAAAAATGCTTTAATTCGAAGATATGGAATTTCAAACTTGCAGTTTCCGGATTCTAAGGGGCTAATGCATTGGAATGCCCCCTTAGAATTTGTGACGTCAGCGGAGATCTAACGATTTTTAAATCTTAGACTAAAACCATCGTTAACACGTGGTGGTATACGCTGCTTTGCGCGCAACGTCTGCCGCACTTTAAGGCTGCCAAATTATTGCTTCCAAATAAAGTCGCTAGTAACAGGGGAGATCCCAAAAAGTAAACAAAAGTAAAAGCCTAATATCTTGAAAACCAGTGAATATTTTTCGGTGAAATTTGGTAGATATTCGTTTTCGCTCTTTCTGAACCAAGGGACATCACTTTCATGCCAATTCATTAACTTTTTTGAAGGTGGGAGGGTCCCTTTAAGGACAGGTGCGGTGCTTTAGATGACAAAGCAAATTACCGTGCTATAGCATTGTCCACTACTTTGTCAAAAATATTGGAACTCATACTTTTGGACAGGTTAATGCCTTTCCTCAGTACCAGCGATGCACAGTTTGGCTTCAAGGCGGGACAGTCCACTACTTTTGCATCATACGTCCTTAAAGAAACAGTGAACCACTATACAAGTCAGGGTAGCCCTGTTTATGCCTGCTTTTTGGACGCCAGCAAAGCATTTGACAGAGTATCCCATTCTAAACTCTTTCGCATTCTTGCTGATCGTAATGTACCTCTGCCATATGTCAAGCTCCTCTTAACCCGCGCGGGGCTGGGGGGGGTAAATTTTACCCCCCCCTCGCGAATTTTCGCAATATCTCAAAAACGGCGGCGCGCAGCGCCGCCAAACTTTCAGTACCTTTTCTTACATCAATTTGACATGTTCCCTGAAAATTTGAGCGAAATCCGTCGGAAAATTTTTGAGAAATTGACGTTTTAGTAACGTCATGTTCGCCATTTTCGCCTCAAAAACGGCAAAAGTTCAAACGCCGCTAACATCTTCATTTTTAAAGGAATCAAGACGTAACAAAAAAGGATATACGTAATTTTACGTTGTCTATCAAATGGCTATCTCGGTTTTTTGAAAATTTTGGATTTTTGCCCAAATTTTTTTTTTCAAAAAACTGACTTTTTTGGGAAAATAGCTATAAAATCCAAAATTTTGAGTATATCGAAAAAACCGGAATATATGTCAGAGAAGTGGTCTATATGCACCTACATACCAAGTTTTAGAAGAATCGGTTCAAAAATGTGGGAGTTATTCAAAATTGTATGACGTCACGGCACACAAAAATTTTGAAAAATGACTTTTTTGGAAGTTCTAGACCTCGTACGGAAACGAAAGTAGCACCATTCGATTCGCCGTGAAAAACTGCATCAGATAGACACCTTTTTAGGCCTTAACAACCAACTTCAAAATTTGACCTCACTTGACCTGACCTTGACCTGACCTCGACCTGAAATTCATCCAGAGGTGGTCCATATCACTTATTGAGTGTGCCTATTGAATTCTATGAGTAAAATAACCCATAAAACATGTGTCGCACATGCCCTTTTCTATATTTTGTTTTTGGTGACCTGACCTGACCTGACCTGACCTTGACCTTGACCTCTGAATGATATTGTATGCAACGAATATTGTCTTGGTAGCCTAAGAACACGTTTTGGGCGATCAGTCTCAGTCCATGACTCCATTCTTTGGCAACTACGGTGCAAGGCCGATACTGTAGGAACTTGCAATTTGTACCCTTGACCTGACCTTGACCTTGACCTCAAACTTAAAATTAAGTACATGATTTTAGTTGTTCGTGATGAGATCTTTCGATTGGCGTTTGAATTTTCCAAATCGGACCATTAGTTCGGGAGATAACAGGGGGGGGTAAAATTTACCCCCCCCCCAGCCCCGCGCGTTCGGCTGGAGACCCCAGCCCCGCGCGGGTTAAGGTGGTATAGGACGCAAAAACTAAGCGTCAAGTGGGCTGGTAGTGAATCCGACACCATCAACGTTCAGAATGGTGTAAGGCAGGGTGGATCGTTATCCCCGATGCTATTTAATGTTTACATTGACTCCCTTCTTACTGTATTGAGGAAGCTGAAGATCGGCTGTTTCATGGGTCCAAGTGCCGTGAATGTGATTGCGTATGCTGATGATTTAGTGCTTTTGGCTCCAACTAGGTCAGCCCTTCAAACGTTGGTACACAAATGTGAGCACTCTGCATTAGCGCTTGATGTCGTGTTTAACACGAAGAAGACAGTGTGTTTGCTGTTTCCGCCACAAAAGCCATATAGAAAACTACACCTGTCCAACAGCCAGACTGCAGATATTTATTTAAATGGACAAAAACTTGGATGGGTGCAGGAGTTTAAATATTTGGGTCACACAGTTTCATGTGATTTGGATGATAGTTCTGACATGCGCAGAGTTAAACGATTCATGTATTATAGTACAAATATGATTTGTGCTCAATTAGGCTTTGCAGATAGGGACACTCTAGTTAGGCTCTTCAGGACATTTTGTACAAGCATGTATGGCTGTGAGTTGTGGAGTATGCTGAGTGGGAAAAAGGCGATGCGTGAATTGTGTGTGGCCTATCACTCCTGTTTGAAGAAACTTGTTAAAGTTCCAAGATGGGCGAGAAACCACAACCTGTGCATGGAGCTAAAGATGCTTACATGTCCAATGCTGATAGCGAGTAGGCAGCTTCTTTTCTGGAAGAGAGCTACATCTAGTCAAAATAGCATAATAAATGATCTGAATAGGGCCATAGGCGAGAAAGGGTTGGTTGCACGCAACCATAGGAAAATCAGAACTGACTATGAGCTGCTGGAACTAAATATAAATGATATCAGTCGAAAAGATGTTAGCAATATGTTCAGTGCCCATCTAGAAAGAGTGGTACAAGCCCGTCTCATGCAGGTCTGAATTCGCTGATGTCAAACTGCCAAGATTGTCTCTTGTGCATGGGTGTGATGTGTGCAGAGTGTATGTTGATGTGTATGTTGGTGATATTATCATGTTGACTGAATTTGTCATGTTGTATATGTACCTGTAGCGGGGTTTCGCGGCGTTGCGGGGCTAACCGGGCAGTGTCTTTCTAGATAGATAGAGAGCATGAACTCCGTCGGTGCGCTCCTAGAAGCCCTTCTCTGTATGCCAGCCCATCGCGAACCCGTTCCGACTCTGACTCTATCTTTCCGGGGCGATCAATCATCGGAAACACATAGGCCAGGGTTAAGGAATGGGAGGAGAGATAAATAATAACCCATTATCCTTGATCACATTGACATAAGAACTCAACTCTACATAACCCAAGGTCCCACTCTCAAACAACAGCGCCCTTCCTAGCTTGAGGGTCATCTCCCACCAGATATATGCATCAATCATTCGTCCATTTATCCATCCCCTTACAACCCTGCCATTCGTCCACTTATACCTCGTAATTTACCAGAGCTGACCATCTCCGGTCCCTCCCCTTTTTCCTAACTTCCCCCGGTGGTGCTAGGGCGCGCGCAAAGTCGTTATCGAGTCATTGGCCTTAAATTTCATTTAACCATTATCCCTTCATAACCACAATGTTCCGTACATCAGACAAACGCTTCATAATGCTCACGCTACACAATTAGAGATACGACCCACCACAGATTTCGGCACTGGACCCTCACCTTACGTGACTTATTGCGGTCCATCCCATCACCATGTCGAACTACCTACACAAAAAAACATAAATGTCCTTCGGCCAGCGGTTCCGAGACTACGGCTCGCAGGACACTGTGTAGTCCGGTTTCCGCGGGGGACTTATTTGAAATTTGAGACCGGGGCTGGGTAACTAAGGTCCGTCCGGGCTGCCTGCGTCGTCTCCGTATAGCCGCGGTTTTCGGGCCAGCCCCCGGCGACCGAAAGGGATTAGTCGTTCGTCGGCTTTACACGAATCCATGACTACCAGTTATGCCAAATTGCCTATAAGAAAACGAAAACTAAGCGTACCACGGCCCGCGGTGGGCTTATCTAAACTTTGAAACCGGGCTGGGTAACTAGGTCCGTCCGGGCTGCCTGCATCGTCTCCGTATAGCCACGGCTTTTGAAACAGCACCGGCGACCGAACGGGTTAGCCTCCGTTGGCTTCACACAATCCACGACTACCAGCGTTATAGGTGCCCGAAGCCCTATCTATCCGTTGCTGGTAGTTAAACTGTCGTCACAGACCTATCCGAAATGACCTCTGCACGGCCGGAGTAAATCGACTGACAGCGGGGTGGCCAGTACCGACTTACCGCGACCACCCGACTCGCATGCTTTGGTATTTAATGTTCACCCCCGTCCTGCAGCATCACACGTTTCTTCGCGGGACATTACTTAACCGGCGGCATACGTCTCCTCGCTGGGACGCCTGGGGTCCTAACCATCTCCGAAACTACCTACGTCGCTTATCGAATGTCATCCTGCGCTGATCACTCAATGGACCGATAGCGGACCTAACCTATCTTTTAAAACCGGGCGGGGTCACTAGGTCCCTCCGGGCTGCCTGCATCGTCTCCGTATAGCCACGGCTTTATGGGGCCCGCGCCGGCAACCGAACGGATTAGCCTTCGTCGGCTATGCACTCATCCTCAATAATCGATCCTCAACTCGCTCTCACCCTTTCTCTTCACTTCGCGACTTATTGCACGTATCCAGGGCTTACCCAAGCGAGGCCTACTATTTAAGTGGGGTCTATCCGAGCTGAGCTTCATTCAGGAAATCCGATTCCTCTACGTGTACAGTCTTCAATTCCATTTCACTCGCTTCTCATCTCCCTCCTAACCCATGGCCGCGTCGGTGGACTTTCCACGCACAGGGGCGTGACGTGCATCATCTATCTCCCCGGTTCCGTCCCTTGCAGTGTCCCCAGTGTCCATGTGGGGTAAAGTTACAAATAGTTCGTGTGCGGCAAGGTCTATGTGTGCTCCTTATATTCGGACCGCTGGATAGGGTAGAGCGCCAGGAATTCCGCTGACGCATTATATTGATGGGAACCGGATGAAGGTACGGTAGGAATAGGATAATAACAGCCAGAGCACTCTCCAGCATAGGGTAAAGTAAGGAGGTCCTGCGTGTTCTGTGCGTGCTGCTTGTAGTCGGACCATCGGATAAAGTGGAGCGCCAGGAATTCCGCTGACGCGTAATATTTATGGAAACAGGACAGTGGTACGGTAGGAATAGGATAATAACAGCCAGAGCACTCTCCAGCATAGGGTAAGGTAAGGAGGTCCTGCGTGTTCTGTGCGTGCTGCTTTGTAGTCGGACCATCGGATAAAGTGGAGCGCCAGGAATTCCGCTGACGCGTGATATTTATGGAAACAGGACAGTGGTACGGTAGGAATAGGATAATAACAGCCAGAGCACTCCCCAGCATAGGTAAGGTAAGGAGGTCCTGGGTGTTCTGTGCGTGCTGCTTGTAGTCGGACGGTCGGATAAAATGGAGCGCCAGGAATTCCGCTGACGCGTAATATTTATGGAAGTAGGACAGTGGTACGGTAGGAATAGGATAATAACAGCCAGAGCACTCTCCAGCATAGGTAAGGTAAGGAGGTCCTGCGTGTTCTGTGCGTGCTACGTGTAGTCGGACCGTCGGATAAAATGGAGCGCCAGGAATTCCGCTGGCGCGTAATATTTATGGAAGTAGGTCAGTGGTACGGTAGGAATAGGATAATAACAGCCAGAGCACTCTCCAGCATAGGTTAGGGTAAGGAGGTCCTGTGTGTTCTGTGCGTGCTGCTTGTAGTCGGACCCTCGGATCGAGTAGAGCGCCAGGAATTCCGCTGACGCGTTATATTTATGGAAACAGGACGGTGATACGGTAGGAATAGGATAATAACAGCCAGAGCACTCTCCAGCATAGGTAAGGTAAGGAGGTCCTGCGTGTTCTGTGCGTGCTACGTGTAGTCGGACCGTCGGATAAAATGGAGCGCCAGGAATTCCGCTGGCGCGTAATATTTATGGAAGTAGGTCAGTGGTACGGTAGGAATAGGATAATAACAGCCAGAGCACTCTCCAGCATAGGTTAGGGTAAGGAGGTCCTGTGTGTTCTGTGCGTGCTGCTTGTAGTCGGACCCTCGGATCGAGTAGAGCGCCAGGAATTCCGCTGACGCGTTATATTTATGGAAACAGGACGGTGATACGGTAGGAATAGGATAATAACAGCCAGAGCACTCCCCAGCATAGGGTAAGGTAGGGAGATGCCAGTGTGTGCTCCCTGTATAATCCCTTTGTGCACTGTGTAAAATCAAACAGAAAAAGAAACTGATCGTTGTAAATTACTCTGGCCAGACACCTTGGAATGGCCTCTTTCCCGACTGTGGGTTGGCATATGGCCTGTTTTGCTCCATCCTCCGATCCCTGCCCTTCAGCACTACTCACACTCGTATTTCAATATTTACAAGTCCCATTTATTTACATACTCCGACGCAACACCTTAAATTCCCTTACACGTCAAATTTAAAGAAAACATTCTGGGCCCAGGCCTCCCATCAACTGAGCCCCACAAGCCGCGTGGCACTTCGGCCTCTTCGTCACTGTCGTGGACAGGTTGGTGCTCTAGCACGTCGAATTTGTTGTAGGTGCTCAGACGCACCTCTTTGTCCTCCTCCGGCTGAGCTTTGCCGCAAGCGACAAGCCAACCCTCATCGTTCATGCCGTAATACCCGCGCTTTTTCTGAGCGTGGCGTAGCCGGGCTACCTCCCTTCTGAAGCGCTTGGCCTCTTCATACGCCAGCGACTCAGCGAGGAAGTCACCGCGCTTCGTGTCATGATCAATCTCTACGGCTTCTTCAGAGAAGTAGAGCGCGTCGCGCTGACCTTGTATGAAGCTCATGTTGGCTTCAAGCTCCAGGATGAGCGCGTCAAGCTCGCCGAGCCTCTCGGAAAAGAGAGCATCTTCGCGTCGTTTGGCCAGTTCGGCCTGTTGGTGGGCGCCGAGCCGCTCAAGGTCGGCGATTTCTTGATCAGCGAGCGCCTGGCGCTCGACCTCCACAGCAAGGAGGGCGTCGAGCTCGCCGCAGCGAGCAGAGAAGAGCCACTCAAACTGAAGCTGGCGGAGGCGACGGGCTCGCGCTTTGTCGCTCTCTCGCTCGAGGTCGCGCAGTTCGAGTTCCTCTTGTTCGAGTGTCCGCTTCGCTATGGCGGCACCCCAGCGGAACTCACGTCCGCTCTTGCGCTTCTGCGCCTCGTCTCTCTGCCGGGAGAGTTTTTCATCGTGCTCCTCGGCCAGCACGCGGTCATCATCGAGGGTTGCATATGGCAAATCACACGACACTTTTACCTTAACACTAGCGGCGCTCTGGGAACGAACGGGAAGAACAAACTTAAACAAGTCATCACACACAACACGACGCGGGACGGATTTTTTAGTCATTTTGTTCGCTTTGTACTTAAGTCTAACAAACAATACACACTATGCACAACCAATGAGAGATTCTCAGACAATTAGGCTTCACACTTTGTTCGGACGGCTTGCCCAACAACGTGTGGGGAACACTACACCGACTATTTGCACTTAATCCTAACACACACAGTGTACGCCACACTTCAAACGGGTCGATTGAACTTTGCACCTCGCCAGAATAACGTGCCCGACACTGTACAAAAGTATTTTACCAACTATTTGTACTTAAACCTATTACACACAATATACACTACAATTTGTCGTCAAAGCCTATTGCTGGACGACAACAAAAAGGAAAAATCTTCCACCACAACCTTGGATGAAAGACTTAGAAAAGTCGCACACACAGCAAGGGCAACTCGCCCCGCCGTACAAACGACACAAGGCACGTACAGAAGAACACAAGCAAAGAAACACTCTTAACCTACACCTCTAACACGAGCCATATTTAACAACTCACAACAAACACAGCTGCAAGGAAGTTATAATGCCGTAATCACTCACACCCGCGGAAACCACTGGGCTATAGCATCCATAAGACATACCAAGGATTCTATGATCCGCATTATAAGGCAACTTTTAAAGCTTGGAAGCCTGACCGATCAAACGATGAGGGGTTTATTCGGCACAATCTTATGATCAAAGTTCCTACTAGTATTAACTATCAAATGTATCATGTAGAGTATAGAAACTATCATAGAATAGCTAGAAATTATAAACTAGATGAACATCCTGGTCTAGATTGGTTCGACGTTGATAACCCAGTGTTTTGCGAAGAAGATGGGCGACGGAAACTGATGCCAGATAAGCTGGAGGGGTTTAATCCGAAGCGATGTGCTCGAGAACATCGTCGAAGGAAAGAACCGACAGTGATCAAGCGCTTTATTCAGCAGCTTATAATGTTGTTTGGTGACAATGTGGTTACACGAAACATTAGGGATGCTCTGGTACCTTATGAATACGAGTCTGATAGAACGCAGCGGCATGCCATTTTTACTCATGTGCCATTTTATCACTGGTTTTGTATACAAACAGGCACAGCACCAACTTTGCTTATGACATGGTTGAAAACGTATGGGTTTGCCTTTTTGCCTGCTGTGATGGCGCCTCTTGGCAACGAAATTGCTGGGTCGGTAGGTTCTTTTATTTTGGCCATTGCAGCCACTTACACGACTTTTTATACTGTGGGAATGAAAATATCTTACGATGTCCTCGCCGGAGTCATATGTGCCAATGGTTTCGTGACATGGCTACTGAACAAGTTTGGAAACGCGGCGTTGAAGAAGAATTTGTTGATCGATACACAATCTGGACTTCGTGATCGATTCACAAAACTATTCCTAGTTAGTGCGGTCACAATGTCCGCAGTTGTTGCTTATCAAAACGGACATGTTGGCTTGCCGGCTGTGTTGACGAATTTGGCTGAAGAGGCTTCAAAACGAATCGGCCTTGCTCCTGCAACACCAACGCAGAGCTTTGTAGCTAGTGTAGTGGAGGCTGACTTGGTGAGTTTCATTTACCGATGTTTGCGATTTATTGACGAGAAAGAAGTAAACTCTGATTGGGCGGCCATGTGCATTGATGTTGGAATAACTGCTTTTAATTTGCCCTATAGCCAAGTGTGCGCTGCTGTTGTGCTTGCCTTTTTATTTTACCTGAGTAAGAAAAATGACATTGTCAAAACTGTACTTAGGGGAGAGTGGGGCAAAGCGGCCACCCGGGGCAAAGCGGCCACCCATCGTTTTAGCCCTTCATAGCTGGCGTCAGTTCGAATTTATGGTTTCCAATTATGTTTCTCTTCACTGTCGTTCGAATGAGCCAGACCGGGGTTTCAGGCCCATCACCATTGTTCTGTGAAACACGGAAAAGCATTTCTTGCAGGTTACCAACTATATTTACAATTTTTAAATATTATGTTATTCCATAACCGTTTGGAATTTTTATAAGCGTTCTTGCCCATGCATTGCATGGTTATCGTACATGTATTCTACCAATTTTAATGTTTTTTTTTCCCCACTAATAGCTAAGCTGGAATATTTTTGTCTCGGATGGTATGCGCGGGGCAAAATGGCCGGGGCAAAGTGGCCACCCCCCAATTGGCCAAAAGCTGCTTCCATCTGGATAAAAAACATTATTTATATTCAAATGTGTCGTCATGCATTCATCTTGGCTACTTTTCAGTTGCATGAGCTACCAAATAATGCAATTAAATGTTTATTTCCATGAAAATCCTTTCTTTGTTTACCTACAGGTGGAAGATGATAAAGTAAAAATCCTTCCTCGCTTAACCTTGTCACCATCAAATACCCTAGTCGTACACGAGGCAACTATTTTGTTTCTCATAACGGGACTTGAGAAGACGCCGGTGGCCGCTTTGCCCCAGAGTATGGGGCAAAGTGGCCAATATGCATAGGTTTAAAGCTTTTTCAATATCTTTCATATGTGAACGCCCTTGAAAATAAAACGCAGTTGAAATAAGAGGCAACTTAATAGGGATCACATTGGTATAGAAAGAATCTTTCCAAACTTAAAAATCAAGCGTTGACATCGTGAGAAGCGTTAGGGTGGCCGCTTTGCCCCACTCTCCCCTATTAGAGCACAACTACTGAAGGATAGGAAAGCTTCTACTGATGACGCAAAAGCGTCTGATAAATATTTGTTAGGCGAAGACATCGACAAAACAGTAGTTCTTGATGCTGTTTGCTTCCTTTCTTATTGTGTTAACCCACTGAACATGTTGAAAGCGATGAGTGGATTCACTGTTAATTATATACATAACAAGGTGACCAGGGGCGAACTTGAGATGAAAGATTTGGTGCTAAAATCTTTGCGAGATGCGCCTTTGGGAATAGTTTTTATGGCCAAACAGTTTTATTGTCAAATTTTGGACATTGCCAACTTGATTTCTAGGTGTTTTGGAGAGCGTGACGACCGTCATGCCTCCCCTAATGACGTGTTGTCAGGGTTGTACGAACTGGCAATGCAGAAATGTAGTGGCATTCCAGATTGGTTTAAAGAAACGTGCTCTAAAGCAAAGCAAATTATTTGTGACATTATGCCTGGTGATAACGTTGTGTTCGCTCGTATTAGGATAATTTTTAAGAAAGTGTTTTTCAAGCCCTTGTTGAAATTGGCCAGGTGTTTTTGGTCGATTGCTCATAAAGTGACAGGTGCATGCATGCTGATGTCTCTTCCGTTTGTTGGAGCCAGCGAGGTGTTGTGCTGTATTTTTCAAAAAAATTTTTATTTCTTGGGTAAAGTAAACGAGAAATTTGTAGACTTTCTTTATGGTTTTACGATGTCGCATTGGGAGTACAACATATCGATATTTGCCAGTAATGAACAAATTCGTACGTGCATGGAACGCTCGAAAACGTACCCCCATTGGAAACTTGAACGATTATTGGCTGGCTTGGCTGAACCTGAACCCAAGCGACGCCGTAGTAGCACTCCAAATTCAACCGCTGAAGAACATCTAGAACATCTTGAAAGGTTTGGGGAAGAAGACCCAGAAGTGAGAATGATGGGTATAAGTCTCGAATGTTCGGGCGATGGATACATTGATGATTCCTTTAGGCAGATGAGTCCTGAAAGATTGGACGAGCAAAACCAGCACTATGTAAAAGTCGTGGAGTCGCTGCTCAGTGACGATCACGACTGTGACACTCCACCAATTGAACGAGTGCAACATTGTGACAAATTTAGCGTGCTAAGAACGTTGTTCGACATGGTGATCAAACCTCCATCTGAGGATACGCACTCAACGGAAAACACATACGTGAACAAGCCTATTGAGTGGTTGCAAAACGTGGTTGAAGTTGCGGACGTGAAACAAAAAACCAGGCGAGAGAACAATGTTCCTTACTACTCAGCGTACTTGAGCGGGATGAACCCGCATCCTGTCGACCCGTTAGAGGAAAAGACGCTAAAAGTGACCGAAGACACTATCTGGCCGGACTTGTTTGAAGCAGAAATTGTTGGAAACACGCAAATTGCGTTTGAGAAGTTGAAAGCCATCTTGAGTGTTAATGTAAAGCAAAAGAGAAGTGGTAGAGAAGCCTTGCCAGAGTCTGCGTCCCAGGTGACGGCGAGAGGTTTTTATGTGTTATCAAATCTGGACAAAAATGACAACGTGTTCCGCGATTGGGATTTGAAAACCATGAGCTCAAGAATCAAAGACAAGACCATGACTGTACTTGACTCCACTCCCGGTGTAGGCGGATCTGTGAACTACTGCTTGCAATCAATGAAAGGAGGTAGTCTGCATGTCTATCAGAGAGAGAACGATCCTTGGCCACTGCAAGAAGACATGATCACCCAAAACATCAACGTAAAAGTAGTGCGTAGCGACAAATTTTTCTATAAGAACGCAGAGTTTGATTTGGTCATATGTGATTCTGTTAGTGACATTAAATCTATTGTTAGTCGAAACGACAAGGAGTTTGTGCTACGATGCCATAACGTCGTTCGACAAGGTGGCAACTTCTGGATTAGTTGCGGCCTTCTTGACATTCTTAATTGGCCTCAGGAATTGAACTGTTACGAATATGCCAAATTCCACATCTCGCCAACTCCAAATGCTGATAAGTTTTATTTTGGGTGCAACTTGGAGGGAAAACTGTAGTTCGTAGGATTTATGTGAATCGATTTTATGGTATCCTTTGTGATCTGGTGAGAATTCATCTTTTAAAGCTAAAGTATGCAGTGAAGAAAGACAAGAAACCTGTGCAGTTGTATCATCCTGTTATTCAGAAAAACAAAACAGGAGCAATCCCTATGGTCAACTACACACAAAATGTAGACCATGATCGCTATGAGGACATGTTTGAGATGAAAAACACATCGTACAAAATTAAGCACCGATTAGACCGTCTGGATAGCATGAGAAAGCAACCAAGATTGATGAAAAGTTTTGGTAGGTTGCAAAATTTCCAATTTTTGACGTCGGTAGATTTTAAGCGTGGCAAGCGCCTCTTGCCGGGCAAGCTTCGAAACCAGTTGATTGTAGCGACTTGGGATCAGGAACGAGTTAAAGTGACTTCAGATCGGGTGTTAGTATCAAACGTTCTGTCGGATATGTTACATGACGTTTTTGCGGTAAATTGGGCGAATACGCCGATAACTCAAGTTTCGAAAGACCTTCATAAGGTGGACATGGCAATTGTTGATAGGTTAGACATTCGTAACAAAGTACTATTGGATAGTCAAGTAGAGAAACTTTTGGAAGCCAGTGAGTTTATCTTACAACCGCCGGACCAACTTTTTAAACTGTGTACGTGGGAAGAATTGGGAACCTTTATCAACCGGCAAGGCGCAGCAGGTATGCTAGACGATGTCAGCAAAATGGGGGAGCTTTATGACGATCCAAAGACAAAAAGTTTGTGCGAGCAAATGATAAATTGTTTGGCGAATGGGCAGGATTGTCCTCTTTATTATAGTACGTGTCACCACAAGGTAGAGTCAAAAGTATCGAAGCGAGCAGTAGATGGAAAAATAGTGGATACATTGCCTGCTCTTTTGAAGCCTGTGCCACGGCTGATTCAATATCTAAGTTCATACGCTCGCTTGGTTGATATTTGGATTTTCGGTTCTATGATGCACCACCATATGAAAATTAGGAAACTTTATAGGTACTCGAACACTGGGACGCCAATCACGCATGTTGGAGACGACATGCATGCTGCTTGGGAAAAGCATGGTGGCGATGACGAGTGTATTGGTGTGACAGGTGATGCCTCTCGATGGGATCACAATCTAGGACCTTCCCATATGTATGTTGAAAAAGAGTGTGTCAAAAAATTTTTTGAACCGAGCATGCATAAAATTATAGAAACCCGATACGAACATACGGCTTTTCCTATAACATTTACAGATATGGGCTACGCAGTAACTACAGCGGGCCAGAGGCAGTCAGGTGACTATCTCACGTCTTGGGGCAATGGTTTGGTTCATTCTTTGATTCAGCATGTGTGTTGGTCAAAAGTCTTGTATCGAGGCGTTAAAGAGAGTCATGAAGATCTTGTAGAGCATCGTGTAGACGGTGATGATAATTGGCACATGATTAATTTTAAGCATATCTGCATTGGTCGTGAGAAAGACAAATTTGATGACAAGGCAAAATTTTGGGAAAAAGTTAAAAAACCTGGCCACTTATTTGACAAGGAGCCCGCTCTTAGTGCGGAGATCAGTTTTGACAACATTTTGACGAGAGTTGCCAAATATTATGAAGAGTTCGGAGTAACTTCTTAGAAAGCTGAAACTCTGCTTGAGGCTCATGATGAATAAAATTGATATAAGAATAACCAGTAACCTCATAATATAAATCTGAAATAGGAGCCAAAAAGTTATATTTAAGATTATCGAATATTTCGCTCCTGGAGCTTCGTCAGCGATAATGTGATCATTATCGATGATCACATTATCGCTGACGAAGCTCCAGGAGCGAAATATTCGATAATCTTAAATATAACTTTTTGGCTCCTATTTCAGATTTATATTATGAGGTTACTGGTTATTCTTATCAATTTTGAGTTCGGAGTAAAGTTGAGGAGTGGCTCGTACACTGGTTTTAGGCTACATTATCAGTTTGATACTGTTGATTTCTTGTCTCATACGTACACCGAAATTCCCATTAAATGTATTAGAAACGGAAATTATGTAGAAGTTCGAAAATATCTTCCAGTCAGACCTTACAGTGAAATGTTTGGCAAGTTGTTATTCACATTGAAACAAGGAACTTCAAAATATTATGGCGCTGCCATATATGACCATTCGCGAGGGCGTGATATTTCTAAAGACGCCCGAGAGGCGATAGATATCCAAACGTCAAAATGTATGTCTTATTTGTTTCAGTATCCGCATGTTATGTGCATTAGGGAGTTTTGTTTGGGAGTTTTATCTTACCTAGGCGGGCCTCCTAGTGATGTCAAGAAATGGGGGTCACAGTTCCGAGTAACTGAGAGACTGGCTATTGACAAAGTCTTAGTGAAATTTGACGAAATTAAGAGGTTGGATTGGACTTGTATAGAGCCGGCTCTCCGACAAATTTTGGATCTTGATATTACTTCTATTTCTGATGTAGGAACTGTGAAATTTGAGCTAGACAACTTTTGGAAGGAACAACACGCAGAAAATGTCGCATTGTGTGCTAGAGAATACAAGATTGAGGCTCCAAGGTTTGCCCACTCGAATGACTACATGAAATCCACTAGGGTACGAGAAAGAGTAGTGAAGACCGTTTTGCATCAGTACCGGATGTGCATGGCCAAAAAAGGAGTGACCATGCAGGAGCAAATTGCTATAAACCCCGTTGTTATACCTTTTTGGGGCTATTTGTCAATGAGCCCACGTCTGTTTAGTGTTGCCAAGATGAAAGTCAAGAAACTATTATCAGAATATGGAATGGAACTTGAACCTGAGATTCTCGATCGCTTGGTAGAGGGAGTCGAGCCAAAGAAACAAATCGAGTCGAATGAAAAGATGAAATCATTTATAGAGCAAACAGGGCTTCTAGGAGCGCACCGACGGAGTTCTTGCTCTCTATCTATCTAAGAAGACACTGCCCGGTTAGCCCCGCAACGCCGCGAAACCCCGCTACATACCGACCTGGTGCGAAATAAATGTTATTATTATTATTATTATTATTATAGTGATTGCATGTCCCCGACAAGATGTATGCATGCGCGCCGGTTGCTCTCAAAGTACGTAAAGTGGGCGTAGTGAATAAGAATATATTCCTGTGGTGAAACAGAATA
The DNA here is from genome assembly GCF_019059575.1 of Amphibalanus amphitrite. Classification (NCBI taxonomy): domain Eukaryota; kingdom Metazoa; phylum Arthropoda; class Thecostraca; order Balanomorpha; family Balanidae; genus Amphibalanus; species Amphibalanus amphitrite. The sequence continues at coordinate 194,774 of NW_024881774.1, forward strand.
GTATTATCGTCGTACTTTGTCGGTGTACTTTTCCAAAGTACACCAAGAATATATTCACTTGGTGAAATCGGGCCCAGGATGGACATGACTGTGTGTACATAGGTGAAACGAAGCGCCCCCTGCGACTGCGCTTCAACGAGCATGTATAGTCGACTACAGAATGATGTTCCACTCCTCAGAAGCTATCAGTTGACCGGAGCGCTAAGTTGTGCCGTTAATCACGCAATTAAGCGCGTCGATTGTGAGCATTGGGACAAAGCTATAATTTGTGAACTCAGCCCGTGTGATGCGGCACAGCCTACCACTCCAGGCAAATAATTGCCTGTGAAAAGTGGAACATCATTCTGTAGTCGACTATACGTGACCTCAAAAATAGAACTCCAGATACTCCCATGGGAGAGCATTTCCAGGCCTCCCACTCTAATATTTCAGTAGATGGCAAAGAGTCTTTGATGATCAGGAACCACCGCCCACATCTAAACAGTAACGACTCGTCGTGACCTATCCTGTGAAATTATGTGTATGTACATGTGTGTATATGTGTTGTGCGTATATCAATAAAGTACATTTTTCGGCACTTTTTTATTCAATATCGAAGAAAGGTCATGCTTATATATTTTCAAATAACTAAGAGTAAGTCTAATATCTTGAAAACCGGTGAATATTTTTCGATGAAATTTGGTAGATATTCGTTTTCGCTCTTTCTGTACCGGGCGACATCACTTTCATGCCAATTCATTAACTTTTTTAAGGTAGGAGGGTCCCTATATATCAAGGTATTAAAGGGACAGTATCACCATTTTGATGAAATTTGACATTGCATAGGCCCCACCTTTCTGGTCCGGGAACTGAAGACCGATCCTCGAAGCTCCACACTGTTATCCCGCTATCGCCGCTCAAAGTACGAAAGGTGTACTACACTTTGAATCGTGCTTCACTATCTTCACTGTTTAAATGTTTGCGCCGTTTTGAATTGACCGCCAGTAATAAAACTTTTACCCTGGTCATTTCATCAAATTTTATAAAGCCAAAACGTTTTTCGCACTTATTCATCACCGCCATTAAATAGTCGTAGGCAATTTCCGCTGTTTCCTTCGGATTCTAGCGGCTCAACAAAGGAATTCCTCCAGCTTGAATCACAATCTCCCTCCAATGTATGACGTTTATCATGTGATTGTCACGTGATATTTTACCCCATTGTCAATTGTCACGTCCAATTGTCACTCCCTCCAATTGTCACGTGATATTTTTATAGGCAATACCTAAGGCTACCTCTCCCTAAGGACAACTCAATCAGAAGAACGACCGCGTAAGCGTAGCGTCAATAATGTATTATCTGCGCCAGTTCTGTAGTAATTTTGCATGCTTCCAAACTGGCGGCCATGCTTGTATAGTGGTGGTTCGCTCATGAAAATGAATCATGAAAATGAAATGTGGTTGCAATATTTTTCACCAAGTTCGGTCCTCAAACTATGTTTTTCTGATTCAGAAAAATAAGAAATGCTAGTAAAAAAAAAATCAGCTCCATACATTGATTTTTTTCGATGATACTGTCCCTTAAGTGGCTTATGGTGCTCCATGTTTCAGTTTTCACTAACATTTACTTTCATGGTATTTTTATTCCCACCTGGCTTAAGGGGAGGGTTTGATGTGCAGCCCCAACGGTTTTCTCGAGATCGTTTGCAACGCTGTAGGGCTGGAGAGCTGAAATTTGACATACCTACCTGAACATTGACTTACGCCGGATTTTTTTTACGCCAACAGGATTTTGAGGCTGAGGTCAGCTTACTGACCTATGACGTCACAAGTATTTATCATATTATCAGACGTTCCTTTTAAATCAAACATTTGAACAAAATTACGTTATGAAAATAGCTACAGTAAAAAAGATTTGGCTAGATTCATCTGACATCCGCCATGAAAACGGCTCATACATGGCCTCATTTGACCAGCTCATCTTGACCTCAGCGGTTTTGATGTGACTTTGACCTGACGAAAACACCTTAAGCTGACCTCTTCCAAATACAGCCTATATCATTACGGTCAACCGCCGTCAACCGGTAACCTCTGTGGTCAGTTCAAATGCCCTGAACCAGGGATTCAATTTTCGGTCAATAAATCCCCCAAATGGTCGCAACACCGTCATTTCGGTACCAACCACTTATCTGGCAACATCGTGTTTGTGATGCTCCGCCGCGTAGAATGGTGTGCTGATATTTTGGAAAGCTCAACTTAACGTGCTTAAGTGTGACTTTAAAGTCATTTTATCTTTTACTCAGGTTGATAAGTTAATGGTATACTTTTCAGAGTCTCAAGAGTAAATGTATTTTTCATTTAAATGATAGCAAATATTTCGACCCCCATTGAGGAGCCTTTTTCAATGCGAAATTACATGGAATAATAAACGATGCAGACAGTGCCACTGTCTGCATCGTTTATTATTCCATGTAATTTCGCATAAACGATGCAGACAGTGCCACTGTCTGCATCGTTTATTATTCCATGTAATTTCGCATTGAAAAAGGCTCCTCAATGGGGGTCGAAATATTTGCCATCATTTAAATGAAAAATACATTTACTCTTGAGACTCTGAAAAGTATACCATTAACGTGCTTACTTCAGGTCAAGGTCAGAACAAAGTCGTTCAGGTCACGAATCTGGTCGATTGAGATGATTTTGAGTACCTACATTGATGACGCTTCCCTCAATGCCCTCATTTTGTTTGGAACCTATTGACGAAAAATTATCACCTCAAACAGACTTAGTGACGTCACAAATGACGTTGCGTCTTTATGACGTCACACAAGGTCCAGGAGCAAAACTAAAACATCGGACCTTGCAAAGAATGCGTCAAGTACATTCTCCCAGTCCCCGTAAATAATTGTTTGGCAGTGCTACCACTGGACTGCAGAAGCATCAACGTTGCAGATTTTTATCTCCCTGACTGAACTGCGCTGGTCTATGTCAGCCGACCACACAGTGGACGCTGCAGCTGCCATGGAGAGAGCAACAAACCGTGTTACTAGATTCATCGACATGTGTGATTTTCTGGGTCTGAGGAGGCAGTGGGTGTGTCAGCCCAGAGTATAATGAATGAAGGGTAGGACGAACTTTGGTAGGAATTTCTAGTATAACCACTAGAAAACCTACTATATGTGGTCGGGACTAGCAAAAAATAGTTCAAACTAGAATATGGTAGCGCTTATGGTTGGCAGTCATGACGCGCACGCGACATTCATTTCTTAAATTTCTTAAAGAGACTATCCCACCTTCTAAAATGTTGTTAAAACCAGTTAAATTGTGCCCGACTTTATAGATTGGATGACCAGGAACACGGTTCTGGCATTTATTTTTCATTAAACATCTTAGGCTTCCCATATTCCAAACACAAACTTTCAAATATGTGACGTCACAGCCCAAAATTACCTCCTTCCCCAGGCCACATTACTGTCATAAAGTTGATTCTTTTTACTCTGTAGGCACCACAACAAAGTTCAGACCAAGTTTTAAGCGATTTTTCAACGAACAAACCCATTTAAATCAGAATGACTAAACGAGGTGACGTCAAGATAGGGCCTTGTACAAGGCCCATTTTTCAAATGAAGGGAACGAATTTCTTCAACACCAAGACGCCGCAGGGGTTGCAACCTAGATAGATAGTGGTTTCTGAACCTCGCCGCAAACTTGGCTATCTCAACTCAAACCCCATGTTAAAGGAAGACTGCCACCTTCAAAAAGTTTTCTCAGATCGGCCTATGATTTATTCCCTGGACAAAACAAAATTTTAGAATTCACCTGACAAAGTATCATCACGTGAATCGCGAAAAAAATTGTCGATTTTCATACAATTATCAATCGGTTAATGTCTAGCGACAATGTTTACACATCACTAGACTTCAAGGTCATAAGATTATTACATTTTATTTGAAAAAGTAAGGTATTTTATAATTTACTAATATATGATTTCATAAGAAATTGGCCATGTTTAATTTATTTTGCATTTAAGTTCGTAAAACATTTAAAAATCATGGCTCATTTGGAATGGGTCTGGCCCATGTTAAACCCCATTTCCCACACTTTTTTGGAAAAAATGAACTACTGAATATACAAGTTTAACTTTTATTTTGACACTTCAAAATTCTTCTCTGATCTCGAAACAATCAAAGTTTTGACATATATTTACCAAAAGATAAGAAAATTCATGTTTCAAAGTTATCGATAAACAGTAGAGATGTCGGTTTTCTTGGACTAAAAAAATGGCATCAAACTGAACTTTGGTCTCCGATTTCTCGCAAACGGGTTCGAATTTCGGAAAACCGACTTCAGTCTGGGACATAGGTGGCTCAGCTCTAGTGAAAACCGTTTTGTGGAAAAAAGGTGGCAGTCTACCTTTAAAGGTGGGATAGTCCCTTTAACCCGCGCGGGGCTGGGGTCTCCAGCCGAACGCGCGGGGCTGGGGGGGGGGTAAATTTTACCCCCCCTGTTATCTCCCGAACTAATAGTCCGATTTGGAAAATTCAAACGCCAATCGAAAGCTCTCATCACGAACTACTAAAAACATGTACTTAATTTAAAGTTTGAGGTCAAGGTCAAGGTCAGGTCAAGGGTACAAATTGCAAGTTTCTACAGTATCGGCCTTGCACCGTAGTTGCCGAAGAATGGAGTCATGGACTGAGACTGATCGCCCAAAACGTGTTCTTAGGCTACCAAGACAATATTTGTTGCATACAATATCATTCAGAGGTCAAGGTCAAGGTCAGGTCAGGTCAGGTCAGGTCACCAAAAAACAAAATATAGAAAAGGGCATGTGCGACACATGTTTTATGGGTCATTTTACTCATAGAATTCAATAGGCACACTCAATAAGTGATATGGACCACCTCTGGATGAATTTCAGGTCGAGGTCAGGTCAAGGTCAGGTCAAGTGAGGTCAAATTTTGAAGTTGGTTGTTAAGGCCTAAAAAGGTGTCTATCTGATGCAGTTTTTCACGGCGAATCGAATGGTGCTACTTTTATTTCCGTACGAGGTCTAGAACTTCCAAAAAAGTCATTTTTCAAAAATTTTGTGTGTCGTGACGTCATAAAATTTTGAATAACTCCCACATTTTTGAACCGATTCTTCTAAAATTTGGTATGTAGGTGCACATAGACCACTTCTCTGACATATATTCCGGTTTTTTCGATAGACTCAAAATTTTGGATTTTATAATGATTTTCCCAAAAAAGTCAGTTTTTTGAAACAATTTAGGCCAAAATCCAAAATTTTCAAAAAACCGAGATAGCCATTTGATAGACAAAGTAAAATTACGTATAACCTTTTTTGTTACGTCTTGATTCCTTTAAAAATGAAGATGTTAGCGGCGTTTGAACTTTTGCCGTTTTTGAGGCGAAAATGGCGAACATGACGTCACTAAAACGTCAATTTCTCAAAAATTTTCCGACAGATTTCGCTCAAATTTTCAGGGAACGTGTCAAATTGATGTAAGAAAAGGTACTGAAAGTTTGGCGGCGCTGCGCGCCGCCGTTTTTGAGATATCGCAAAAATTCGCGAGGGGGGGTAAAATTTACCCCCCCCAGCCCCGCGCGGGTTAAATCAGGTTTTAGGGGCCGATTAGTGGGCAGATACATTCAATTACTATGGACGTCAAACCCCTTGAGACCCCACTTTTTTGCGATAATTTTTAAATGCGTTAGCTCTCGTTGACGATATTCTGGCAATGTGTGTTTCAGAACCTGCCGTAACTTTTATTACTAAGGTATTTTGACGCCAAACGATTATGAAAGGTACTTCTCATTCACTAGTAATGTTAAATTTCACGGAACGAATCTGCTGTTTGGGTAGAGGCTACGCGCTCATGAGGCGGAGCCACGTAATGACGCCAGCGCTAATCTCCGCCCTACCCCTCCGGCGCTCCCTGCCCGGCGTCCGGTCACTGGCGTCTCGCGCTCAATCCAGGCTTGATGGTGGGCGGTAGCTGGCGACCCCCACCGGACACGATTTGGTAGCCGAGGTCTGTGACTTCAGCTGGGCGTGAAGTTTTCCCTTCACCATAGGCTTTACACACAAACTGGCCAAAGTTCATACCTGGATAGCCCAGCCTGAAGGGCAACAAATGATTAAATTTTGCCCTTATTAGATTCATTGCTTCATTTTATAACTGAAAACGTCCGTTATAAGCGTCTATGGAGGTACAAAGTACTCAAAATCGGAGTTTAAGAAAATGCTGCCCGAGCACAATCTGGTAGCATCACGTGGCTACTTTTCAACAGATTATATATAATTTAAGGATACATTTACACGATTTCTGTCTAAAACATCATAAAAAATACACTTCTAACATTGTTTACTTTTGTTTCAGTCATAACACTGCAAAACGCAAAGTTGATCATTTCAGTCACGTGACCAAAGGTATAGCAGGGGGTTGGGACAAACACTTGATCGCTTTCAAGTTTTGTAATTAGATTGATAAAATTGAAAGATTTTATTTTTTGATTATAAAATACAAATTTTCGTATGTAGAATATTTTCCTTATAGGCGAAATTCTCCAAATAAGAAATGTCAGTGACGTCACCAGGGCTTTACTCAAAACATCCAACCTACCTGTTTCTTATAAGTATCTTGGTAGCTGGTAGCGGTAGCAGGCGCTGGTAGATGACATTAAGAGCAGATGGCGCTGGTTGCGGGGCTCGAGTGTCGCCGAACGCAAGCCTCTGCCCGGGCCTGAATTGACGTTAGCATTACGAGTGAATGAGAAGTACCTTTCATAATCGTTTGGCGTCAAAATACCTCAGTAATAAAAGTTTCGGCAGGTTCTGAAACACACATTGCCAGAATATCGTCAACCAGAGTTCACACGTTTAAAAACTATCGCAAAAAAGTGGGGTCTCAAGGGGTTTGACGTCCATAGTAACTATTAATAATTGATTATGCAAACATTTAAGAATCGACATCATTTAATTCTAGCCAAAATCACGTGGCGCTCCCAGGATTCGAAATCACTCACCTCGGATCCGTAGCCCGATACGCCACCGACTGCGCTACAGAGGACCGCGCGCCGACGATCGGAGAGGCGGATCGCGGGTGCTGGCGTGCAGAGAAATCTTTACCCTGTACGCCGTAGACGATCGGCTGGGTTTCGTGAAAAATCGAAAGAAAATTCATCGATCTATCATTTGAGACTAAGAACCATTGATTCCTTCAAAGGTTGACCGAGATATCGCTCGCCGAAAGCAGGCAATTTAACATGTAAACCCTATGGGCTGGTAGGAAATGTACGCCGTGGAGCAGCAGTGCTACCAACTACCTTCGGCGGGGGTCGTGTCAGCCCACCAGAGGCGAGAACACGCTCGAATTGGTGCTAACCAGAAACATGATATCATGTGCGATTGTACCTACGGGACGGCGTGCTCGAATCCGACCACAAAGAGACTATCGCCACGCTCAGCGTCTATATAGGGCCTTGCGCTCAGCGTAGCTGCAGTCGATTATATGTGGGCATGTGTGTGCGTATGTTCCTAGCCCATCTAGTTCGCAAACCACGTCGTCGTTTGCTGGAAATGTCTACAGCTATCACAAATGACGTACTTAATAATCTGGCCTTAAAGGGACTATCCCACCTTTAACATGGGGTTTGAGTTGAGATAGCCAATTTTGCGGCGAGGTTCAGAAACCACTATCTATCTAGGTTGCAACCCCCGCGGCCTCTTGGTGTTGAAGAAATTCGTTCCCTTCATTTGAAAATGGGCCTTGCACAAGGCCCTATCTTCAACATGGAGCGACCGTTAGTGTGACGTCACCTCGTTTAGTCATTCTGATTTAAATGGGTTTGTTCGTTGAAAAATCGCTTAAAACTTGGTCTGAACTTTGTTGTGGTGCCTACAGAGTAAAAAGAATCAGGTTTATGACAGTAATGTGGCCTGGGGAAGGAGGTAATTTTGGGCTGTGACGTCACATATTTGAAAGTTTGTGTTTGGAATATGGGAAGCATAAAATGTTTAATGAAAAATAAATGCCAGAACCGTGTTCCTGGTCATCCAATCTATAAAGTCGGGCACAATTTAACTGGTTTTAACAACTTTTTAGAAGGTGGGATAGTCCCTTTAAAATTTGGTCGAAACTCGAAGCACTTAATTAATCCTTTCGCTAGCCTATAGGACGCCGGCTGCCTCCCGTCGCTGCTTGGGCAGGGCCGACTTTTACGAGGGCTCCTCAAATCAAATGCATATACCCCCTTCCGCGCACGGTGTAGCATGGCGTGAAAAACATGCTGTGAAGAAAAACAACAGAACGGCAGGGGCCACGGGAATCTGGACAGGCGTTCATGAAATAATTCTAGAATGGCTGATGACAATTTTCCTTAATCAGTTGAACGACTAAAAATTAAATGCCGTTCCTTATTTTAACTGTAATTGTTTAGCAACATCATTTACTGTTTCAGGTGAGAGGCATGACACGTCAAAAAGTTCGTCCGGCGATGCAGCTTATTAGCAACAGTACGGCCAACTGCCTGCGCCACTTCCTGACGGACGCCGAGGCCGACTTCACCGAGGAGGCGCGGCTCTTCGACAAGGTGTGTGACGTGCTGAAAGAATGAATGTTCCCCTGCTGAGCAGCGCCAGCTCAGCCGACCCGAAGCCACTGCGCAGAGGCTACAAGGCTTCAGAGGAGCAGGAGACTGTGCTGGACGGGACTGTCGAAGAGCTCCTGGCCATGCGCTTCGGCTCTGCAAGGTATCTAACCGTTCCAGAAGGCCATGCTTGTAACCATCCGGTCGGTCCGTGGTCTGCTGCGTGATGTGCGGTCTGCCTTCGGTGAAGACACCTACCTGATGACGCGCCGCCTCACGTAGGACCAGATGGAGGGTCTTTTCGGGATGGTGCGATGACGGTGCGGGTCTCACTCCAACCCGAACCCAGTGGACGGCGACGCCATGGCATCTCTGCGCCTTCTCACAATTCTCTCCGGCCTGAAGTGCGATGTCAGCCCTCTGAGACGACCGGGAACGGCCGGACGGGATCCGGAGGTCGAACTCGAGGAAGGGACCGACGCGAGCGCGGATCCAAACCAAGGCCCTAAAACATAACGTTGGTCGAAGTTTTCTACCAAAAATGTACTAGAATAGCGCGCGAGTCGAAGCTATTTCCGTTGTTTCTTTACAAATATGTCGCAAACAAGCTTTTTCTGCAATAAATCATTATTTTGAAGTTAAGCAAGCAGTTGCTATAAATTTTTATATAAAAGCCTACTGGATATAGTCCAACTCTAGTTGAATAATCAAGTAGCTACTATATTTGCCAGATGTGACACATATTGCGCACTTCAGACAATTGCGTTGCTAGGACGTTGCTAAGGACTCTTTCTCGTGTTTTGCTGCCTGGTTTTTGTTGTGAAGTGAGGGAAGTGAGATAGATGGGCAGGCTTTTTGTTTCTGGTTTTCTAGGACCGTCTCAATTAATTAACTTGACATACTTTTCTTGCTTTTTTATCAGAGGCTTTTTCAATAATTGGTAGATTTTAGCGTGGAAATAAAAGGGCGAGCAGGCCACAGGGGTAAATGCAAGCCGACTGATAGTGAAATAAAAGGTATAAGTGTCTGTTCCATTAGAAATTTAATGTGATGTAATGGAACATGAAGCAACATGATCAGACGCAAGAACCACCAATTAAGAACCCAGAACCAGCAAGCGCCATGCAATCAAGAGCAGCCATGGCAACGTTTGATTAGCTTTCAGAAACCCTTGGAAGACGCCAGACGGTGAGCAATCAAGAGATCTTACAAGACCAGTAGTTACTTGAAAACGAGAGCCGCCAGGAAAATCAGTAGATTCTTCAATGGCAAAACATTTCAACATCTATCTAGCAATGATTTGCACCAGCGAGGTGCTCTCATTGTGTTTTGTGTCTGTATCCATAACTGCTCAAAAAATATTTGTCAATAAGTAAACAAACAAATAATGCGTCTTTTTCTACTGAAAATAAGTCCTCCAAGTGGCAGGGGATGAATAATAGAAGGTACCTTCCTAATTAATTGTCATCTATTCAATCAATTTATAGGCAATTCAGGGCATCGATCGGCAGCGCCCTTACTGCATGCTACTGCGGATCGTCGATGGGTTTCTTGATGACTCTGACTCTGACTCAGACTTAAAAAATCAACTCTGACTTTGATTTCAAATGTCAGCTCTGACCGAATCCGACTCGACAGCCCTAGCAGGTCTGCGGCGGCAATGAATTTTTTGTGACTCCGACTCCGACTCTGGCTTTCAAAATCGACTCTGACACTGACTCTGGTCAGAACTGTCGAATCCGACCGACTACAACTCCGACTACGGAACCCTGAAAGGTCTGCGGAGGGGATCGAATTTCGGTAACTGACTCAGACTCCAGCTTTTAAAATCTACTCTGACTCCGACTCGACGACTCAGGTCAGAACTGTCAACTCCGACCGACTTCATGACTCCGACTCCGGAGCCCTACTGGCAGCTCTATCACGCCAGGGAGCTGCAAATCGTATGTTCCGTGGCGTTTTATGGCATTAAAGTCGATAATGCGGCTGAATCGCACTATGAAACACCCTTATTGACTGCAAGAACCACGAAAGTTAGCGCATCACCACTGGAAAACGTGACAAGTTATCGATTAATTGGCCCTGGATTTGGATAAATAACATGTTGATGATCATATTAGCACACATTTACATTATCATCTACCTCAAGGCTGCCCTTCAGGCGGCTCTAAACTATGGCAATTTCCCTATCTTAAACATGTAAATGCCCTCGGGCGTCCTCGTGGTGACGTAGGCATGGGATTGCCAGGTTGGTAGGAACTAGACTTCGACGCCCCCTGATCCAAACGACGTGCCTTCCGAGCTGGATCAGCTCGCTGAGCTCCAGGAGGCCGCCGACCTGGATACCTTCTCGGAGGCACGAGCCAGTGACGTCGAGACATTGTCCGAAATGGAGTCCCTTCTGCAGGAGTATGATGCAGCTGCAAAGCGCTCCAGAAGCAGCGGCACGGCTGCGGCTTCTGCGACTACCCCAGCGGAAGCCAACGCCATGATATGTCTGTGGGTTTGTGGCCGGGAGGGCGCGCGACCGTTCCCTAGGTGCGCCGAGCTCCCAGAGCGAGGACGGGCCGCTGGACTCTCTGTGGGTGAGGCTGCGGAGTGAGGGAGGGCTCACCATCCCGACTAAAAACTTCTATGACGTATTCCTTGAGATAGATAACTGTTTTAAAATCCACCATGCCCTGGAGCCAGAATTCCTGAGTAGGAAGCCGATGGTGGTGGCGAACTTTCTGGAGGTGCTCAACCTGAAGTTCCCAACGGTTCCTGCTGTGGCAAAGAAAACGTTCGCGCGGGCTCGCACATTCATGCGTTTGAAAACTGTGAACGGCCGCATTCTCGCACAGTCTGCTGAGAAGCGAGAGGCGCGGAAGCGTAAGCAGGCTGCGACGTAGAGTGTGATTTGTGCTAGATGCTTAAAGGGACCCTCCCACCTTCAAAAAAGTTAATGAATTGGCATGAAAGTGATGTCCCTTGGTTCAGAAAGAGCGAAAACGAATATCTACCGAATTTCACCGAAAAATATTCACTGGTTTTCAAGATATTAGGCTTTTACTTTTGTTTACTTTTTGGGATCCCCCCTGTTACTAGCGACTTTATTTGGAAGCAATAATTTGGCAGCCTTAAAGTGCGGCAGACGTTGCGCATAAAGCAGCGTACACCACCACGTGTTAACGATGGTTTTAGTCTAAGATTTAAAAATGTTAGATCTCCGCTGACGTCACAAATTCTAAGGGGGCATTCCAATGCATTAGCCCCTTAGAATCCGAAAACTGCAAGTTTGAAATTCCATATCTGCGAATTAAAGCATTTTTCGATGTTGTGAGTGCCCAAACCGGTATTTGCAGGCCATGGCCACCAATTTGGCTATCTCAACTCAAAACTAATGTTAAGGTGGGAGTGTCCCTTTAAGAGGTTATTTGTTTGTATTAGTCAAGGGTGCGCTCCTGATCTGGTTTTAGCACACAAACGTGCCCTCGGTGTCGAGTCGACGATTTTTGCACCGGAATTCTCAGCAACTTGCAAGTAAAACTAGCATTGGTTTTAGCCAGGTGGGTGACGGCACGTGATCGCCTGAGGCGGTGGGGGTAAAAATATTTTCGTCATTTAATGCTCAATGCCATCACTGCGACTTTTTACAAGACCTTCTCCTCGTCGTTGTTCCTTGCTTTCAACGACTGGTCACCGAGTGGTGACTATCCTCAAGCAAGATAGGATGAAAAGAGCTAGCAATTAAGCCCCCCCCCCAAAAAAAACATCGAAAATATTACAAAACACTTCTTATGAAGATCAATTGAATGGTTTTGGAGCCTCACGAAACATGTTTCAGATATGACGCGTAAAACAAACTGACGCATTAAGACTGTGTTCAAAAGTGTAAGCGGCAGCTCTGCAAGCACTTGTTGACAAATGAAAATCGTAGGTAGGTACTGCTCGGTCGCCATAGCAACAAGCAAGCGTCACAAATTTCGAACATCATCTGAGTGCGCCAAGTTCGACTACATCGAGGACGATAGGTGATGGTTGCCAGCTGATTAAATTAATGAAACGCCAATAAATTCACTTTTGTTTGAGATGGCGAGTAAAAATGTGTTTCTTTATTTCAAATATCATTGAATTAGTTTTAGTATATAAAATGAATACCGGGCTTCTAAAAAAAAGTCGGACGATTTTTTTTTTAGAATGGAGGACCCTTAGAAACATTTAAACAAAATAACATACACGTGGAAAGAACGAGAATTTTTCAGAGATTTACATTATGTCACACTTGCTGAGTTGCAAAATGAGGCCGTGGTCCGAAGACGCAAAAACAAAAATCGTGCAATTATACTTTGAGACCAAGTCGGTCGTTTCGACACAGCGAAAATTCCGAAAACACCAAGGTCAAAAATGCACCGTCCCGAAACATAAGTTTGCATATTGTTGCCAAGTTTCTGGCTCAGGGAAATGTCAACAATCGGTTCAAGGGACGCAGCGGCCGCAAACGCAGTCAAAGGACATATATAGTTTATATGTCCTTATAAGGACATATATTATAGTTTCATATAGCTTACTCATGAGCATCAGACTACTATATTTATCTAACTTCACCATAATCTTAATCATGCTCAGTTACAGCATTCAATTCCTTAAAAGACCCCTGAGAACATGCTCGCGTGAGATGCGTTACAGCGAAGTCCCAACAAGTCCATGCGCAGACTCGGACAGGAAATCGCAGCCTCGCTACAGCACACAGGATGGCACGAGTTGACGCGAAACTCTTCCCGTACAAGATTTCAATCCACCAGACTCTGACCGCAGCCCACATGACTGCTAGAAAACGCTATTGTGCGTGGTTTGTACGGATGTGCGAACAGAACCCGGACTTACTCAACCAAGTCTGGTACAGTGACGAAACCCACTTTCATTTGGATGGCCAGGTTAACAGCCAGAACTTCAGAGTTTGGTCCGAAAAGAAGCCCGACGTGGTAGCAGAGGCGCCACTGCACTCACCAAAAATCACGGTTTGGTGTGCCATGAGCAGCAGGGGCGTAATCGGGCCCTACTTCTTTGAAGATGGAGGTGGGTGATGACACACAGACTGTCACCGCTCAGCGATACCGGGCGGTCCTGACAAAGTTTTGGAGGATCCTGCAGACCAGGCTGAGAAGAAATCCAGAAGCAATGAGGTACCAGTGGTTTCAGCAAGACGGTGCCACAACCCATACCGCTCAAGAAAATCGGGAGTGGCTGCGGGAGCGCTTCGGGCAGCGCGTTATCTCAAGGTTTGAGACGCACCCGTGGCCGGCATGCTCCCCGGACTTGACCCCACCGGACCATAGGCGCGGGAGCCGGGGGGGCAGTGGGGGCAGCTTGCCCCCCCCCCCCAACTCTGGGGCCGTGGGGGCGGTGCCCCCACAGCTTTGAGACGGAATACCGCACTTTTTTTGCAAATGTTTTCTTTTTTGTTGAAAAAGCCGAGGGGTGAAAAATAAGTGGCCTAAAACCGGTGAGAAAACTAGATTTGGGGGTACCCTAGGTTAATCTCTATTATGGTGTGCCCCCCAGTCGGAAAGTAGTTCCCGCGCCCCTGCACCGGACTTTTTCCTGTGGGATCACCTCAAGTCCCAGGTGTACCTGAACAACCCAAGAAATCTTGAAGAGCTCAAGGACGCAGTGACGTCGGCGGTGCGCCGCCTGTCGCCCTCCGTGTGCCGTGCTGCGGCAGAGGCCGCGCTGCGCCGGGCCAATCTCTGCATCGATCGAAACGGAGCCCATCTCGAACATGTCATCGTTGCGGCTCAGTAAGGCAACCGCCGACGGTTGAAAAGCCCTCAAACGAAAGATCTTTGATCAGGCTTTTAGGTGGTGCCTTATTCACTTTTGTATCACTGATATGCCCTGAAATATATGAATTACAAATTCGTCTTACTTTTTTAGAAGCCCGGTACAAACGCCTCTGTACAAGGAATAAATCAAGGCTTATGAAAATCGTGAGTAGGGTTGGGAAAAGCAGAAAAAGGATCACTTGACTAGCGTCCCACTCCCCCCAACCTTATCTGTAAGAATCTTGGTTTTAGCGTTGTTATACAGCTGCGACTGTGCTTATCACCTGTGCCCGCCTTCTGGCAGCTGCCGGATAAGTGTCCTTACTGATTATGCTGGGCTAACAAAGATAACCAATCAGCGGTATTTGCTTTTGGTACGGGCTCTTACTTCTTAGTGTTTTCGTTGCCGGCCGGGGCGGCGCGGTGGTTACTGGTTAAACGGCAACGTGGAGTGGCGAGTCGCGGCTGTGCGACAACTGCGGTTCATTTTATATTTACTTATACAGCGTAACGTAGCAGCGTGTTTTTAATAAGACTGTTTACTTAGTAACTACCGGTACATACATACACACCAGTGTGTAAGTGTGCAAACACAAAATTGTGATTGCCGCGTTTCCCGCGTCGGCCGATCCCCCTTCAGCCGGCGACATCTTACCCTCAGCAGGCTTCTAACTGCCATATTTATTGTTGGATTAACTAGACATTCACCATACATACTCACAAATGTATGTACTTTCGTATAGTGAAAGAAAAAAGAAAATCGGCCGGTAACTTTTTGAGTTATCGGCGTGTAAACGGAAAAAGTCGCATATGGCAGATTTGACCTCATTTCACCTTGAAGATATTGACCTAGGGTCATGAAATTCACACACAACAGAGTTCCCTAGGGCCCCCACCTACCATTTAAATTTCGTCTGCCTAGCTAAGTGGGAGCTGAGATTTTAGGGGGAAGGCGCCATCCGCCCCCCCCCCTTTCCACTGGGCGTAGTACTCGCAACCCTTCAACACCCCCGCATCCTCCTTGCGTTACAGTTCAAATTGGTGCGCACCTGTTCAAATTGGTGCGGTTGAAGTTCATGACAAAGTTTTTGATAAGTCGGTTTGGAACTGAATATCATGTCGATATATCGTGTTGTAGTCGTCATGATTTCAAATTTGTCAAACAACAAAAGACATTTACCGCTCTCCTTCGCCCGGGTGGGGAAGTTGGAGTGGGGGGGGGGGGAAGAGGAGTTTTTGCCACACTTGACAGAACTATCTGCGTGTGTAAAGAAAATGGCGGCGCGCAACACCGTAAAACTTGGTATTGCTTATATATGATGCATTAATATTGCATCGTGTTTGAAAATTTTGACAACAGGTTACATAAGGTCAGGTCACCTGGTTAGGTATGGTGCCCATGCCTCTAAAAAAAACTTAAGTGATTCTGTCATTCCCACAGTTTATATCCTAGATGTTCGAAACCCGGGTTATTGCATGAAAGAATTAATCCTGACGATTTGTTTATCTTAGAACTTTGACATAGGTGACCTAAGGTCAGGTCGATTTCGCAACCTCACAATTACCTGTAACTCAATATCATGACTCTCTTTGAAAGGTTCGCGACATCGCCGACTACGATGTCAGAGATGACCAAGTTCTGGGGCCCAACAACTACCTTCAGCAAGTGATGGCCCGCTCTATAGCCGTCACGTGGAAGATGCCACTATATTTCAACTTCGATACCCTCATGAAGAAAGACTTGCTTGAGAAGCTGGTGATCATTGAAAATTTGAAAATGCTGGCGCCAGGGTTGTCGCAGTGGTGTTGGACCTTGGAGGTTCCAACCGGAGGCTTTGGACGGAGCTCGGTATCAGCCACCAGGGTTCCACGAGCTTCGCAAATTCCAGCCGACAAGAGTCGGTGAGTTCACGTCAGTGATACTGTGAGTCAATTAACGTCCAGCTGATTGGCGGGTGACTATCACATCATTTCACCGAGCTATAATTAGGTGCGTCAGATGTTTTTTTTTTTGTAATTTTTAAGTTGGCCAGTGACCCAGGGGGCTGTCATCCCGAGCTTTCCTATGTGCCGGGCGCCCGAATGTTTAACATTACCCGTGACGTCACGGGGGCGTACACTTGTCAGCTGGCCTTCCCCGCAAGTTTGGCCTTGAATACGATTTTGAGGGTCACGGTTGTAAACAAGTTCCTTTCCGGAAACTTTCCGGAAACGCTGGAAACGTTGTCATCCTTCTATTTTCCGGAAATTGCTTCATTACTAGGTAATTTGCGCCTACGAGTAAAATCACTTTAACCCTCGCCGCCACAGGGGGTGCACCCCCCTAAGGTTTTTCGCGAATAACTCGCGTAAAAAGCGGCCGATCGCGACGAAACATTCAGTACCCTCGCAATGATCAATTGTACACCTACCCTGAAAATGTCATGACCCTGACCCAAATGACCTTTGACCTGTGACCAACTTTCCGAGACCATGTTTGGCCGGAATCGCGATTCGGCGTATGTCGGCTCGCATTAGCCGCGCGTTTGCAAGCTTTTCCTGGTTTCAAACGCTCAAACACGTGATTTGGTGTTGCTCCCATGCATTAGGGTGGATGTCAAGGTCACCTGAAGGTCAGGTCAGGTCATTGACCTTTGGTGACCTCGGTTCACTTTTTCGAGTTTTATATGCTTCTAGGCTAGTTTTTAGTTCTGATTTCGAATTTAGCAACCATTTGAACATTTACGAAGTAGTTTTGGTGCCTTCGTAACATGTTACGAAGCTGTCAGAGGCGGTTGACACGTATTACGAATACCCGTCACGACCCCTACCGGTTGACCTGACCTTCGACCTGACCCGACCTGGTCTAAATGCTTAAAGACATCATCTCTGATCAAAACTAACACGATATTCGTGATCAGCACCCCGGAGAACTCCATAGCAGCCACATTTTACGACTTTTTGACAGGTCCCGATTTTCCCGATTTTTCGGGTCATTGACCTGACCTGGAAGGTCACCCGATGACCTAGGATCTTAAAATTGGATATCATCGGCTTCCTCTCGTGACGGGCAACACGCTCGTTTTTCCGCGAAGCTCTAACTCAATCAGGGGCCAAACGCGAGGGGGTGTCGTACCCCCCCCCCCCTTGTGCCGTCGAATGACGCAAAATGGCCTGTGCCGGCGAGGGTTAAGCATAGGCTACTTAACGCTTTCCTAATTGTAAAGTTTTGCATTGTCTGCATGGTGAGGAGAACGCTAACCGGTCAGAAGGGCGATGTGTTGTGACTTGTGAGGAGGGCGCCGACAAGTCAGGAGGGCGCTTTACGATGAACGGCGACGCTGACTGATCGGGAGAGCGATGCAAGGTGATAAGGGGCGAGGGCGCTATGCGTTGCAAAAGGCGCAGGCTGGTCAGGAGGGCGCTGAACGCGAAGATGTCGCCGACAGGCGAGGAGGGCGCTGACAGGTCAGGAGGGCGCCCATGATGAGGGGGATGCTGTACGATGAGAAGGGCACTATACGAGTGAAGAGGGCGCTGGCAGGTCAGGAGGACACTGGACACTGTATAAAGAGGAGGGCGCGGACAAGATGAGGAAGGCGATGTACGGTCAGGAGGGCGCCGACAGATCAGGAGGGCCGTCTACGGTGAAAAGGGCACCGACTTGTCAGGAGGACGCTGAACGTAGAGGGCGCCGGTCTGGAGGGCTTTGTATGGTTAGGAGGCCGCTATACAGTGAGGAGGGTGGCGACAGGTCAGGAGGGCACTGTACGGTGAGGAGGGCGCTATAATACGATAGGCGCTGCCAGGTCAGGAGGGCGCTGACAAGTGTAGAGGGCGAGACAGATCAGGAGGATGCTGTGTGATAATGTCCATGAGGGCGCTAACTGGTCTGCGCGGAGGGCGCCGAATGTGAAGAGGGTGCCTACTGCCTACAGGCCAGGAGAGCGCCGAAGGCCCCCCCCCCCCTACATGGGCGAGGGTTAAGGATTGCCGTGCATCTTCACCCACCGAAAGAGATATAAAATTGTAAATCTGGGCGCCAGTACCGCATGATGACGCCGCAATGGCTTACCGTCGAGGGCGACTAGAGTGCTGGACACTGAAAAGGCGCCATCGGCGCACAGAATGATCGTGGAAGGCGCCATCCAGGGCGCCTTCGGCGCCCTGGATGGCGTCTTTCCAGAGGGTGCCTGCTAGATTTGGGAGGGGCTAAAGCCCAGTGTGCCCCTCCCCCCTTGGCTGCGCCCCTGAATCCTTTGTCTAGCGATTTTCGAAGCATGTATCGCGTCCGTAGGGGCCTTGGGAGCTGCCGGTGACCACAGGGGCCTTATAAGGCCCCTGATGACTCGGGACCCGTAGGCCGTATACGGCCTACGGGTACCGAGTCATGTGGGCCATATCACCACAGGGCACCGCATCTTTTTCAAGATAAATGACCGTTCTGAAGCGTGTCGCATTTTCCTGAGCATGATCTGGCGTTTACATAATATTAGCGCCCGACGGCCTCTCTCCTGTCTGCGGCTGACAGCTTACTGACAAGCCACCTGGCGATCGCAAACTCAACCCTAATTACGACGCTGTCCGCTAGGTGGCGGTGTCATACAATCCCAGTCAGGACAAGGGATTCTCATAATTATTTTGCTATCATATTTCCCTCCTTTTTTAAGTCATTTAAAAGCGCTATTGCACAAGTAATTTTACGATTAGCAGCGATTCCAGCCGCCGCATCAGGGTCCGGATGGAGCCAGGGATAGAGGTGACAAAAGATGAAAATTTTGGGAACCAGACTCGAACCAGACCCGGCTGGACATTTCTGGAACCAGTCGGACCCGGTCTTAGTTGGAATCGGAACCATTTGGACCCGTCCCCGAAAGTCAATTAATGCAAACTACTTGTAGGTGTCATTAGTTGCATCATGTAAAACAGCCTATTTCCCACTGGGAATACTCATGAGCTACTGTGTGCAAAGAAACATTCACTTCATGTGCTTCATATTTCGCAATAATGTGTAGTGTGCAAGATGTATAGTTTATGGTAGGACCCGGTTGGACCCGTCATAAAATTTCCAGGAACCGGTCTGGGTCCAGACTGCCGGTTCTTTGGACCGGGTCCTCGGGTCCACATTTTGCCACCTCTAGCCAGGGAGCGTATGCCCCGGTGACGTCACCGTAGTGTTGCAGATTTGTAACATTAGCGAGCCCGGACGATCTTACCTAACTTATACGGCCTTGCAGTGACCTAGGTTATCTTGTATGGATCTCTATTCGCGTTAAACATGTATCTAACATTGGTCATCTTTCAGCAACATCTGGGTGTTTGCCGATACCCCCCATCTAATCAAACTTCTTCGGAATCACCTACTGAACGAGGGTCTACGGCTGCCAGATGGAGGCGTTATCGATCGACAGCTCTTCCGTGATATCGTCGCCATCGACAGGGGCAAAGAGTTCAAGTTTTGCCAAAGCTCGGAATGGAAAGTCATGTCCAAGTGTGTTTAACTTCGAACAGTATTAACACTACAAACAGCGAACGGAAACATTCATTTTTTACACATTTATTGACCTGTGTACTGTGTAGACCCGTGGAACACCAGTCATCGTTGAGGTCAGATTGTTCCGACATTTCTGCTGGTTTAGGAGAAAATAGACATTAATATAAAATTAATTGGATAAATTCTTCTCTGTCCAAAGGTGACTAGACAGACCCGGCAGAAGGTACGTCCAGCTTCGCAACTCCTCAGTGGGTCCGTAGCGGCAGCGGTCGACACCTTGGGTCGGCACGAGGAGGCGCGCTTCACCCGCGCAATGGATGGCTTCGATGCACTAAACGGGCAGTTTCGCGGTGACGTAAAGCCACTGCGACGCGGGATCAAGGCCAATACAGCCCACTTTAAGGCCCTGGATGACCTGGAACAGCTCATACAGTTGCCATTTAACGGCAAAAGGTCTCTCTTTCCTTTCCAGAAGGGATTCCTCGTTACCATCAGGTCGATGCGCGGACTGATAGGTGACTTGTTGCCCCTGCTCGGCCCGACCGGTTACGTTTTGCCAGGTCTTATCAACCAAGACATGCTGGAGTCGTTCTTCGGCCTTGTGCGCGGAAAGGGTGTTGCCAACCCGCACCCGAGCCCGAGAGAGGCCAAGTGTCGAGTGCGTAGCCTGGCACTAATGTACGCACCACGCACTCAGGCTGAGTAAACCCTCTAACGCTGGCTGCGACTCCGGATCCCAGGGACACTGTGAAGCTAGAAAGTACCCTTCTAGCTGAGGGAATAGAGCTCGACGACTGGCTCCCAGATGACTCACGACTTGCCTCCGACCTTATCGCAGCCAAAGCGAAGGTCGAGAGCAAGGCCGTATAAGAGAGGTAGAATCATCCCGCAATTTCCAATGGACCGGTCGCTAAGCATTAGCGTGACGTCACTGGTGGATACCGCGCGGCGATGGGCTCCGAGCCGTACGTCGGGTACATTTGGCACTTTATCGTTGCTATTACTGAACGTAACGACAACTAATGACTCTTAATAACTTTTTACCCACCTAAAGCTGAGTTCCTTGCCGATACATTGCCGACCCGAGCCCCAGGGTTAACAATCTATCTTGGGATATGGGTCGGATGGGCGACCTCGCGACGGGAGAAGGAACGATTGCAATTGTTGTGTCCCGCACCGCCGCGCCGATTGCATTCTCTATCTGCACCCGGGGGGGGGGGGGGGCAGGGGGCACGTGCCCCCATCGGATCAGGGGGCCTCTCGGGCCCGAGGGGCCTTGCGACGCCAATTGGCGGCTGAGGGTCCACGCTGGCATTTTCGACTCAGAAGGGCCCCACAGGGCTCGAAAGAACACCTCATGTGCTCCGAATGGCCACACAATAGCCACACTTCTCTCCATAAGAGCCACACACCGGCTTTTTATTGCTCCTTGTCGGCATTTGAGGGCCCCTTGCCGGCCTCTCAGGGCCCATTGGCGACCTCTGAGGGCTACTTGCCAGCCTCTGAGGGCCCTTACCGGCCTATCAGGGACCAGCAGCTCTAAGGGTTCCACACACGCCTGTGATGACCCCCTAAACCAATGGTTGAAGGCCCCCACAACGGCGCCTGCGAGGGCCCTCACCGGCGGCTGTGAAAGCCCCAAACCAGTGCCAAGCTGAGGGCCCCACACTGCCACCTCTGAGTTCAACCGACACCCCTGAATGAAGTTCCAAAGGCCCAAACCAGTGCTTCTTAAGGCCATATATCGGCGGCTCTGAGGGCTCAACGCCGGAGCCTCTGACGGCCTAAGACGGGACCTTCGCATCGGACGGCCACTCACCGGTGACTTTTGAGGGCCCCACACCGACAACTCTGAGGGCCCCCACCGGCGTCTGAGAGTACCTTGCTGGTCTCTGAGGACTCCACAGGGCTCCTGAAGACATCGCAGACCTCTTGAGGGCCCCTTGTCGGTCTCTGAGAGCCTTTGTCGGATAATAAAGGGTTCGAGCCAGCAGCTCTAAGGGTCCCACACCCGACTGTGATGACCCCACACTGCAGTGTCTCTGAGGGCCCACAATGGCAACTGTCAGAGGACCCTCACCGGCGCCTCTGAGGGCCACACACTAGCACCTCAGAGGGCCCACAGCGGCACCTCCGGGGCCCCGCACCAATGCCTCTGAGGGCCCACACCAGTGCCTCCAAATGCTTCATAACCGGCGGCCCTGAGGGTACTACACCGGTGATTTTTGGGGGCCTACCGAAGGCACAACACAATCCCTTAAAGTCTCGCTGCGTTTCAATCCCAATCACATACCGGCTTCTATCCCAATTCCGGCTCTAGCAGCCCCCCCCCCATGGGTCAGCGGCGCCGCGCCGGTGTCGGTGCCGGGGGCAAGCGCCATCGGGGCGGCAGCCAGCCACGCGCACTCAATGGTTAGCGCTTAGCACCGGCGGCTAGCGCACGCCCGGCGTGTTATCGGCCGTGAGCCGCTCCAAAACGGGTGCAGTAACTGGTCGACATAGGCAGTAAGCAGATGAGGAGATACAGGTGAATTGATGACCGGCAAGCTTTTGTACTTTACGAGGGCGAAGGGTCGAAGTCGGCTGCTATGCCGTGGGCGGATTTTATCAGATGCCGGTTCACTATGACCTTTATCCGGGTCCTGGACCGCTGACGCACTCTTGGAGAGCCGAATCACAGCAAAATTCCATCCGCGACTGTATCTATACGGCTTACACTTTTCTGAAAACGTCTGCGTTTGGCCTTCTACGGGCCCGGCCGGCCGGCCGGACGGCCCCGATTGGCGATCCACCAGTGACGTCACTGGTAGTGTTAAGCTGATTGGCGAATAATACATGGGGAGAACCGGGACGACATCCCCCTGGTCGAGAGGGCCGACCGAACTCGTCCGGCCACGTCCGCAACCGCTGCTTCTCCGATCGACCCGAAAACCGGCGTCTCGGCGGAGCACTATGGGATAGCACGGCCCCCGCCGAAGTTAGTTGGTAGCACTGCTGCTCCACGGCGTACATTTCCTACCAGCCCATAGGGTTTACATGTTAAATGGCCTGTTTTCGGCGAGCGATATCTCGGTCAACCTTTAACCCGGCGGCCGCTGGGCCTCCGCGCCACCCGCCGGCCGCTGGGGGGGGGGGGCATAAAGTTGCCCCCCCTTTACTTCTGCGACGATATCGTCGCAACGCGAAGAGATAGAGAAGCGAAACTTTGCACACATCTTCCTGAATACCTAGCCGAGGTTGTGTCCAAATTTGGTGTCGATCCCATTTGAGATGACGTCACAGTGACGTCATAAGTGAAATTATAGATTTGCGACTCATATTCCTCACGATACATCACATATATGGGACCGAATATAAAGGGCCGATTATTGGTCAGAAACTAGATGGAAGTGTAGTAAGATGTTTTAGGATGACAGCAGGTGCTGTCTAGTTCATTTACAGTCGAGTTTCATGCTCAGCGTCATCAGAAACGGTCCATATCGGAAAACGACAAAACTTTATGACGTCACTGTGACGTCATCTTAGGTGCTACAACCACCAAACTTTCCTCAAACATTGCCTAGGTATTCATTAGAAGCTATGCCAAGTTTCACGTTCGTAGCTCATCAGTTTTCGGAGATATTTCACAAAACGTAAAGGGGGGCAACTTTATGCCCCCCCCCCCAGCGGCTCGTGGGTTAACCTATGATGCTTCATGAGCTTGAGAATCTATAGCCCATTGCAATGTTCTTTTGGCTGTATGTTTCAACTAAAAACAACTTATTATATACTATTAGGTTGCATTTCATTGAAAGTATCCACGGCCGGCTGACGGCTGGCTGCCCACAGTTTGCCACGGCTGTGGGCGGCTGTGGCTGTGGAGCCACGGCTGCGGGGCGGCTAGGCTGTGGAAAATTGCAGCCGTGCAGAACTCTAGCCTGGGGCATCGCCCCAGCGAGAACGAGTACATGTGGGATTCGCGGGGCGATGCGGGGCGGGGCGAGTTTTGTGAACGTTTGGTGCGCTCGCATTGTGACATGCCCAATATGTGCAAGCATCCATATAACGGGTGTCAAGTTCAAAATGGGACAAACGCAAAATTAAGGTAGACACTGTGTATTATAAGATATTTCAACGAAACCTTCACCACATACACCTTGTTCTGTCGCCAGTCCACTGGTACTAGTGAATTTGAACCAGGGGTTCATGCCTGTCTGCCAGACGCACGTGCTCTCCCGCTATCTTCATCATCGATCGCGGCACCTCCGGGACAATTTTCTTGATGCTGCTCAGGATTCTGGCACGCAGCTGCTGATCGGATGACGCTGTCCAGCCACCGCGGTAGACTTCTTGTTTAAGAATGCCCAAGAAGTCCTCAATTGGTCCCAGCTGCGGGACATTCGGCGGGTTTTCCTAACGGATTAAATATCAGGCATGCCAGCTTCCTCCAGAAACTGGCATGTGGCACGTGCATAATGAGCTGAAGCCAAGTCTGGCCAAAATGCCTATCCACCCTTTCGGTAGCTGGCCTCGATGAACGGTTTGAGGTTGCTGTTCAGGCACTTTGTGATGTAGACATGGGCGCTAACATTTGTTGAACTGGGGCCAATTGTTGGTTTTGGTACTCCCTTGGGTGATATGGCTATCCACACAAGAAGCGTACGTGGGAACTTCCTTATCGGACGGTACGTCACATTCGAAGGTGTGTCTCCACCAGGCCCAGCGTAAAAACCACGGTTTTGTGGCATTTCTGAGCCAGTGTAGGTGAAGTAGCTTTCATCGTCCATGATGACATCCTGCTCTCGAGTGGCACTCAGTTTTCCCCGGCTAAGGGGTCGCAGGCGGTCCTTTTGAGATTGTTCTCCTTCTCGCTGAGCAGATACCTGAGGAACTTTCTGGCGCATCCTATGTCTTACCCCTTCCTCTCTGAGAATTTGTCTCACTCTGTCATGCGTTATGCCAAAGCTGCGGCCTAAGAGACGAAGTGAAACGCCGACTTTGCCGTCTGCCATGCGAACAAAGTCTTGGCGCCTCTTTGCTGACATTTTGGGAGCAGGCCTGCCATTCTGAGCTCGTCTTATGTGTCCTTTGTCTAGGAATGTATTGATAACGCGATATCTCAGTCGATCGTGGAATACCAAGCGATTTAACGTGGCGGAAAACCTGAGCCTTAGTCAAGTTCGAGTTTTGTCAACTACTCTCGCGACAATGTCTTTTGCGGCTTGCTTGCTCAAAGGCTCCATGACGACTGACCTCAATACGTAGCCACAATATTTTAACATCATGCTCGTGCAATTCACGTATGGACATTCTGTCCAAATTTCAGGCGAATATCTAAAGGGAGGTTGAAAATAGAGCGATTTCAATTTTGTCTCATTTTGGACTTGACACCCGTTACATGAGTGACATGTGATTCACGATGTACGTGTACCTATACATCATATGTGCTATATGAACGAAATAAATGTTTATAAAAAAAAACTATGTAACTCATCCAGGTAAAATGGGCGCTTTCCGCGTCGTTGGTGTACCCGTTGTTCTATATACCCTGGGTTGAGATGCTGTGCCAGGATGCGAGCCTTCCGGATGTGAGGATTGTGCGGCGCTTCGTCCGTCTCCGCACCTTCATTCGGATCAGCCACATCAACAGGGAAATGCGTCAGGAAGGCCAAGATGATGAATATAGAGAGGCGAAAAAGCGGAAGCAGTTCGCAAACTAGCCGTCACCTGGCGAGGCATCAGAACTGTCGTCGGACAAGTCAGTTGAAGAAGTCAGACATGTGTGCTTGTTGCTTCGTTGTTTGCTTTCCGTGTGCCAATGACCACTGTGATAAAGTCAAAGCGTCTCTAACATATGAACATTTCACCATTTATTAGAATTTATATTTATTTAATTAGAGAAATCGTTAAAGCATTACTCCAAGTGACTCTTACTGACTGGCGGTATGACGTGATGTTAATTAAACGATTTGCTGTCTCTGTGTCTCCGCATTCAAC
Organism: Amphibalanus amphitrite; assembly: GCF_019059575.1. Lineage (NCBI taxonomy): Eukaryota > Metazoa > Arthropoda > Thecostraca > Balanomorpha > Balanidae > Amphibalanus > Amphibalanus amphitrite. Next base: position 220,595 of record NW_024881774.1, read on the forward strand.
CTTTGCCTGCATTGGCGTTTTCACATCCTATCAGGGGGATGTCGTCCCGGTTCTCCCCATGTATTATTCGCCAATCAGTTTAACACTACCAGTGACGTCACTGGTGGATCGCCAATCGCGGCTGTCCGGCCGGCCGGGCCCGTAGCCCGGCAGTTGCTGGGGTATTTCGCCACCCACCGTTTGCTGGGGGGGGGGGGGGCGTTAAACGCCCCTAGCCGATAACTCGAGAACCAATAGGCGCAGCGAAACGCACTAGGCGGCAAACGAAAGAGCGCGACGAGACGCTTCAGATGAATACTTTAAAGTTGAATTTTGAGGTCACAGGTCGGGTCAAGGTCAGGTCAAACACCTGAAATCGGGTTTTCAGTAGCATGGACTTCAGGACTTCGCAATGGGCGCCTCTCGCCATAAACTGTCAAAAAGGTGCACAATCCATCTTATAAGGCCTACAAGAGTGTCAGCTCCATGTAGGGGTCAGTCAAGCATAGGTCAGGGTCAAGGTCAGGTCAACCGGGTAGGCACATATCCCCGAAAATCAAAACTGATATTCGCAGCCTGTGACACATGTTTTATAGGTAATTTGGGGTGTAGAACACGATGGTGACATTCATTTTATTATATGTGTACGTGTTTGGCTCAAAAAGTTCAATTTAAGAAATTCATGTATAATGGTCGTGAAGTAGTCACGAAAAATTGCCAAGATTCAGTTCAATATTATGGAAAATGCGGAACGATAATCAATAATCGAAGATAGCCATTTGATTGCCCATGGTATTGGCAGTCTAATGGCGTTTACGGCATGTCTGTATGTCTATTCTGTGATTTTATATGATTTTTTGAACATTTGCCGTTTTTGGTCGAAAACTCAGAAATCATGACGTCACTAAAACCTCGATATCTCAAAAATTTTCCGACCGATTTCTTTAAAACTTTGTCACAATAAACTTCAATCAATTCTCTACAGGTACCCAAAATTTGGCGCGCCTACGGCGCGCCATTTTTATGCTATGGCCCGGTGAAAAAAGTGGGGGCGTTTAACGCCCCCCCCCCCAGCAACTCGCGGGGTAGAAGGCAAAACGCAGACGTTTTCAGAAAAGCGTAAGCCGTATAGCTACAGTCTCGGATGAAGTTTTGCTGTGATTCAGCTGTCCCAGAGTGCGTCAGCGGACCAGAACCCGGATAAAGGTCATAGTGAACCGGCATCTGATAAAATCCGCTCACGGCTTAGCAGCCGACTTCGACCCTTCGCCCTCGAAAAGCGCAAAAGCTTGCCGGTCATCAATCCACCTCATCGACCTCATCTCCTTAGGTACTGCCTATATCGACCAGTTACCTACTGCAGCCGTTTTGGAGCGGCTCACGTCCGATAACACGCCGGGCGTGCGCTACCCGCCGGTGCTAAGCGCTAACCATTGAGTGCGCGTGGCCGACTGCCGCCCCGATGGCGCTGGCCCCCGGCACCGACACCGGCGCGGCGCCGCTGACCCAAGGGGGGGGGGCATATATATATATATATATATATATATATATATATATATATATATATATATATATATATATATATATATGTCTTCACTACTAAATTTTATTGGTCCCTGGCATGTTTGAAGCGGTAGGATACCAATCAAAAAAATCTGGGACGAAAACCTAGCCTGCTGCGAGCGGTTGAACGGAAGCCTGTCGGGACGGCGCCAGGCGTTGAAGTCTCCCCGTTAGTTACGCGCACACTAGCACCACGCGGCGGCTGGCGCCGTGCCGCCGCGTTCCCGGTCAGCCGTGTTTTAGCGTTCACTGACGGGTCGAGGTGATTATTCTAAGCTTTCCTAAGAAGCTTTCTGCCCCGCAGCTCATTATTGAGCAAGAATATCGCACAAACTGCATAGAACATTGACATGCAGGTTGTCGGCACATATGGAGAAGGGGATGTTTTGGTTAATGCCTCCTTTAATAGGAAGAGATTGTGGAAGAACAACACATTTCTTTTGGAAATTACTCATCCTCCTTCTTCCTACGTGCCTGCTTTAGTAATCGAAGTACCCCTATTGACTCTACGTTCTTGATTCGGCTGTGGATTTTATGCATGGAATTCCGCTATATTATATTTTCACGCTCAATGTCCCCTGAGCTATATTGAGGCGTCACGGGACAGCAATGCTCAGCACAAAACCGCAGAGAAAAAGTCAATGTGGCCATGCGTTTTGTATGCCAAAATGTGTGAGCCATGGTGTGTACCAGCAGCCGTTGTCACCATTGTAATTTTCACGACTTTATCTTTATAAGGATGCAATTTCCCACTTCCTAGTTCCCAGACTGGGTTTGGAGATATTATAGTTTTACACAGGGGGCGTCGAAGTCTAGTAGGAAAATCTGGAAATCCCCGGCGTGACGTCACGTCGGGGATGACCGACGGCACCTAGCACTGAAAGATACGGCAGAACGGCTATTTTTGAAAAATGATTAAAAATACTTTTGTGCTGTTATGACACATAAAACACTTATCAGCATGTTCCTCATCATGTGATAAAGGCAAATCCGTGGTCGAAAATAGCCGAGACCCTCCCAATTTCCAACCATCGACCTGATAAGCAAAGGATGTAAGCGTAACCCTTAAGGGCGACTTTCCGTTACATATCTGTACATATGCAGCCTTATGGAAATCGGTAGTTTGGCGATTGGCGACGCGCGCGACATCTGTCCTGCGACTGTAGCGACGGCTGGTGGCTGCTTTTCTGCCGTATGTAGGTATTGGGGTTTTGCCAGATGTGGTTCCTACTGCTACACCACTATGTTGACCCAATACTAGAAAAGTTATTTTGCTAGTAAAAGGCATGCAAGTTAAAAGTTGATTTATAAAACTGCGTATAAATGATAACGAGATAATAATAAAGAAATTTTGATTGAACAATTATTTAAATAACCAACCGTAAAACTATATTCTGGTAGGTTTAGTAGAAATAAGTCCGTGCAACCTTGTATTTAGGGCCTTGGTTTTACAGAAACATTTGGGAATGTCTGTAATGTAAGTTAACCCTCGCCGGACCTATTGGTTTTCTACATACGCGCCGGCCGAGGGGGGGGGGGGCGGGTACGACCCCCCTCGCCGTTTCGCCCCTGGTGGAGCTAGCGCGTCGCGGAAAAAACGAGCGTGTGCGCCGTTACGAGACGCAGAGATTGGTACCCGATTTTAAGGTCCTAGGTCAACCGGTGACCTCTGAGGTCAGGTCAAATGCCCCAGAGTACGGTTCAGTTTTTGGTGAATAACTTCGCAAAAAACGGCCGCAGAGCCGCGATTTTGGCAGCATCGTGTTCGCCTCGCTGAGGCGCGTCGAATGATATACTTTTTGTTCGGGTTAGGTCAACTTAGGGTGTTGACCTCAGGTCAAGGTCAGGTCAGCACCCCCAGGTCACGAAGTTGGTCGAAAGAGGTCATGTCGCATATCATTCGATTCGGCAGGTCTTCCTGAGTCCATTGGTGGCTTTCTCGATTCGCTAGCTCAATTAGATCGGGAGTTATTGACGAAAAACTAATATGACCTTGATGACGTCATAAATGACGTCACGGAAGGTCAACATTGCAAAAGTGACGCATCTAACCTTGCAAGGAGTACATCAAATCACGATTCTGTGTGCTTGAGCTAGTTGGAGATCGTTCCCGGCGCCAGAATAGCAGTTTGAATTTTTCCCCATTGACTTATAATGGTGAGGTCACGAAAATGACCTGACCTCATATGACCTTTAGGAAAAATCCGAGATATACAAGTTGTGAGACTCATAATGGATACTAGATCCTGCAAGTTTCATTTCCCTGTGACATCTCCTCTGGCAGTGAGGGCGTTGCGAAGTTGCGACATCTGAAGACCGTGCAGAGGTTCACTTATGACGTCATAGGTCAGTGACCTGACCTGACCCAAAAATGCGGTTGGTGTCAAAAGATGCGGCTTGGATCAAAGGTCAGGTATGCCAAGTTTCAGCTCTCTATTGCCAGCGTGTTCGGAGCTATCGCGAAAAAACCCTATGGGGGGGGGGGGCGGCACCCGCCCCCCCCCCCCCTCGGCCGGCGAGGGTTAAAGCGAATACCGAAAGGAATCCACATATTTTCGATTTCCTGTTTGCTGTATTGCTTATTAAATGCCAGACGTCATGATGGCATGGCTGCGATTGATGGTATGCCGGATGGCCAGGGTACGAACTCACGGTAAGTCAGCTTGGCCGGCAGGCATCAACAGGCACAATAGTCTTACACTGATATCGTCACCCTCAGTTATTCGTCACCATTCAGCAACAAGCCCAGAGCTTCGGGCTTTGAACCGTAAGGTACAGGTGTAGGAGCAAGACATTGCGCCGATTCGAAGGGCTGGAAGGGCAGCATCGCGGGGGCTGGAATGCGCCTGAGCGGCTGAGACCATCCCATTGGGACGGGGGTGTTCTGGGTGCACTCAGCCGCTCATGCTGGGAAATGCATCCAATGGAGCTCTCCATTCGAATGATTAGGGTGACCTTTAGTCTAGAACAAGGAAGGATGACTGTTGGCTGGTCCCGAGGATAGATACAAAGGACAGGTAATGACATCATATAATGAATCGAAGACGGCCCCGGTCCGATCCTCTGATAGGGGTTCATTAACACGTATCTCGTTGTGGACCATTTCGTTTTCCTCCACCGTAGTTTTTGCACCGACCTGAACCGGTTGGAAGGTAACGATGTTCAGAAACCATTAACCCTCGCCCGTAAACGGCGATCTGCCACCTTCGCCCATGCAGGGGGGGGGGGGGGGGGGGGGGGTTGGTGCGACCCCCCCTTGGCGTTTGAAAACGGAGCGTCGTAGAGCTTAGCGGAAAAGACCAACGGATTGCTCTCGCCGAGATCTCGCGATTGGTGGTATATTTTTTGGTCCTAGGTCAACATTTGACCTACTTTTGACCGGTCAAAGGTCAAATTTTCGGAAAAATAGACTTTTTTCAACTTTCGGCGGCGATTGCGGCAAAACGGTGGGAGATATCGACTTGAAACCTTCACTATCGTGTTCCTTGATCAATTCTCTATCGTTTGGTATGTATTTCGTTTCCCTAGCTCTAAAAATGGCGCGTTGGGAGCGCCGGAAGTCGGCAAGGTCACAGTCGGCGGCAGAAATTCGAAAAATCAAAATTTAAATTTTTGAAATCTGATTGTATTTGTGGATTTGGGAGGTCCATTTGCTCCCTATAGAAGCTAATATTGCTGCATATTCCCATTGAGGTGACAAGAATTAGCAAAATAGTGGTTCGGGCGCTTTTCAAAAATAGTACCGGACGCTGTTCCTCTTGTGACGTCATAGCTCCGTGACCTGACCTGACCCGGTCAAGTTTCTTATACCATATGATAGCCAATACTTGCCCCAACATGCATGGGAAGTTTCATCACGATCCATCAACCGATCTCCGTACCACCGGCAGGAAACCTCGGGCGTTGGCACTCAGTTTGTGAAAATCCGGCCGGAGGCTGTTCCCTTTGTGACGTCATAACTCCGTGACCTGACATGACCCGGTCAAATTTTTTTTATCAAAAGATGCGCAAGGTTTGCCCCATAAGGTACCCAAAATTTGGCGGCGCTGCGCGCCGCCGTTTTTGCACTATTTCCGAAAAACCTCAGGGGGGGGGGGTTGCACCAACCCCCCCCTACATGGGCGAGGGTTAAGATCGTAATTGTATATTCGTTAAATATTCGTTCACTGAGCAGGTAGGACAGGTTCAACACAGTGAAAACCTCATCCTATCATCCAATAATTATAAAGTAGTCTTCATGGAATGGAAAGGCTAACCCGCGCCCCGTAGGGGGGGGCCGAAACGGCCCCCCCCTGTCCTTTTCGGTCGATATCTCCTAAACGGCTGGAGATATCGCCACCAAACTTTCAGGACCCCTCCGGGCATCAATTTTACACATTGTGACAAAAAATTTTTCCAGAGGCTATGATAGGTTGGCCACAAATGACGTCAGAGTGACGTCATGTTCTGTCATTTTCGACCGAAAAAAGACCTTCGCGAGAAGACCTGTCAGGACTACAGCTTTGAAGATACAGGAAAATGATCAAGACATAAAAGGTGTAGAATTGACAGGGCTACAAAACTGCTATCTCGAATTTTTGAAATTTTTGAGTTTTGACCCCCAAAAATCAAAAAAGCATTTTTTTGGATATATTCGCCAAAAAATCCAAAAAGTTTTTTGAGTTTCGAAAAAACCGGAATATATGTGATAGCAGTGTTCCATTTTTCGGAATTTTGGGTGGAAAATCACACCTAATGGGCAAAATATTTTCATCCCAAAAACCAGGAAAAATGGAATTCTTTCATCTTTGAAAAATGTTCAACGCATTCAAAGAGTTAACAGCCACATTACATACCAATGAATTGACAGTTGATAAACCCACATCCTTTTCTTTCAGATCCTGTCAAGATGAAGATCCTAACAAGAAATCCTGATTCCTGATCAATCAATCCTACACTGAGCACATGAGCCAGCTGTTCTTTAAAAGGGATTGAATATGATGAAAAAGTGTGACATTGTATTGTGAAGTGCAAGAGGATAGGTAGTAGGTACTTCATACCTGCCATGCAGTGTTTCAAAATCAATATGTAATATGTAATGATGCATGCCATTATGAATGATAAAATACATCATTGACAACTGAGTGAATATTGTCCAGAGTCCATGTGATTATCTCAGGAACTGGGTCCAGTTTAATCTTAGATTATGACAATTGACACTACTTTTTGAAGCATTGCAAAATGCAAATTCCAGTTAAAATGGCCATGAACACAAAAAACACATGCTTGCTTGTCTGCACATGACCTAGCACAAAGAGCTGGGAGCGCCATATAGACAGTTACAGGTTTGTTGCATGATTCCCATGAATAAAAAGATGTTAAATGAGGGCACAAACCCAACAACTCACCGGCACTCTGAAGAACGATAGAAAATTACGCTGCGCGACACTTCCCCCAAATCAGAAGTTGGATGACCTTGATTACCTACACCAGCCTAGATTTGTGTTCTGAATAAATGCTTGTGGATATTCATAACAATTATGATTCGTGGTTTGCTGCCCACGCAAATCGTATGAGCCGATGCTTGCGCAAATTAAACACTACCTCTGCAATTTGCTTTTGACTAAGTTGCGCAGGATACGCCTACAAAATTTTCATCTTTGGACCCGCAGTCAGCTGGGCACACCCTGGCACACCCTAGGGATGAATTTAAAACTTGGTGGGCTCTAACTTCTTTCATATACCAAATAGGGGTATGAGACAGGTACCAACTTATTCTACATTCATTTCTGATTCTACTGCACCAATTTCACCACAAATTTTGTCAGTCAATGGCTTCTAGAGGACTTAGAAGCTCGAGGCGTCGGGCCTGGCAGAGGTCCAAGATGAAAAAAGCCACCCTGCGCACACCCTAGGGATGAATCTAAAACTCCGCGGGGTTTGGCTGGTTTCATACGCAAAATAATGTTTCGAGACCAATACCAATTTATTCTGCGGTCTTTTCTGATCATACTATATCAATTTCATCACAAATTATTAACGTTATTAGTTTTAAGAGGCCTTTAAAACTCGAGGCGTCGGGTCGGGCAAAGGTCCAAGATGATTGATACGCCACCCTGGCACACCCTAGGGATGAATCTAAAACTCTGCGGACTTTGGCTGGTTTCATACGCGAAATGAGGTTATAAGACCAGTAACGATTTATTTTGCAATCTTTTCTGATGCTTTTGCAGCAATCTTACCGCCAATTATTCAAAGATATCGCATACCTACGATTTTTTGCATCGTGACGTAAGCAATGACAGGACGAAGGTTCTGCATAGGTTTGTTGGAATGGGAAAACCTTGATCTTGCTAACATTTAGGCCTTATACCTCTCATACGGCCTTGAGCAGCTAGCGTATATCGCGTATATGGCTTTGGAGCAGAGAGCAAGCAAGTAGGGTTCTGTCTGAGTAGGGTTCAGGTTACCTCGCAGGTAGTTTATCCATATTATGGTTGGAATATTGTGCATGCATGAATTTGGCCTCTGTAGAATATTCAATATTGGACATTTGTGGAGCAGATGTCACACAAAGGTTTTCCAACCATGACCATGACTAAACACTAGGTTTGAATTAAAGTTTGTAGGTTGTAGGTAGGGTTCGGTCAATTTGGTGTTGCAACTTGCACGTCCTGTGTTTTTATTTTATATATATATTTCATTTAAGAATACCCAGTTTCTGTTAACATGTGTTATGCTGTAGCCTATCCTATCAACATTTTGCATGTATAGGCATAGGTAAATGATGAATCATAATTTTGTGTATGATGAGTGTGCACTATAGATGTCTGCTTTTTAAGAATATCTCATTACCCAGGAGCAGGACAATGCCAAAGGACATTACAATGCCTAACAGGTCCAGGTGCAATGAGGTAGATGAATTGTACAGCTTATTTGTCCTTACATTAGGAAAAGTGCATTTTCAATGTCAGGCTAAATGAAGGTGCATAGGCTCATAATATCACGACTCGTCATAGGCAACGTTGGGTACCTGTGAGTTTTGAATGACATGCAATTGATCTATGACTAAATGACACTCTTTCTTAAACATTCCTACTCCAGGAGGCCATAACTGAAAAAATCACTTCATTTTTAACCCTAACCTATTGAACTCTTTCTTGAATACAATCACCTCTAACAAATTTTCATGTATGGAACAATCTGTTATAGATTCACAAGTTCATGGCACACTGCACAGACAAATGCTATTTTCAGCACTGTGTTGTAATATTGGAGGAATTGAGGACTGAGGTTGAAATTAAAGGTATGTGTTTAGATGAAGGAAGTACAGATCTGTAGCCTGTAGATTTCTAGATAGGTTGTAGGTTTTTGGTGGATAGGTGGAAGTTTTGTAGGTAGGTATGTAGGCTGTAGGTAGTTTGGTAGGTTGCACGTTTTAGGTAAGAAGGTATGGTAAAGCCAGATTTGGTTGTGTTGTAAATTTTCACTGAACTCACATTTACCAAATTGAAATATCAACTTAAAATGTGGCTTCAATGATTCATGTCAGTAAGAAATGGTATAAATGAAGCATGTTTAGCTGCTGAGTGCTGTATCACAAATTATGAGGCAAACATATGGCAAACCTAAACATAATAGCTGCCATTTAAAGGTAGTGTGCCAGCTTTCCTGGACCGTATGGAGTTAATGGCCCAGATAAGGAGAACCGGATTTTTAGAACTTATCCATACCTTCAAAACTCATGGAAACGTCTTAAATTCTTCAAATTTTGAGTACCCCAGTGCGAAATTCGCCCCGACGGGTTGTCGGTCGTACCCCAACCACATTTCACACCACTATGAACAATAAATGCACACACTGAAATCGCTATTACCGATATGCTCATCCAATCAAGTTTCGATAAACCCGTTCATCATCAGCTCCTGCGGTTTCGAACACGCCTGTTAGGTGGTGCGGTAGACCACGCCCAAAGCCAGGGCCCCGGTAACGTGAGGTAGCCGAGTCAGGGCAGCGTGCGCTGACCCAAGCCGGAGCCGCGCGTCCTCCCGGTGTCATGTGATAGCCCGGGGCTGCCCGCGGGGATGCGGTAGACCGCGCCCAAAGCTGCGGCCCCGGCTTGGGTCAGCGCACGCTGCCCCGACTCCGCTACCTCACGTTACCGGGGCCTTGGCTTTGGGCGCGGCTTCTGCTCATACTTTGTGGTGCAGCCTCTGACTTCGGCCAAGAAAAATGCGTCAGCTGATCATTGTCATTTCTGCCACTTGCGTGTGGTGAAATGGGGTCATAACTTATAAGACGGCTTTTTCATATCAATTATTTTACATAAAATCATATTTCAAACCATAAATAATGTTCGACAGCCAAATAAAAGAAACAATACCAATACGGGCTTACAGTTTAAGGCTCGACATTGTGTTGTCTACGATTAGACAGCTGATAACTCATTCCCTTACGTCGTATGGTCGTAACACTATAATGACCTTTGCTTATTGTCACAAGTGCGCCGCATTCGCGATTGTTGCCCGACGCCTGTTTGCAGGTGAGCCCACTACAGTTGTTATACATATCTAAAAACCGATAAACTTTTAGGCGAAAAAGGCACTATTCCAGGCCCATTTTTGATTTTTTTTGCGATATTAGGTAAAAACAGAAGCTTCTTATCCTAGGAAAAATAAAATGGGAAATCTTTCAAAGGTGGCACACTACCTTTAAATTATATTAGGTGAGCATTTGTTCAGGTAGTAATGATAGGTAGTCAATATGCTCATTATTGAGCAATTGAAATTGCACTTAGACTCACCAAGAGTGACATTACTGCAGCCCAGGTGATCACAAGTGGCAATTGGCATGAGAACCATAACTAGCAAGCAAATTGCAATGAAATGAAGGGAGAGTGCGAGATGTGAACAGTGAAGGCATAGGTTGCTTATTGGAATCAGTCAAGAGTTTTTGTAGTTGACTTGTTAGTGAAAAATAGCTGGCCAACAAACAGAAAGGACAATGGACATCTATAAAAACTGGCAGACTGTGAATCAGTACATTGATAAATGATACTATAAACACATGAGAAGTGTAACAAATGGCATCCATCTAAATCATGCAATGTTGGTATGCCCTACAACAGTTGATAAGTGTTTCTGTCCTTTCCTTGTTCACAGGATCCAATTCTATTTCCTGTCCAGTGCCCGCTGGAGACTAGAGACAAGACCTTCAATGTCGTGTTGAGCGAGAACTGAGATCGCTTCACGGCTCACCACAAACTCAGCCAGCTCTGAGCTCTCCTAGTCCTGACGTCACGAGTCCATTTGTCCTGGACTGAGGCTGGTTTCCGATGTCCGTCTTCCTTCTTCTTTGGTAACGTATCGCATTTCCTTTTTCATCGTCTTGTCATTTGAACATCCAAGTCACCTTACCAGAGCCACCGAGTACGATAACCTTTTCGATTCAGGAGTGGATTGTGTTTATATGTCAAAATGCCTAGTGGTCGAGGTCGGGCACGTGGCTGTTTGACATCCGACTCAAAGCTAACATGCTATCTGTGTCAAAATGTGAGTATTCGTAACAGCAACATCCGGAGACATGGTGCTGTTATGCACAAGTTGAACGTCAAACAGTTGACTGCCTACCGAAAACAATGTATGAAAACCACTCTGGCCGAAAAACGCGGGGAAAAGAACATCGATTTTTCACTTGTTGGAGAGTGCCCGCCCCCGCCATCGGGGGCAGGCGACCGCGAGCCAGACTCAGTCTCAGATGACAGCGATGACGAAAGCGGGGTGCCGAGAGCGGAGCTGAGTCTGACCGCCACGCGCGGACCGGGTAACGCCGCCGCCGCCGTCGCCGGTGGTGCTGAGGGCGGGAGCGGGAGCGGCGTGCCGAGAGCGGAGCAGAGGTCGGACGCCACGCGCGGACCGGGTAACGCCGCCGCCGCCGTCGCCGGTGGTGCTGAGGGCGGGAGCGGGAGTGGCGTGCCGAGAGCGGAGCAGAGGTCGGACGCCACGCGCGAACCGGGTAACGCCGCCGCCGCCGTCGCCGGTGGTGCTGAGGGCGGGAGCGGGAGTGGCGTGCCGAGAGCGGAGCAGAGGTCGGACGCCACGCGCGGACCGGGTAACGCCGCCGCCGCCGTCGCCGGTGGTGCTGAGGGCGGGAGCGGGAGTGGCGTGCCGAGAGCGGAGCAGGGGTCGGACGCCACGCGCGGACCGGCCTTCATAGACGATGGCGACTGTTTTGCTAGGCTCAGGAATCTGTCTGACAAAATGGGCACCGTTCTTGATCACTTTGGAGCTCTGTTCAATGAATTTGAGCTGATGAAACAGCAACTTGAAACGCGCGATGTCACAAATCAGTTGAGTGCCCTGGACCAGTCCATAAAAGGCCTGACAGGCAAGCTCAACTCCATGACCGAAACCCAAAGTCAAAAACAGACCCACCCGGACAGTCATCGTATAACCGAGCAGGCAACAGCTGACCCCGACGACGACAGCAGCACTGACGGCGACGGCACTGCCGCTAATGTTGCCGACGCCTTTCCATGGCTCATAATCGATAAGTCAGGCACGCCTGATCGCGCAAAGTGCAGCACCTGCTGTAAATTCGGTGGCACAGTGGGTTCAAAAAATGAACTGTGGGTGTCGAAGGGCGTGGTTCTCGGGCGGCATGCGAAACAAAGGCTCATGAAGCACGCGAGCTCTAATCGCCACCGCAGAGCCGCAGAACTAGAGACGGCTACAAAAAATGTCCCATCGATCGAAGCCGCCACACAGGACATGATAAAAAAAAATCGGAGAAGGTCACCGGCCAAAACCTAACCATCGCATACCACGGCGTTCTTCGCTCTCACTCATATGAGGACCACGCACAGGAGCATCTGCTTCTGAACACTCTTGGCTTCGATCTGGGCAACCAGCACCAGACCGGCGCGGCGGCTGCTCAGGCCGTCGACACAATTTATGAGGAATTTACCGATGAGGTGGCACGCCACCTGGCCACTCCCAATCCAGCGACAGGACGGCGCAGGCACTTACATCTGAGTCTCGACAAATTCACAGAGGGCAGGAACCAGCGGCAAGCGGTAAACCTAAGGGTGCTAGACTCGGATGGCTGTCCTGTGGTCGTACACGGAACGACTGGTGTCATACGCACATATAATGACCCAGTACCCGAATACACGGCACAGCAGACGACGCGAACCACCGACACACACCAGGCAGACGGACGTGGCGTGACTTGTCACGCGGCGAACTGTCTAAGGGACGAGCTGCGTCTCACAGACGAGAATATCAGCGTACAGGTCACATCGTCTTCCACTGACTGCGAGGCAGTTTATGCAGGAAAGTCGAACGGTTTCCGTCGCATCTGGCAGGAAAAATTCAACCAGGGACTCATACACCTTGACGACCGCGATCACCGCCTTGAAACCCTCCTAGCTAAGGCGATCAAAGAGGACGAGGGTGAGTGGACGGAGACGTACCTAGATGACTTGCGACAGGTGATCGGCTTGTTCCTGGGCTCCCCGCTCCTTAGGCGTCATGTTCATGCAGCCGCTGCACAGCTGGAGGAGGTCGCGAAGTCCCTGCAGCGGCTGATTGAGACTCGTTTCGTTGAATATTTGGTCACGGCCGTAAAAAAAGTGCTACACAACCGTGCCGCCATGATGAATGTGCTACACGACATGATCGGGCGAGGCAGCCCACCAAACGGTGCCCATCAGGCGCTTCGCACCCTAGAGAGCGCGGAGTTCCTGATGAACTCCCTCGTCATGATCGACGTGATGACCCCAGCTGTGAGCCTGCAAAGCGGGACAGTCGGCAACTTACTCTGTTTTCCAGGACCAGCGCGAAGTGCACAACTACAAAGCTTCCCTGCAGAACATTGCCGCTGGCACCTTCACTGGGCTGCTGGATAACGAGGGACCGGGGGCGGCAGCTGGGAGATTCAGGGGTGCTGCCGTCGGTGTATCCGAGCGGTATGCTCTGCGGCGGGACGGAGGAAGGGAGGGGACGAGTCGGGATCAGGACGAACTCAAAGACGCAACGAAACGACGTCAGGAACTGGCGAACACTATCTTGAGACTGTCTCCCACCTACCTTGACATGGCACCAGAGGAGACACTAATAACAGAAACGTTCGACATGGAGAAAATCACCAATGACGCCACGGGCGACTACGGGGAGAAGCAGTTCTCATCCCTGGTCACACGGATCGCGGCAGGGCCACTGACTATTCCCGCTAGTCCTTGTTCTGATTCGTGTGACGGAGCTGCCTGTGAGTGTCTCCTGCGACAGTACCGAGTGATGAAAGAGCGGATAAAGGCAAGCCTCTCTGACTTTCCCGACTGGCTGCCCGTCCGGCCTGACTCCCAAGTGCGCTCATGGTGCCCAGAAAACGTCCTGAAAAGCTTTCAGGACGTCAAAACCGGCCTCCACAAAGACATTCCTGACGCGGTGGAGATAGCCGAGATCTGTTTGGTGATGTCACGCTCCCAGTCAGATACAGAACGTGTCGGGAAAACCGCAAAGCGCGTCAGTGAGGGTCGGTTCGAGGGGAAGTTTGACGAGAGGAAAGATGACAGGAAAGACAGGGCGAAGAAAGAGGTCTTTATCATAGAGAACGCTGTTCCCCTGAGATTCTTCCCGGCAGCTGCTATCACGGCGCGGTGGCTCAGGCACCACCGCCCGTCCGTGAAACGAGCTGTGACTGATCGCCAGTCCCTCACAGTTCAGCGACTCAACAAAATGCCGAAAAAACTGAAGTTCATGTTTGAGTGATTTGGTGTAGATCAGTGGACGTCGGGCGATCGCCCATCACCTACAGTTATCAGGGTTTTCATCTTTGATCTTGGTATTGATGATTATCTCTTTGTACATACGCATATATGTCCTTTTAAGAAAAACGCAAAAAAAGCTCAGAGTTCAACATTTATAAATGGCCTGTGGACAGCTCTCGAGGCGTCCACAGGGCATATTTTAACATACTGACTGCGTCCCATTTTGGGACGCAGCCCCCTGCCTTTGGGACGTAGCACTCGCGAAATTTGGACCACTGCGTCCCACACTGAAATGTCACGGTTTCAGCGGAAAAGTGCAAGCAATAATAATTAGCATGCCTCGGTCCTTTACTATGCAACAGACTCCATAAGAGCCCCACACCGGCTTTTTAGTGTCCCTTGTCGGCCTTTGAGTGCCCTTTGCCGGCTTCTCAGGGCCTATTGGCGACCTCTGAGGGCTACTTGCCGGCCTCTGAGGGCCCTTACCGGCTTACAGGGACCAGCAGCTCTAAGGGTTCCACACAAGCCTGCGATGACCCCCTAAACCAGTGGTTGAAGGCCCCCACAACGGCGCCTGCGAGGGCCCTCACCGGCGGCTGTGAATGCCCCACACCGGTGCCTAGCTGAGGGCCCAACACTGCCACCTCTGAGTGCAACCGGCACCCCTGAATGAGGTCCCGAAACCAGTGCTTCTTAACACCATATATCGGCGGCTCTGGGGGCTCAACGCCGGAGCCGCATCGGACGGCCACTCACCGGTGACTTTTGAGGGCCCCACACCGACGACTCTGAGGGCCCCACTGGCGTCTGAGTGTACCTTGCTGGTCTCTAAGGACTCCACAGGGCTCCCGAAGGCACCGCAGACCTCTTGAGAGCCCCTTGTCGGTCTCTGAGAGCCCCTGTCGGCCTGTAAAGGGTTCGAGCCAGCAGCTCTAAGGGTCCCACACCGGACTGTGACAACCCCACACTGCAGTGTCTCTGAAGTCTGAGGGCCCACAATGGCAACTGTGGTCCAGGACCCTCACCGGCGCCTCTGAGGGCCCACAGCGGCACCTCTGGGGGCCCGCACCAATGCCTCTGAGAGCATCAGACCGGTACCTGTGAGGGCCCACACCAGTGCCTCCAAAGGCTTCATAACCGGCGGCCCTGAGGGCCCTACGCGGTTGATTTTGAGGGGCGTACCGAAGGCACCACACAATCCCTTAGTCTCGCTGAGCTTCTATCCCAATCCCATACCGGCTTCTATCCCAATTCCGGCTCAACTAATTATCAGCCCCCCTCCCCCCTCCATGGGTCAGCAGCGCCGCGCCGGTGTCGGGGGCCAGCGCCATCGGGGCGGCAGTCGGCCACGCGCACTGAGTGGTTAGCGCTTAGCACCGGCGGCTAGCGCACGCCCGGTGTGTTATCGGCCGTGAGCCGCTCCAAAACGGCTGCAGTAACTGGTCGATATAGGTAGTAAGCAGATACAGAGATGCAGGTGGATAAGGTATGTGCCCTTTCCGATCGAAGCATGTGCCCTATGCCACCTTTGGGACGCAGTAAAAAATCCTTAAAATATGCCCTGGGCGTCCATGTCTACAGGCTACAGTTACACTGTCCGTTGCAAAATATGCGTGTGACGTTGCGCGATGCTCATTCAGTGGCGATGGCGCCCATTTCTGGGTTTTCATACTCACCGAGACCCTGGTTACCGTTCCGTTCCGGGCGCTCTGATTTGTGACATTCTTTCCAGTATGATGTTGCACTGTGTAATGTGTTACGGTCCGGGTGCTCAGATCAATGGTGCCCGTTCCATTTTCACCCTACGTGCCGCTCCGTTCCGGCTTCCGGGTGCGCTGGGCAGTGGCGCATCCCCTTTCGTTTCGGGTGCCCTGGTCAGTGGCTCCCCCGTTCCGTTTTGGTGCCCGGGCCGGGCCGGGCCGGGCCTGATCTGTGGCGCCTCCCATTCCATTTCGGGTACCCTGATCATTGGCGCCTCCTGTTCAGTTTCGGTTGCCTTGGGTCAGTGGCCTGGCGCCTCCCGTTCCATTTCGGGTACCCTGATTAGTGGCGCCTCCCGTTCCGTTTCGGGTGCCTTGGTCAGTGGCGCCTCCCCTTCCATTTCGGGTACCCTGGCCAGTGGCGCCTCCCGTTCCGTTTTGGGTGCCTTGGTCAGTGGCGCCTCCCCTTCCATTTCGGGTACCCTGGCCAGTGGCGCCTCCCGTTCCGTTTTGGGTGCCTTGGTCAGTGGCGCCTCCCCTTCCATTTCGGGTACCCTGGCCAGTGGCGCCTCCCGTTCCGTTTTGGGTGCCCGTTCTTTGTTGTGTGTTCTCAGTTGTGTTCTCGCTTTCCGTTTCGTTTGGAGTGCTCTGATCAGCGATGCCCTCCGTTCCGTTGCAGGTGCTCTGATCAGTGACGCCCTCCGTTCCGTTGCGGGTGCATTGGTCAGTGGCGCCCCCCCGCCCCCGTTCCATTTCGGGTACCCTGACCAGTGGCGCCTCCCGTTCAGTTTCTGATACCCTGATCAGTGGCGCCTCCCGTTCCGTTTCGGGTGCCCTGGTCAGTTGTGCTCTCGCTTTCCGTTCCGTTTCGGGTGCCCTGATCAGCGATGCCCTCCGTTCCGTTGCGGGTGCTCTGGTCAGTGGCGCTCTTTCAATTATGTTGAGTAACGTTGGCGTTGCGGTTGCTGTGCTGTCGCTGACAAATAGCTATGTGCGTGGAAAACCGGAGTTATATATTTTACGGAAATTGCCGTACTGTTGACGGTTGATTGATCAGTGGCGCAGTTACGAAACGTTGAACAATATTTTCATTTTTCTTCCTAGCTCCTGGTCAGTGGTCATGAATGATGAAAACCAGATCTACTGTTTTATTTATGAACAATATGTTCATTTTTCTTCCTAGCTCCTGGTCATGGATGATGAAAACCAGATCTACTGTTTTATTCACTACAGCTACACTTACAAGTACTGCATTGTTTCGGGAAAGGCGGCGCTTGCCGCTTGGTCTTCGATGTTTGCACAATTTGTTAGCTCCGTCCGTTTTATGCCTGCTGTTGATGGTCATCTCTGCGTATACATAGCATGCATATAGGTATATCTTAATAAGAAAAGCACAAAAAAAAACTAAGAACTAAACTTATGTAAATGGACTTTGGCGGGTGCGCTGATCAGATCAGTGGCCCTCCCGTTCCATTTCAAGTACCCTGATCAGTGATCAGTGGCGCCTCCCGTTCCGTTTCGGGTGCCCTGGTCAGTTGTGCACTCGCTTGACGCTTTCCGTTCTCTTTGGGGTGCCCTGATAAGTGATGCCATTGCCCTCCGTTCCGTTGCAGTTGCTCTGATCAGTGATGCCCTCCGTTCCGTTGCGGGTGCTCTAATCACGGATCAGTGACGCTCTTTCACTCAGCACTTACCACGTGACATGCTACGTAGCTACCGCTCCGTTTCGGTGGCCATGAGGTCGGTGGCATCCTTTTATCAGTTTCTTTTTTCTTGTGTATACCGTTCCGCTGACGCTCCGATACGGGTGCCCTGGTTAGTTGCACGCTTTTCATTGCGATGTTGCGCATTTTGTTGCGCAGTGCGCACCTTTCTGTTGGGGGAGCCCTAATCAGTGACCCTCTTTCCAGTCTCATGTAGCGCACCGTTCCTTTGCGGGTGCTCTAAGTGTGGCACTGACACCGTTTCCATTTTCACTATATGCTTAGTGAGTACCGACTATCGCTGGCCGTTCCGGCGTTCGGGCCGGGAGAGGGGTGACAAGTGGCGGCTGGCGCACTTTCGTATGTCATGCTGCGTAGTCCGACTGCATACATAATACTGCGTCCCGTTCCGTGTGCTCAGATCAGAGGCACCATTTTTCAGGTACCTACCCATCATCCGGCCATTGTCATATCTGTTGAAAATGGAAAGCTATACTGTGTACACTGTACGAATATTAGGTACCATGTCAGATGCGAATGAAAACTACTTATATTGTCGCATATTATCTCAAATATGCAGTACCTAATCTTGGAAGCGATGCGGCGATATTGTAAGCGCAAAACGTCACAAAGGTCAGAACACATGGGATATACGGTTTCTGGTTTCATAGCGATCAGTTTCGTCAACAAACTGCCCATCGTGGTATCAATTACCTTACTTATTTTTTTTTTACGTCTGACAGTGTCACAGCGACGACCACGCCGTCCGCACAGTACACAGTCAACTTCACTAAATAAATAATACAGGACGAACTGAAGGAACATTATTATCCATCTCAACATCGCCTTAACAAGCTCAAGATCCAGAAGACCGGAGCATCGCAGCCCTCAAGTTGCTGAAGCTACGCCAGGCGCCATCTCCCACAGATGCTCCCGCTGAGGCAGTGTTTGCTATAATGTACACATAATGTCGCCGTGTACTGTGTACCCAAACCGAATAAATGATACCCTTTCCAACGGCAACGACAGGTTCCTTGCCACTTAGAAAAATGAAAACTTCCCCACATGGCAAATTACGCTATACCAGACCAGATACCTACACCAGTGACTAGGACCTAAGCCTACAGATAGGGAGAGCTCAGTCTCACCCGCCCCGCCCCCGCCCCCCTGGCCTAAAGAGATGACAACAGGAACAGAATCATTGCATCTTCTGCTTCTTAAAAACTATGATGGCAACTGGCGAGGATGGAGGTCGGTCCACGGATGATTTTCTTTAGGAGAAATATACAGGCAGGAGTAGGACCGTCCCGGATTCGTGCCAGTATGCAGGTAGATTCTTAGCAGGATGCTGACGGTATCTGCTGTCTGCATCTGAAACGGAAAGGAAGGCATAGATTGAAGGCTAGGAGAAGGATGGCCACCACTGGACGGTCACTCGTGTATTTTGACTTGTGAGGAAAGGAATATGAAATATCACTGGTTGACTTATTCATTCTTTGCTGTAGGAGGGTGATTATTAAATTCCTTAGTTTCAATCAACCACAAATGTTGGGATAAAAATGGGACGGGTTTAGAAACACTAAGCGATCAAATGTTAAAGTAATAGTTCTGCCCTAGTCCTTGCCTATTTGCATCGTAATTTTCGGTTAGTTTTGGTGGTCAGGAATGGCATGTTCTTTTAGTATCAGCCAGCGTAGCGTTACGCCTTTTTTGTGAAAATGATATAGGTTTTCACTTGTTTTTTCTCATCCTAGATTTTTTTTTCATCATCGTCACACCCAACCAGAATCCAATTTTAGAACACTGTGTGATAGTGCCTACCGTCTTCTATCTACATACCAAATTTCAGATCGATACCTCGTTTTTTGGCCAAGTTATAGCGAAAAAACTGTTCAAAAATGATGACGTCAAATTTTCAAACTCAATTTTTGGCAATTCTAGAACTCGTAGAGCAAAACGAAGACCACCATTAGACTCCCCGTGACGAGCTGCATCGAATCGATACCCATTTTATGCAAAATATCAACTTTGAAATTTGACCTAATTTGACCTGACCTTGACCTGACCTTCACAAAAACGTGACCTAGGCTGGCCCCAAAGGCTGCCTAACCCACATAATCGCATTTGTCATGTAAAATGGACCATAAAACATGTATCACACGACACATTCATATTGTGACCCCCGGTGACCTGACCTCGCTGTGACCTGACCTGGTATCAGTGACCTCAGATAGCAAAGTATGTGTTTGACGAACAATGTATCATCGATGGTTTTCAATAAATTACCAATTTAATCGCTTTCACAGCACATTTCTTGAATTGCCTGTGAACGGTGAAAATCTGACCTTTGACCTGACCTGTGACGTCATCGGTTTGACCTAGGTCAATGAAATTTGGTCACAAGGTAGTTCCCAGGTGGGGCTATCGAACGCCGTTTGAATTTTGAAAATCGGCCGGTAACTTTCCGAGATCTTAGGGGGGGGCCGATACGCCCCCCCCCCCCTACGGGTGGTAGGGTCCGCCGGTAGCCCTACGGGGCGCGGGCTAACCTAACTCAACGAATATACAATTACGACCTTAATGGTTTCTGAACATCGTAATCTTCCAACCCGTTGAGGTCGGTGCAAAAACCACGGTGGAGGAAAACGAAATGGTCCACAACGAGATACGTGTTGATGAGCCTCTATCAGAGGATCGGGCCGGGGCCGTCTTCGATTCATTATATGATGTCATTACCTGTCCTTTCTATCCTCGGGACCAGCCAACCATCATCCTTCTTTGTTCTAGACTAAAGGCAGCCTAATCATTATATAAATATATATATATATATATATATATATATATATATATATATATATATATATATATATATGAGAATCAGCAGGTGGCCATTAAAATTATAAAAGAAAAAGCTTCAGACGTTTCGATAAGTATTATTATCTTCGTCAGAATAAATGGCCTCATCGTTTCGCCGCACAACACAACACATACGTGGCGCACATATCAACATGAGCGTGATAAACATATTCGTGCACGTCCAATAAAATGTACGCATTAAAACAGAACAGGAAATTCAGACAATATACGTACTACGCGGTCGTATTTGTAAGCGGACATATGCGAGTGGGGAGTTAGTGCAGGGACCGAGACATGGGTGTGTCACCACTTATGACCGAACGATTGGGTGTAGGAGTGTAAATGTGATATATGGGATATGGTGCAATGTGTGTCGATGTGTGTGCTATGTGGGTGAGACGGGCGGCTGTCTGTACACTCGCATCCAGAACCACCTGTCGTCGATAAGGGCCAGTAATCCTGCTGTGTCCCTCCCGGTTCGGCTCCACTTTCTTGCCCCGGGACATAGTATAGATGATGTGGGGGTCGTCGGGCTAGAAAGAGTGTGGAGCCAAGATGTCGAGTACAGGCGGTCAAGAGAGAAGCGGTGGATGAATCTGCTGGGAACGCAAGGCGGAAAGGAGGGAATGAACAAGCGCTACGGATGAACGGGTGTCGGCTGGCGACGAGTTAGACTGACCCGCAGGGCACAGCCGTCAGGCGGCACAGCCTACCACAAAATCTTAAATTAAAATGTCTTCACAAAATTTGGAACAGCAACGCGGCCGGAGGGATCTGGTGATTATGGAATAGGCGTGTATGTCATCGTGTGTAAATTTGAGTCGTTTTCGTTTGGTAGGAGACCGCGTAGTACGTATATTGTCTGAATTTCCTGTTCTGTTTTAATGCGTACATTTTATTGGACGTGCACGAATATGTTTATCACGCTCATGTTGATGTGTGCGCCACGTATGTGTTGTGTTGTGCGGCGAAACGATGAGGCCATTTATTCTGACGAAGATAATAATACTTATCGAAACGTCTGAAGCTTTTTCTTATATATATATATATATATATATATATATATATATATATATATATATATATATATATATATATATATATATATATATATATGTGTGTGTATTTTGGCAGAACATTTTCTTTTAGACAAGTTTTGTTGAAGGCCAGGGAATATCTTGTTTTTGTTAGCTTCTTGCGTGTTTGTTCGATATGTCGAAGTAGAAGTTTTTGATCCTGAGGTAAGTCAAAAATGAGATCCCCAAAGTTCATGTATTCATTAATAGCTAGCGACGTTTCGGCTTTTCCAAAACCATTTTCAAGCTTAATTATGTTTAGCACGACATGAGCGATCACAAATGTTGATTATCACGACGCTATCCCAGCGCCTCGGAAGTTCTATGAAGTCGGCTGTTCCTGGGAAGATCCGATTTTCTCTCTGAAGAAGCGGAGTGCTGAGAAAGTGAACTCGCTTCTGTAGCAGCCATTGCCAGGTGGACGTTCACGCGCTCAACATTGGTAGGATGCAGCACCCTGTCTGTGAGGCGATAGGCTATCTTCGCTTCTCCAATCTCCTCCCCCTTCCAGCAAGCCTATATACGGCCTTGCCAGCAAGTACAGCTGTTCGAGGTGTTTTGATAGTGGCGTTTTTGTGTCTGGCATTGGTGGGCATTCTGGGGTCTCATTGTTGATCAGGCTGTTGTAAAAGTTCTTGAAAAGATGAACGCTGTCGTACTTGGTGGTAACCCTCGCACCGTCCGTGCTGTACGGGTTGATGATCCACTCTGGATGCTCGTCATCGGCTCCAAGGCCATTGCGGAACGACTGGTTAGTGCGATGGCCGTTCGTGGTGGAGGACACCACACTGAAGCCAACCTCGGTCAGAGTTTTCGGCACCTTGAAGATCTCTCGGATGGCTTCCGTGGTAATGCTAGGAACGAGAGACATGGTGATGATATTCTTCATAGCGGCCCGCCACTGGCGCCACTGACGATATAAGCTTGCAGAAAGTGGTGTTCGTGACACCATCTTTGCTGTCGCAGTATAGACGTCCGCCAGCCAGTACCAGCCCCCGTTCAGGAGCTCCAGAATCCCTTTTCCGTGACGTCACCACGGTGGTAGAATCTCCCTTCACCCATAGGCATGCATGCAAATTTCATCATCTTTGGAGCGAGCTGGAGAAAAAGGATATATATTATCAAAAGTTGTACCAATGTAACAATGAGATCGCCTCATTACGATAAATGGAGCTGAAACTAAAAAATATGAATATATCGAGCCAAAATCAGCTATTCAAATGACCCCTTCATTTGAACGTGAAGGATTTCCTCTGATCACGTCACCACGGCGCCTTTATTTCCTTAGTGAACCAACCTGAGTAAGTAAAGGAATCTTGGCCAGTGCCACAACGCGGGCAGTGTGGACATAGAAATAAAGACTAGAAGGGACAGCTGCCTCTGCGGCATACGTGAACTGCGCCGCCAGTGAACCACAGTCAAGGACTGTGGTTGTTTACCTGGGACCCTATGGCGGAATCGTGTAGTTGGGTGCTTTCGTGCTCTATTACATGAAATTAAAGGGGTGCAGGGAGATTTCGGATAGAGTCCCATGAACAAAATTCATCAGAGAAAACGTTGAAACACATTTTGGGTGAGTGATTAACTGTTTTCTATGATATTCTGGAGGTTAAATATGAGGAACTCCACGCAGACGTGACTTGTAACAGTTGTGCTATCGATGGGCATGTTATTAGTATCATGTACTGACAGAAACTCAACCTTTGTGCTCTTTACACTCTAGTTTACTTCAAAAATAGTCATTTTATTCATTTATTAAATTATTTTGTGTCACGCTTATTGTGTGAACGACTTGCTCTCAGCTCAGTCTCAAGCAGTTATATTTCTGGCTTTATATGCACCCATGGCTAGAAAGTTTGATGAAATATCAAGTAAATAAAATTAAAAAGAGCACGTTTTACACTTGAACTGCTCTGAAGTGCTTAAACCTACCTTTGTTATGTCTGCGACTGCCCCTCGCATGGCAGTCGTTGATGGTGTTTGGCGCTCAATAGCAACACCTTTAAGCTGTGGTTAATTTATTCAAGAAATCAAGGCCGCATAAGAGAGGTAGAATCATCCCGCAATTTCCGATGGACCGGTCGCTAAGCATTAGCGTGACGTCACTGGTGGAGACCACGCGGCGCCTGGCTCCAAGCCGTATGTCGGGTACATTTAGCACTTTATCGTTGTTATTGCTGAACGTAACGACAACTAATGACTCTTCATAAATTTTTTACCCACCTAAAGCTGATTTCCTTGCCAATGCATTGCCGACCCGAGCCCCAGGGTTGACAATCTTGGGATATGGGTCGGATGGGCGACCTCGCGACGGGAGAAGGAACGATCGCAATTGTTGTGTCCCGCACCGCCGATTGCATTCTCTATCTGCACCCGGAGGGGGGGGGGGGGGGCAGGGGGCACGTGCCCCCATCGGATCAGGGGGCCTCTCGGGCCCGAGGAGCCCTGCGACGCCCATTGGCGGCTGAGGGTCCACGCTGGCATTTTCGACTCAGAAGGGCCCCACAGGGCTCGAAAGAACACCTTATGTGCTCCGACTAGCCACACTTCTCTCTATAAGAGTCACACACCAACTTTTTATTGTCCCTTGTCGGCATTTGAGGGCCCCTTGCCGGCCTCTCAGGGCCCATTGGCGACCTCTGAGGGCCCTTAACGGCCTATCAGGGACCAGCAGCTCTAAGGGTTCCACACACGCCTGTGGTGACCCCCTAAACCAATGGTTGAAGGCCCCCACAACGGCGCCTGCGAGGGCCCTCACCGGCGGCTGTGAAAGCCCCAAACCGGTGCCCAGCTGAGGGCCCCACACTGCCACCTGAGTTCAACCGGCACCCTGAATGAAGTCCCAAAGGCCCAAACCAGTGCTTCTTGGCCATATATTTATCGGCGGCTCTGAGGGCTGAACGCCGGAGCCTCTGACGGCCCCAGACGGGACCTTCGCATCGGACGGCCAGTGGCCACTCACCGGTGACTTTTGAGGGCCCCACACCGACGACTCTGAGGGCTCCCACTGGCGTCTGAGAGTACCTTGCTGGTCTCTAAGGACTCCACAGGGCTCCTGAAGACACCGCAGACCTCTTGAGGGCCCCTTGTCGGTCTCTGAGGGCCCCTGTCGGCTTATAAAGGGTTCGAGCCAGCAGCTCTAAGGGTCCCACACCCGACTGTGATAACCCCACACTGCAGTGTCTCTGAGGGCCCACAATGGCAACTGTGAGGACCCTCACCGGCAGGGCTGCGGAGTCGGAGTCGGAGTCGGAGTCGGAGTCGGTCGGAGTCGACAGTTGTGACCGGAGTCGGAGTCGGAGTCGGAGTCGATTTTAGAAACCCGAGCCGGAGTCGGAGTCGGAGTCACCGAAAATCCGTCGACTCCGCAGCCCTGCCAGGTCTGCGGAGTCGGAGTCGGGAGTTGGAGTCGGTCGGAGTCGACAATTCTGGCCGGAGTCGGAGTCGGAGTCGGAGCTGGTTTTTGAAAGCCGGAGTCGGAGTCGGAGTCGCTGAAAATCCATCGACTCCGCAGCCCTGCAGTCACCGGCGCCTCTGAGGGCCACACACTAGCACCTCAGAGGGCCTACAGCGGCACCTCGGGGGCCCCGCACCAATGCCTCTGAGGGCCTCACACCGGTACCTACCTGTGAGTGCCCACGCCAGTGCCTCCAAAGGCTTCATAACCGACGGCCCTGAGGGCACTACACCGGTGATTTTGGGGGCCTACCGAAGGCACAACACAATCCCTTAGTCTCGCTGAGTTGCTATCCCAATCCCATACCGACTTCTATCCCAATTCCGGCTCAACTAATTAGCAGCCCCCCCCCCCCCATGGGTCAGCGGCGCCGCGCTGGTGTCGGTGCCGGGGGCCAGCGCCATCGGGGCGGCAGTCGGCCACGCGCACTCAATGCAAATGGTTAGCGCTTAGTACCAGCGGCTAGCGCGTGAGCCGCTCCCAAACGGCTGCAGTAACTGGTCGATATAGACAGTAAGCAGATGAGGAGATGCAGGTGGATTGATGATCCGGCAAGCTTTTGTGCTTTACGAGGGCGAAGGGTCGAAGTCGGCTGCTAAGCCGTGAGCGGGTTATTTATCAGATGCCGGTTCACTATGACCTTCATCCGAGTCCTGGTACCCTGACGCACTCTTGGACAGCCGAATTACAGCAAAACTCCATCCACGACTGTATCTATACGGCTTACGATTTCCTGAAAACGTCTGCGTTTGGCCTTCTACGGGCCCTGCCGGCCGGCCGGACGGCCCCGATTGGCGATCCACCAGTGACGTCACTGGTAGTGTTAAGCTGATTGGCGAATAATACATGGGAAGAACCGGGACGACATCCCCCTGCAAGAAATAATCATTTTGTATCTTTATTTGAAATGCCTCCAGTTTTTAAAGTAAAAAATATGAATATTACCATATGTATTTCATTTTGTCCCTGAATTCTGGACTTGGACTTGGTGCAATTCATTCAAACCAATCCCTACCTTGACCTACCACCTGCAATGAAAATTATTGCAATATGAAAGTGAGATCTTGGGCTTTTCATGAATGAGTTGTAACTCAATTTATGTCTTTCTCTTTTTCAGTTCTGAAGCTCAGCTCACCAGTGGATGCCAGAAGATGCAAACAAGAAGTTGTATTTTTTGGATTCCACTTCCAGGCATAGCTGTCAAGTGTCGAGCAGCCCAGTATTGCCCCATGGGTATATACTGCCTTGGCCCCATGCAGGTATGTGCTGTTCAGTCAGCATGAGTTTATTATTCACATGCTAATTATAAATTAAAAGGAATGTCTGAATTGAACAGTGAATCCAGGCAGCTGTTGCGAATTGCCACTAAATAAACTAGATATTACCCAAATTTATTTTTTATAGAAATAATTATTGTACACTTCCAGCTACCTAATGTCAAATTTGATGTTGTAATTGTGTTAGATGTGAAAACATACTTGTTTGTCTTGTCAGTTTGGCTCATATTTAATTCATTTTTATCACAAAAGGACATTTTTACCTCAGATTCATGCAGTACTGCAGCTTAAATGACTGCTTAATGTGTCATCTGTACATTCCATGCACACTGCACAGACATTATCTGTTCAAAAAAGTTAAATATCTCTGTTTTGTCTTATCTTTCAGTTTTCCTAAGGATCATCAGGAAAGTAAGGAGTGGCGAGGAAGAGGCTATTCTACCCTGGTCAGACACACAGCAAAGCTGACACAGCCAGCAGAGCTCTGCAACAGCAATGGGTCTGCTACCACTTGGTTGAAAGCATCCTGGCTTCGGCCCAATCTTACCAATGCCGTGAATAGGCAAAATGCCGTGAATGGAGCCCATTCACGGCAACGGCATATTACCAATGCCGTGGATAGCTATTCACGCCATCTCATTCACGGCATGCGGTCGATGTTTATCCACGGCATTTTAGCAGTGCTTTAACATGGGCAGTGGCACAAGCTGCCGCGAGAGCGGCAGAACAAACGCAAATAATCAGCTGTTTGCGCTGTCGGTGGCCGTTCCATTCACGCCACCTTTTAGTGCCGTGAATGGCGGGTGTTGTGAAAGGGATAGGTCGCTGGGAGGATGTTACTATGCAATATTTGACACTATTATTATTTTTTAAGTAAAGAATTCATATAATGCCCTTGACATCTTAGAGCGACGATTACACGCATGGTGATTATTTCAAAAACATGTATTTTCCAGGGATAAAATCACACTCAAATCCATAAAAATAAACATGTTTATTCATTATATGGTCTTATTTTTCAAATCCATACGAGATCGTGGAGGCGATTTTAGCACCTGGGCCCAATCTTACCAATGCCAAACCTATCTATATGCTATAATATGGGTGTTTCAGTGTTCACCCCGTCCGGACGTCTCACAAACATAGGTACTTAATGATTTCTAAGTAAATATTTAAAACAATTAAATACCGTAAACTTGTTAAACAATTATATCAGCACTCACAATGCATATTTTACCACTTTCTGTCTGGCACAGACAGCTACGAAGCATGCTGTCTTCATGCGTCTCAATCTGACTTCTAAACTGGAAGCCTTTTTCTTGATATGGTTTTGAGATGTAGAAGAGTTTCTTCAATATTTTGAGGAATTCCTTTTGTTATCATGCTTGTCAAGGCTGCGGAGTCGATGGATTTTCGGCGACTCCGACTCCGACTCCGACTCCGGCTTTCAAAAACCAGCTCCGACTCCGACTCCGACTCCGGGCAGAATTGTCGACTCCGACCGACTCCAACTCCCGACTCCGACTCAGCAGACCTAGCAGGGCTGCGGAGTCGACAGATTTTCGGTGACTCTGACTCCGACTCCGGCTCGGGTTTCTAAAATCGACTCCGACTCCGACTCCGGTCACAACTGTCGACTCCGACCGACTCCGACTCCGACTCCGACTCCGACTCCGCAGCCCTGATGCTTGTAAAAAGCAGAAAAATAGGCTATAGCTTGAGCTGGCCCGGTGCATGAACCCAAAGTTTAAGCTTTACAAGCTGCATTTCAATTGCATTATTCCAATGACTTAAAAACAGCAGCGGAGCTATCACTAGGTCGTTACTTCAATAATTTTATCTAAAAATTGTTGCAATATCTTAACAGTAAGTAAATAGAAATGATGAGCAGCGACACGAAGTTGAAAACTAATCCACTCGATTTTCTCAGCGCAAGAATGTCCTCGCGGAAGTTTATTAGGCCAGTAATCCGCTTTTCAGGAGAATTCTTTAGGCAGGCTTTAGTTTTTCATAGTTTGCTATCACGTTTTCCACAAATAACTTATCCTTCACACATATATATGTCTCTAAAACAAATAAACGCCCGACAAAACTTTAAATAGAGAGCTATACCTATTCACAAGCATTACGCACAATTTCCAACAGCGAAGGTGACAAGAATTGACCAATCACATTGCGTGTTTTCTGCTGGCGCTGAATTGTACCGTGGGCAAAATGCGGTGAATAGAAATGCCGTGGTACGGCATTGGTAAGATTGGGTAAATGGAGTGCCGTGGATCAGCCGCCGTGGTTGGCATCCACGGCCTCTGCATCCACGGCATTGGTAAGATTGGGCCCTGGAACGATAAGACTGGGCTGCGGCAGCAGCTGCAGCTCTGTTGGCGCTGTTGGTTAACGAGTGACAGTCTAAGTCGGCCTCGGTTGTCGGCTAAAGGCCGCCGCGGCGCCTAGTGTGGTGATGGCTGCAATGTCTGATGGCGTCTGTGTGAAAGCACATGCTTATAGCAGAGAAGAGCTTTGTTTCACACAACGCTGTATGTTAAAAGTGAATTGTTATACGGTGCATTTCTAGATATCTCGGTCAGTGTATTTGCTGGTGTATTTTCTCTCGCTGCTTGCCTCGGATTCCGCATCGTTCATTGTGAGCCGTGAGGGTATAGCTAGGTAGCGGCGATTCGCCACTGTGCACATGATAAACAGGGCCAGCTGCGTGTGCTGCATTGTTGGGGTTCGTCGTCTGTTGTTTGGCACTGCATAAATATTTGGTCAGCTCAGCTGTGGCCATTGGTTGGGAAAGCTGGCCTGCAGGGACGATTGCCGGACGGTACGTGGTGGTCTGTGGGTTGCTGGGACTGAGTCGAGCCGACTGGGTGCTGCGAGACGCGGACGTAATGTCTACTACAGGCCTACACAGTACACAATGCTTTTAAGGCCAAAAATGTTAATGTAGGCATTTTATGTAAACCTCCGTAAAAATCATTTGACGCAAGGCTGGTTCGTTATAAGACAGCGAAAATCGAGCGGGTTATTTGTGTATACTTATCCCCTTTCTGAACGATTGTAGCGATTGTAGCGAGAGTCAGTGTGGTCGACTATGCTCGAGGCTGTGAGACACGGTAGCTGGTGTGGTCGATAGAGGGGGGGGGTGGCAGCAGGAGGACGAGACTGAACGGGAGACGTTTGATGTGAAATGCCTTATGCCGTAGTATCAAAGTAGTATCCACTAGTGACTTTGCTTGCTATTGCTGCGCATGGAAATGATGATAAAATTTGAAAACGATTGGTGTTTTTCCCGAGTCGATTGGACGTCTAGAAGCTGAAAAGGGCAAATTAGGTCATGCCAGGTCACTGGCGGATCCAGGGGGGGCCACCGGGGCCATGGCCCCCCCCAAAAGCCTGAAAGGGGGGGCCAACATATCTTTTGGCCCCCCCCAAAACGCTTGGAGAAAAATTAATGTGAGAAGGTTGCGTAGTAGATACCTACTAGAATCAGCAGCGTGATTCAATAGCGTAGAGAAAGTCAGGGGCGCGGGAACTACTTTCAGACTGGGGGAGCACACCATAATAGAGATCAACCTAGGGTCCCCCCAAATCTAGTTTTCTCACCGGTTTTAGGCCACTTATTTTTCATCCCTTGGCTTTTTCAACAAAAAAAAGAAACAGTTGCAAAAAAGGACGGTAATCCGTCTGAAAGTTGTGGGGGCACCGCCCCCCCACTGGCGGATCCAGAGGGGCCACCGGGGCCATGGCCCCCCAAAAGCCTGAAAGAGGGGGCCAACATATCTTTTGGCCCCCCAAAACGCTCGAAGAAAAATTAATGTGAGAAGGTTGTGTAGTAGATACTTACTAGAATCAGCAGCGTGATTCAATAGCGTAGAGAAACCCAGGGGCGCGGGAACTACTTTTAGAAGGGGGGGGGGGGGGGGAGGTCACACCATGATAGAGATCAACCTAGGATCCCCCAAATATAGTTTTCTCGCCGGTTTTAGGCCGCTTATTTTTCATCCCTTGGCTTTTTCAACAAAAAAAAGAAAACATTTGCAAAAAGGAGCGGTATTCTGTCTGAAAGTTGTGGGGGCACCGCCCCCACTGGCGGATTCAAGGGGGCCACCGGGGCCATGGGCCCAAAAAGCCTGAAAGAGGGGGCCAACATATCTTTTGGCCCCCCAAAACGCTCGAAGAAAAATTAATGTGAGAAGGTTGTGTAGTAGATACTTACTAGAATCAGCAGCGTGATTCAATAGCGTAGAGAAACCCAGGGGCGCGGGAACTACTTTTAGACGGGGGGGGGGGAGGTCACACCATGATAGAGATCAACCTAGGATCCCCCAAATATAGTTTTCTCGCCGGTTTTAGGCCGCTTATTTTTCATCCCTTGGCTTTTTCAACAAAAAAAGAAAACATTTGCAAAAAGGAGCGGTATTCTGTCTGAAAGTTGTGGGGGCACCGCCCGCACGGCCCCAGAGTTGGGGGGGGGGGCAAGCTGCCACCACTGCCCCCTCCCCCCGGTTCCCGCGCCTATGGAGAAACTACCGGGTTTACTTTACTAGCTTCCTTCATAAAGTGTCGTCATGTCTTATCGTCACCCGAGAAGGTCTTATTGCATAAATATCGATTGAGCTGTCAAGTTAACAAACTTGCTGTGGCAGCCTGACCTGACATGACCCGGCAACTTTTCATTCACGGAATATGCGCAATAAATTTTTTAGGAAAACTCACTGAGTTTTCGTTGAAAAAAATTGTTTTGTTTCGTAATTGCACAAGAAGCATATGAGGGACCTTTTTGTCCCTTCCTGCGAAACGGTAAAAGACTTATTTCGGTCACAGCTCAGGCCAATCTCTAAGGGTCAGTCGGGTCACTTATTTCTTAAAAGGGTCCTTACGGCATCCAAGGACCAATTCCGGCTTTTGAGTGCGCCACATCAGCATTTGATGCTACGACAGATGTCGAAATCTGAATATATGTTACAGGCCGTATGAAAATTCGGTCCGTTTGCAAACGGCCTGGCCCAGTCAGGCCGTATGAAACTACCTGAAAACACCGGCCGTTTGCAAACTATGACCTGAAATATCAGACCGTTTGAAAACGACCTAGTTAGTTTTGGCCTAGCGGATCCAGGGGGGCCACGGGGTCATGCCCCCAAGCCTGAAAGGGGAACAACATATATTTTTTTGTCCCCAAAAACACTTAAGAAAAATGAATGTGAGAAGGGCGTAGTAGGTAGAGAGAAAATACCGTATCATTAAAAATCTGTGAGCTTGATAAAAGTGTTGGTCTTGTCTTCACCCAAGAAGTTCTTATTGCACACTTTAACCATGGATGAAAGAACCTTCATCCCCAGGTTCTCCTTCATCCATGCTTTAACTCTCGATCAACGTGTGAAGTTATCGTGTAAGGTATCATGAAGCCGATCGCGACGAAACTTTAGTACCCTCATGGTGACAAATTCTGAAAATTTCATGACCCTGACCCAAGTGAACTTTGACTTGTGGCCTATTTCTCGAGACTGTTTGGCCATGTTGGAGGCCATGTTTGGCCGGAATAGCGATTCGGCGTATGTCGGCTCACATTATCCGCGCTTTTATAGTCTTTTCGTGGTTTAAAACGCTCAAACATGTGATATGATGTTGCTCCCACGCATTAGGGCGGATGCCAATGTCACCTTACGGTCAAGTCAGGTCATTGACCTTTGATGGCCTCGGTGCACTTTTCCGAGTTTAACATGTTTCTAGGATAGTTTCGTTTAGCTGATTTTGAATTTAGCATTTTGCAACCATTTGAACATTTACGAAGTAGTTTTGATGCCTTCGTATCATGTTACGTAGCTGCCAGTGGTAGTGGACACCTGCTATACGGACGCCCATAAGTACCCCTACTGGTTGATCTGACCTGACCTGCCCCGACATGGCCTAAACGCATGAAGACATTATCTATGATCCAAACTAACATGAAATTTGTGATCAGCACAAAAAAAAACGTATTACAGCCTTACTTTAGGAGGTTCTGACAGGTCCTGATTTTCCCGTCTTTTGGGTCTGTGACCTGACCTGGGCGGTGTTTCACGGCACGCTGCCAGCCGCTGCCAGCGCTGATGGCACTTTTGGTTTCAATGGAGACATCAACAAGCCTATACCCACAACACTACCGAAGGCTGACCTTAGCTCGCAGAATGCGCTGTCAGCGGCTGTCAGCACGACCGTGAAACACCGCCCTGGAAGGTCAACCAATGACCAAGGACCTTAAAATCGGGTATCATCGGCCTCGTCTCGTCACTCACGGGCAACACGCCTGTTTTTTTTTTCCGCGAGCTCTAGCTTAATCAGGGGCCGAACGGCAGGGGGTCCAACCGACACCTCCCAGCCCGCGAAGGCTGCGCCACGCACCGACCCGGAGCGGGCTAATTGGTCGACAAAAGCAATTTGAAGTGTTTTCAAAGTAATATTTAGGCTCGGGTTGGGTGGGCTACCATTTCTATATTTTTTTATTTTTAGTTTAAAAAAATATCGTTTCAGGGCTGTGACGAAAAAATAAGTGGCCTAAATCCGATGAGAAAACAGGATTTGGGGGTACCCTAGGTTTGGTTACTTGCAGGAGTTGGCCCCCCCCAAAACGCAAGTCTGGATCCGCCAGTGTGCCAGGTCACGAAGGGTCATGGCAGGTCACTATGAACCCCTCAGGTCACAGTAGGTCAGGTCAGGTCACTTCAGGTCATCATTGGTCATGACAGGTTACTGGGACCCCTTAGGTTACGATAGGTCGGGTCAGGTCACGATGGGTCATGCAAGGTCACAGAGGTCGCCTCAGGTCACGATTGGTCATGTTAGGTCACAGAGGTCATCTCAGTTCACGATATCAATTGTTTGTTCGTTCTTCTCACTTCCATGCGAAAATCCCCACTGACCCATCTAAAATATCATTTTCCCCATTGCCATAACATTACAAGCCGACACTGCAGTGTCCTCTTAGGAGGGGTCCTGCAAGCTGTCAAGGGCATGTCAGCCACTAAAAACCCTGGATGCTAATAAGAAGACGGTCCAATCTTTCATTTGAGACCCTTTATGACATCTAACTCGCATTCAACAACTCGTACGAGTCCGTCAAAAATGTTCGTTTTAACATGGGAAGGCATTAGCGAGTCTAT
Organism: Amphibalanus amphitrite; assembly: GCF_019059575.1. Lineage (NCBI taxonomy): Eukaryota > Metazoa > Arthropoda > Thecostraca > Balanomorpha > Balanidae > Amphibalanus > Amphibalanus amphitrite. The sequence goes on from NW_024881774.1 coordinate 254,096, forward strand.
GATGTCGACTGTGGTTGGCCGCCGGGCCGCTTTACGTATCTAGCGAGCGGGTTTTACACAGGGCTGTCCTATCTAGTCTTTATATCTATGAGTGTGGACCTCGTCCATCGCTAGGTTGACCAGCCCAGGAGGCGTCCGAAGTCACGTAGGAAAATCTGGCAATCCCCGGCGTGACGTAACGTCGGGGATGAGCGACGGCACCTTGCACTGGACGACACGGCAGAACGGCTATTATTGAAAAATGATTAAAAATACTTTTGTGCTGTTATGACACATAAACGCTTATCAGCATGTTCCTCATCATGTGTTAAAGCCATATCCGTGGTCGAAAATAGCCGAGCCCCTCCCAATTTCCAACCATCGACCTCAAAAGCAAATGATGTAAGCGTAATCCTTAAGGGCAATTTTCCATACATATCCGTACATATGCGTCTTTATGGAAACCGGTAGTGTGGCGATTGGCAACGCGCGCGACATCTGTGCGACGACTGGCGACACCTGGTGGCTGCTTTTCTGCTGTATGTAGGTATTGGGGTTTTGCCAGATATGGTTCCTACTAGTGATGTCAATTACGGAAAATCGTGATACTGATCCCCAACCAAATACCAACAATATCCATTGAAAAATACCGAAACCAAACAGACTTGGGAATATGAGGAAAATACCAACTTTTTACCAAATTCTCAGCCTCTTTTACATGAGGATTCATAATACCAACAAAATACCAAATGCACTCGCCTTGAAATACCAAATACCAAGTTGGTATCGGTTTGGTATCGGTATACCAAAAAGTTGGTATCCGATTGATATCTCGAGTTCCTACTGCTACACCACCATGTTAACCCAATACTGCAAAGTTATTTTGCCAGTAAAAGGTATGCAAATTGAAAGTAAATTTGTAAAATTGCTTATAAATGATAACTAGATAATAATAAAGAAGTTTTGATTGAATAATAATTTAAATATCCAGCCGTGAAACTATATTCTGGTAGGGTTAGTAGAAATAAGAAGTCCGTACAACCTTGTATTTGTAATAGACACAGCCCATCACGCCAGGGGCCCACTGGAATGGTGAATCAGTCATATGTAAGACTCCAGAAGTGAGCGGGCCGATGTCAGCGAGGCTCACTGTGGAATGCAGGTGTAATTATTTATTATTTTATTATTTATTTTTCGGTTCACCCGACAACCACAAACAAGTGGGCATTACGACGGGAACTGGCAAAAGCACAGATAACGCAGCCTCGCACCGCTCGCACATATCATACAAGATTGTTAACATTTGCAATTCACACTTATGCACAACTTCACAATAGGTATACACATTCGAATAAGACGCATCGCAGTGCTACATTCCTAACCGCTTAATTCGCCAGCATCCGCTTTACTTTTAAGGTATTTGCTAAACTCAGCGATAGAGCATTGTCGTAAATGTCAGGAGGAAACCCATTCCATATCTTACAACCGTGATACGATAAGGATGCTTTTTTGTATTCGGTTTTAGGGATGGCAAGGTCCAAATTGCCACATTGCCTCGTCATTCGCTCAGATCGTTTCATTTTAAAAAGCGATGAAATAGCATTTGGAGTATTTTCTGGGAATAGAAGACTTTTTCGAATAATTTTCAGCACAGCCATATTATGCTCGGCCCCAACATCACCATGCCAAGCTAATCTCTGTGATTCACGGCCAGCAATACGCCGCGGAAATTTTATGATTTTCCCTGTTCTTTTCCGTTGCGTTGCATTGCAACTTCCCCAGACATATGCAAAAACGAACGTGGGGGAGGACTAAAGCATTGATAAGAAGCACAATCGTTCTTAGGGGCATAATGTGGCGAAGATGACCAGGACGAATCAACATGCCTATCGATTTCCCCACAACGGTGCTAACATGTCGATCCCATGATAGAGACTGGTCGAGCGTAACGCCTAAACTTACGATGGATGAACTGATGAGTCTCGCTGTCTCCGCTCCGTGTCCCCGTTGTTGGAGCCGCGCTGCAAGGCGGCGACCGGAAATTCGGGAGCTGTTGAGTATTCTGGGCGGCCCCCGCCGAAGTTAGTTGGTAGCACTGCTGCTCCACGGCGTACATTTCCTACCAGCCCATAGGGTTTACATGTTAAATGGCCTGTTTTCGGCGAGCGATATCTCGGTCAACCTTTGAAGGAATCAATGGTTCTTGGTCTCAAATGATGGATCGATGAATTTTCTTTCGACAATTCCTCTACCATTTTTCACGAAACCCAGCCGATCTTCTACGGCGTACAGGGTAAAGATTTCTCTGCACGCCAGCACCCGCGATCCGCCTCTCCGATCGTCGGCGCGCGGTCCTCGGTACCGCAGTCGGTAGCTTATCGGGCTACGGATCCGAGGATCGTGGGTTCGAATCCTGGGAGCGCCGCGTGATTTTGGCTAGAAATGATGTAGATTCTTGAAAGTTTGCATAGCTTTCCTGGACCGTATGGAGTTAATGGCCCAGATAAGGAGAACCGGATTTTTAGAACTTATCCCTACCTTCAAAACTCATGGAAACGTCTTAAATTCTTCAAATTTTGAGTCCCTTAGTGCGAAATTCGCCCCGACGGGTTGTCGGTCGTACCCCAACCACATTTCACACCACTATGAACAATAAATGCACACACTGAAATCGCTATTACCGATAGGCTCATCCAATCAAGTTTCGATAAACCCGTTCATCATCATCTCCTGCGGTTTCGAACACGCCTGTTAGGTGGTGCGGTAGACCGCGCCCAAAGCCAGGGCCCCGGTAACGTGAGGTATAGCCGAGTCGAGGCAGCGTGCGCTGACCCAAGCCGGGGCCGCGCGTCCTCCCGGTGTCATGTGATAGCCCGGGGCTGCCCGCGGGGATGCGGTAGACCAAGGCCATATAACCAGGTATGGTCATCAGGCTTTTTTTTACCGTCCCCCTACCGGGCCCGAATGACGTCACTGGGATGGTAACTCGCCGGCCGCCGTCCGTAGCCATTATGGAGGACGGACGTTTAAATACGTTTTCAGCGGATTTTAGTGCAGTTTTGATGTCCGATGCAAGGCAGAACGGTGTGATGTTTCCTCAGTGAAGCAAATCAGGACCAGCTGTTACTCGAACCAAAGATTTGGCGACATTATTGGGATCGGACCGAGCCAACGTGCGCCCCGCCGGATATCCGGCCAGCACATCGGCGTCTCTCTCGGAGATGAAAATCGCCATAGTTTTGCGCGAGGCTTCGGAGTCAATGGATTTCTGGTGACTCTGACTCCAACCGCGACTTCCAAAAACCAACTCCGACTCCGACTCCGGGCTGGGTAATCAACTCCTACCGACTCTAACTCCGACTCCGCAGCCCTGCCAGATCTGCGGAGCGGCCAGGGCTGCGGAGCCGGAGTCGGAGTCGATTTTAGAAACCCGAGCCGGAGTCGGAGTCGGAGTCACCGAAAATATGTCGACTCCGCAGCTGTGCTAGGTCTGCGGAGTCGGAGTCGGGAGTTGGAGTCGGTCGGAGTCGACAATTCTGCCCGGATTTGTCGACTCGGTGGTTGTCGGTTGTCGGAGCTGGTTTTTTAAAGCCGGAGTCGGAGTCGGAGTCGGAGTCGCCGAAAATCCATCGACTCCGCAGCCCTGGCGGAGCCGATGGATTTTCGGTGACCCCGACTCCGACTCGGTTTCCAAAATCGACTCCGAGTCCGGTCAGAACTGTCGACCCTGACTCCGACTCCGCAGCCCTGGTTTTGCGTCTATTTCGCCCCATAATTAAGAGAGGTTGTGTGAACTGCACAAACCGAAATTGTACCGTAACACAAGTATATGTACACATTCCAAACTTCTGACTGGAACGAACCAAATGCGTACACAATATACCGGTTTATGTCATACCATAAATCGTAGTTATAAAAAACCATATTGGACAGATTGGTAGAGGACAAATAAGGCACAAGCCTAATCTCTTACGACTTGAGTAGGTACAATAAAATGCTCCGAACTGTCGGAAAGTTGTACAAGATGTCGCCTGTCCAAACACAATGTGCCGATAACCTCCGCGACAGCCAGGAACCGTGCAACATAACACGTGAAACAGAGCGGTGGCACCTCAGCACAGGCTCCCCAAGCTCGTCAAGGCGGCGAGAAAGGTCCGGCAAGTCGGTAACAGGTTCACCACGGCAGCGACAGGTCAGGCAGGTCGGCAGCAGATTCACCAGTGCGGTGGCAGGTGCGACAGGTCGGCAGCAGGTTTACCAGGGCGGCGACAGGTCCGGCAGGGCGACGACGGACCTGTTTCACCAGGGCGGCAGCGTAGACGCGGCGACAGGCCCGCTGGGGTGGCAGCAGGTCCCAGGGCGGTCGCAGGCTCACCAGGGCGGCGACAGGTCCGGCAGGGCGACGGCAGCACCAGGGCGGAAGCGTAGACGCGGCGGCAGGTCCGCCGGGGTGGCAGCAGGTCCAGGGCGGCCGCAGGCTCACCAGGGCGGCGACAGGTTCGGCAGGGCGACGGCAGTTTCACCAGGGCGGCAGCGTAGACGCGGCGGGAAGTCCCAGGGCGGCTCAGGATCACCAGGGCGGCAACAGGTCCGGCAGGTCGTCGGCAGGTCGGCCTCAGCAGCAGGCAGTCAGCACTAACAGATTCTCGGGGCAGCCCTGGTTGAGGTGGGATGTCATCAGAAACTGCACGTCTGGGTGCCGGTGTCGGATGTCGTACAGACCACGCAGCGAGGCTTTACTGCGCAGCACGCCCTGCTGGCAGCGCAGGAGTGTCGGCAGCCCAGCGGGTGCTTTCGGGTTCCTTCCTCAACTTCCTTTCGGAAACTGGCGCTCGCCACTCAGGGACTCGGGAGTCGGGTGACGTCTCCAAAGTTGGGAGACAGATGCTGAAGTCGATATGATGTGATTTTATGCCCTCAGCTCGGTGCCAGTCATTGTGTTGTTATGTGCAGGTAGCCACTCCTCGCCGTCCTGCACGCCAGAGGACCAGCCCCGGACCTGCAAAACACATTACCAAGTTTATTAACACAATGCAACATTAAAAAATTGACTAGGCGATGGCAAGCAAAAATAATCAATGCCCAAAGGTGCCTTTTCTTCGATTGCCTTTTCTATGTGCTGATATGAAGCCTCAAAACATGTACCTATTTTATATTTATGTATTGATTGCAGGCCTGACTCAGAATTCAGGTGCAACAAGCAAATAACACATTTTTTCAATAATATTTTGAATTTGGGTCTGGCATTACTGTTCCATGCACAGGTGCGTCTGCGTATAAAATCATATGAAGCAAATGCATTAGGTAAATAGTCTAAACAAATAGAAATTAGTAGTAGCACAGGTGGTATAAATAGAAACCAATATATAGACATTAGACAAGGATGAGCTTGTTTAGTTAGCAAATGTCAATTACATAACATTTACATAAACAAGAATGGGATTTTCAGCAATAAGCATGTCAGAAATCCTTTTAAATTCAAAATTTGCATCCAAAATTTGAAAGTTTAGATACAGATTATAAAATCTGGCAATAACTAATATTGAAAAGAAGTAACAATGAGCTTCAACTTTGCACAAAAGATGTGCCAAAATTTTGGTGAGAAATCACTTGCGCTGAATTTTGAGACCCGAAAGCCCCTGGGCCCTGACGCATCTGACAGTGTGTGAATTTTTTTTCCAGTCTGGGAGGTAAGCATAGATTGATTTGTTATTTGATACTATTTAATTTGACAAATAAGTTTTATTTTCACAAAGCATTAATATTTATAGAAGCTAGCCACTTCCGAAACAATTTACAACTATTCCATCTCCATTCTCCTTCTCATTATGTTTTCAACAATGCTAAGGCATTTTACAACTTAACCCGCGCCCTGCTGGGGGGGGGGGTGTTTGAACACCCCCCCCCCTGTGGTTTTTCGCGAATATCTCAAAAACGGCGGCGCGGAGCGCCGCCGTTTTTGGTACACCTTATCATACATCAATTCTACACATGTTGTGAAAATTTCAGACCAAGGTCATTCAAGGTCAGGTCACCAGGTCACTCGAAGTGACCTCACCTCATAAAAAGTTTCAATGTCTGTCATAGCTACACCGAGTGACCGATCGCTTTGAAACTTTCAGCGATTGCTAAGAGCATTAGCATGTACAAAATGTATATCTCAGAATTTTGATATCGATGACCTAAGGTCAGGTCAATTTTGCGACCTCACCATTATAAGTCAATGGGAGAAAATTGAAATGCGCCTGTTTTGGACGAAAGACATTATAAACACTCCCAAACACTGAATTACAAGTGGTTTAGACACACTGAACATGAAAATGGTGTCTGTGACCCCTGTTTATGCCCTGAGGTCATCTTAGGTCACGAATGGTATCTAACAGTTTTTCGCAAATAACTTTTGATAGAGGCATGCTAGAGCGATGAAAACGCCTTAGATGTGTTCAGCTCGACGATACGGATCGACTGATATGCAACATGACCCTTTCCGGTCAGGTCATGACCTTGACCTGAGGTCAAATTTTCAAGTTGACCTTTCAAGGTCAAATTATAGTTCGTTCGATGCGTCTTGACGAGAGGAACACGATGCCGGTAAAAGTAAGCTCGTACAATGCTTGGGTCAAAAGTTATTGCAGAAAAACTGTTTCCGAAAAAATCGGCTATTTTTGCAGTTTTTGCCCCCTGCAGGCAAAACCGTTGACGTTAGGTCAAATCTGAGAGAATTACTCAGAAAGGGCGTTAATAGGGCTATCGAATGCGCTTTTCCGCGGCGCTGTAGCTCTATTGGTTCCAGAGTTATGCGTTGGCTTCTTGGAAATTTTCGACATTCGACCTGGAAATCGGCGAAAATTTGCCTTCAATGACCTCTGGTGACCTGACCTTTGACCTGACCAAAAAATTGACCGAAGTGATTTCCTCATTATTTTTGACGCTCTTTCGAACGCCGCCTTCCGCGTATCGCTACGTGGCCCAGGAGCCGAGTTAGAAGGGGGGGTGTTCAAACACCCCCCCCCCAGCAGGGCGTGGAAATCCAGGACCCCCAGCCGGGCGCGGGTTAATATGAGTTTATCATGCTCCCTTTAAAAGCCAAAAATGTCACAAAAAAAATGTGAAACCGGGTTGAACTGAAACGTGGCTGATCTGCCTATGATACTCATGCTTATACAGTTGAATTAATTGAATACCTGAGCTGAACTGCTAAAGCTGGTCATTCTTCATGATCTCTGAGACGACAAGTGTGTGAATGCCACTTATGTGTATGCTTTTCCGATCTTCAAACACATAAACAGTGATATTATTATCAAATAAACAATATTCAAACTCCGTTTAACAATACACGCAACGGCTGGAAAACACTGCGCCGGTGCGCCAGAATTGACAGCATCGCCTGAATCTCAGCGACCAATCAGCTTTCGACCATCCCAGTGACGTCACATTGGCAGCATTTGGTAGCAATTTTCCTCCTATGGCCCGGTAAAGGGATGGACCCCCCCTGCGGTAGACCGCGCCCAAAGCCGCGGCCCCGGCTTGGGTCAGCGCACGCTGCCCCGACTCGGCTACCTCACGTTACCGGAGCCCTGGCTTTGGGCGCGGCTTCTGCTCATACTTTGTGGTGCGGTGGTGGTGCGTCGGGCCGCGCGCTCTGACTTCGGCCAAGAAAAATGCGTCAGCTGATCATTGTCATTTCTGCCACTTTCATGTGGTGAGATGGGGTCATAACTTTAGAGACGGCTGTTTCATATCAATTATTTTACATAAAATAATATTTCAAACCATAAATTAATGTTCGACAGCCAAATTAAAGAAACAATACCAATACAGGCTTACAGTTTAAATTCGACATTGTGTTGTCTACGATTAGACAGCTGATAACTCATTCCCGTACGTCGTAACTCTATAATGACCTTTGCTGATTGTCACATGTGCGCCGCATTCGTGATTGTTGCCGACGCCTGTTTGCAGGTCAGCCCACTATAATTGTTATACATATCGAAAAACCGATAAACTTTTAGGCGAAAAAAAAAACACCATTTTAGGCCCATTTTTGATTTTTTTGCGATATTAGGTAAAAACAGAAGCTTCTTATCCTAGGAAAAATAAAATGGGAAATCATTCGAAGGTGGCACACTACCTTTATTAGCTAATTGAATGTATCTGCCCACTAATCGGCCCCTTAAACCTGTTAAAGAAATTTAAGAAATTATTGTCACGTGCGCGTCACGACTGCCAACCATAAGCGCTACCATATTCTAGTTTGAACTAACTTTGCTGGCTCCGACCACATATAGTCGGTTTCTAGTAGTTATACTAGAAATTCCTACCAAAGTTCGTCCTACCCTTCACTCAATATACCCTGATTCTGGGCGCCTCGGATGAGGTCCGAGAGCTGCGCGACATCTGACGCTCTCCGGTTATCTCTGTGCCGCGCGCGTCTCGCAGGCAGTCTGTTCAGTGCGGTGCTGGACCGAATAGAATGTGAGTGGACGGCCCTGGGCTAACGGGGGAGGGAGGTGTGTAGGAGGTACCTTCAGGGACGGATCCAGGAAAACTCCAAGGGGAGGGTCATTAATCGAAGTGGTGCCCCCACCTATACAAAAGAAAAAATTAAGAACTCAACAGATTTTGGCGACTTAATTTAGGTGGTGCCTATTTTCTTTATATATTTTTTTTTTATTTTTGGCCAGTGTCTTACGCCTGTGGTGCCCCTTCTAGGCCACATGCCCCTGGAATGACTGTGGTGCCCCTGACAAGCCTAAAATGCTAACGACAGGCCCGTGGTGCCCCTGACAAGCCTAAAATGCTAACGACAGGCCCGTGGTGCCCCTGACAAGCCCATGGTGCCCCTGCCCGGCCGCTGGTGCCCCTGGCAGGCCTTTGGTACCTCTGCTAGGCCGCTGGTGCCCCTGGGCCCTGACAGGACGGTGTGCCCCCACAAGCCTGGAGTGTCTCCGACAGGACCGTGGTGCCCATGCGAGGCCGGTTGTGCCACTGGCAGGTCTGTGGTGCCCTTGCTAGGCTTGTGGTGCCCTGGGTCCACGCGGGCCCGTAATACCCCCGACAGACCTGTGGTGCCCCTGGCAGGCCTCTGGTAGTTCTGTGGTGCTCCTGTCAGGCCTTTGGTGCCCCTGATAGGCCGGTGGTGCCCCCGGGCCCCAAGAAGGGGGGGGGTGGGGTCATGGCCTACTTAGCCCCCTTGGATCCGCCCCTGGATACATTAACTTATAATAATGATGTAAATAATAAACCAATTAATAAAATGCAAATATATTCAAAATACACAAAGCTTTCGGCTTAAACAGCCTTGATCACTGTGAGTTGTGAAACGGATTCATTACTTGGTCATCGATGGCAGCAAAATCGACAGTTGGGCAGTAAAACAAGAAACACGTGATTCATTATTTTCAAGAATAGGGTTGGGACCTATCTACATGCTCTGTATGTTTTGGTAAAATAAAAAAGCTCAGAATTTTTAATGATTTAATTTAAAATCACTTTGTTAAAAAAATGCCTAGTTAGTTCAGAAATTAATTATTTGTGGCTGAAAACAACTTGCTTCTGATTGGTCGGGCTAATCATGACGTCACATGTAGGTATATAACTGTCTGTATATTTGGCGCAGTTGAGACATACATTTTCTATGTATTTTCCTATGGTAAATCGGAGTGATTGGTCGTGTTTTCAGTGTCTCTTTATTTTGCGCTGGCATTGCGTGGATAAGAAGTTTTATCAAGAATGGCATATACTAAAATGTTCCTTTAATAATGGAGCTTCAATATCTGAGTTTTATTGGCAAGCGAAAACTGATTTCGCTGTTATTTTATCTGGAAATTACTCATTTTTTTAGGTCAATATTCAAAATATTTTACGGGAACAAGTTGGCACTTTTCTTGATTTTTGCACTCAAATCGCGTGCGATTCAACTGTATTGGAACTTGCAAAGAAGCTTGGTGATTAATTAAAGGGACCCTCCCACCTTAACATTAGATTTGAGTTGAGATAGCCAAAATGGGGTCCCTGGCTAACAATTACCGGTTTCGGCACTCACAACATCGAGAAATGCCTTAAATCGGAAATATTGAATTTCAAAATTGCAGCATTTTGATTCAGAGGGGCTAATGCTTAGGAATACCCCTCTGAATGTGTGACGTCAGCGCAGATATCTAACGATTTTTAAATGTTTGACTAAAACGTTTTGTAGCACGCGGTGGTATATGCTATTTGCGCGCAACATCTGCCGCAAACGCCGCACTTCTAAAATAAAGTCGCTAGAAACAGCGGAGATCCCAAAAAAGTAAACAAAAGTAAAAGTCTAATATCTTGAAAACCGGTGAATATTTTTCGGTGAAATTTGGTAGATATTCGTTTTCGCTCTTTCTGAACCGAGCGACATCACTTTCATACCAATTCATAAACTTTTTTGAAGGTGGGAGGGTCCCTTTAACTGTGTTGTTATGGCACTGTTTGCAAAGCATGGATAATGAAACTCTGCCAAAGACTTAGCTACATAGCAATGCCTCAAGTAATACGCAGGAGGGACAGAATTCAGAGTCCGATCGAGAAGAATCGGTGCAAATGCTACGAAGACCAGGCAGCTCTGATACAATAGCTAGTCGTCTCACTACTCTCACTCCATTAGACCAGCTGATTCCTGACAGCACCGACTCGGATGCAAAGATGGAGCTCATCTTCCAAGCCAGAAACCAGTTCTTTGATGGAAGATGTGATGCATCACGAGGCAGCATGCTGCCTCGTCTCTGCTTTGTTGGCCACTTTGGACGGGGCGGAGCTCCGCTCCTTGCGTGAGCGGTTATTCGCCTGTCATCCAGAAATAGTTCCTTCGTTTGCTGGCCGTTCCCTGATTAGGTGCAATACGGGGAGCTGTAATCAGGGAAGTAACTTTCCATATGAAAGGGGTGCAGGTGCACCCCGTCCCCCATCCACTAGAAGGCACCCCCATAGGCTAAGCGGCGCCCCACACGCCGCCCCACACGATTAGCTCTAGAGCAGATGGCGAGGGTGATTTCTCGGCTACATTCCATCTCGGCGTCGTGATGCTTGTGGGCTTGGAAAGCGTCCAGTCGTATGTAGGGTAGTGTAGGGGTAGGGTTGAGTTCAATAAGGTCCTTACACTTAGAGACATGTTAGTGTGGAGAGCAATAGATATTATAGGATTAAATTGGACTTACTCCACAAGAGAATCGTTTTCGGTCGGAGCTTTCGACATGTATTACATGTCCTCTTCAGCGAAGGTCGGTAATCGGGGCGAAAATAAAACGTTCGGGTCGAATCGAATCGCACAAGAGCAAGAATTATATAAGAGCTTGCTCTTGTGCGATTCGATTCGACCCGAACGTTTTATTTTCGCCCCGATTACCGACCTTCGCTGAAGAGGACATGTAATACATGTCGAAAGCTCCGACCGAAAACGATTCTCTTGTGGAGTAAGTCCAATTTAATCCTATAATAAGGTCCTTACATTTGAAAGGTTTGAACAACCCGCAATCAGCACAACATACCCATGACATACCACAAGTTGAATAAAAAACTACCAAACTCCGCCCAACTAATATTAATAAACATTACAGCCAAACTAATGGCCTAAATAAACATATATCTCAAATCCTAACAGTTATCGCGGGTGATGGCGCCATGAGTTGCTATTATCCAAAACAGATGCAAATAAACATGTTTGTATGTCCTATGTATGTTTGTTTTATGAGAAAACGTTGCAGCGGCGCTGGGAACTGCAGTCTTAGATCTGGGTATGTTTGGCATCTGCAACTCTTCATATACACATTAACCCTATTTCGGACGGGGAGACCTTTCAGGATTTTCTTGTACAATTGCCAAACGCCGCGAGACATTCAGCTCATATTTGGTGACTTTTCCTAAATGCTCATTGCGCACATCTCAGCAAAAAAAAAAAATGCCGGGTCAGGTCAGGTCAGGTAACCAGAGCGGGTTTGTTGACCCCACCTCAGAAAAGTTTGCAAACACGTCAGAGCTTGAGTTTTTTCACAAAGTTATTTCCTCTCATCAAGTCTTCAAAACAGTACCTGCAGTATATGTCGTTTGTATATCTCAGAATTTTTGATCTGTGACCTGAGGTTAGGTCAGAGTCGTGACCTTTACATTGCAAGCCTATGGAAAAGTATTGAAATGCGACCTGCACCTCGAGTAAACGAGTCAAAACCACCCAATTCTTTAAGAATTATGACAAATTATCTTATCTGTAATGATCCAGGTGCCATTTACTGACAGGGACACCGGAGAGGGTTATCTGAGCCGAGATCATGTGAGGTGATATCTACCATACATCAATGCTCACAATACTTACAATATTGACAATGCTTTTGCTTACAACACTTACAATACTTACGATGAGACCAGCAAGCACTCTGCCGTTACAGTTCTAACTTCTGTTTCGAAAAACGACGTTACACACATTCGCTGCCAGCATAACATGTATTGTTTGACAGTAACAAAATACAATTGACATCTGAACCCCAAACGGACCGTCATCCACTCAAATTTTATAACCCTGACCGGTCAAGGGGCGAATGGAGGTCATTTCCTGGGCATTACACTCAGCCCTTGCACAAAATATCTCACCTCACAGTGATCATTACAACAATAGCACCGACTTGATAGTGGATTTCAAAGTACTTGCATCAGCTCTTCCTGCTATTGCAGACGATCATCTCCTCAGGGTAATGTTGTTCGGGACATGAACGAAGATCGTTTTCGGAGTTTCATAAGTGCTACTGCAACAGCCTGGCACAAAACAGGACTTGTACGCTCTTCTCTGCACTTTGCCCTTCAGTATATCACAAAAGAATTGTTTAGAATCCATCTTACGCTTCTTTCACAGTCTCCCTTGCCACCGTAGGGCGTAGATAGATTGCTGTTGCTGGTAAGTTAAGGCACGGTAGATAGAAATTACCTCGGTTCTCAACGCCTGAAGTTATTTTCATAAAAAAAGAACAAATAAATGATCAATAAGATGACAGGAATGTAAACATTTTAATCGTAAAGTAGTCCAAATATTGGAATGAGCTTTTGCTTTTTAGCATCCTCCGATTCATCATCTTTATCATTTGAAAATTCGAGGTACATAAAATGTTTATCACGCGCTCATGTTAAGTGGGAATATAGTACACGGCAGACACATCAATTTTTGACACTGAACATTTCATCCGTAAATGTTTTAGCATAATTTAAAGTTAAAAACAGCGCGAATGGCAGAGTGAAGCAAACAACATCTTTCACCCATTGATATAACATGTAATCTGTGGTGCGCCAGATGCGCCATTATTTGTCAACCGCAGAAGGTGACATGTGACGTAACAGCATCAAGAGCATCTTTTTTCAAGAACTTTTCAAAACAAGTTTCCTATCTTTCTTCCCCCATTTCTCTCAGCTTATTGATTTTATGAGGCAATGGTATGCACCATAAATTCTGTGAAAATAGTTTGATCATTTTCATGCATTCTTAAAAAATCGAGTTCCCAACCCCATTCTTAGACGGTTACTGCGAATATGTGTTGTACCGATTATACATTGCCACAACTCACAGTGATCAAGGCTGTTTAAGCCGAAAGCTTTGTGTATTTTGAATATATTTGCATTGTATTAATTGGTTTATTATTTACATCATTATCCAATCTGTCATGGATACTAAACATTAACTTATAATTTGCGTTTTCGTTGCCTGACAACTATCGACGAAGGATTTCGAGAATCTGATTTTTACTCAGAATTAGACAGCTGGGAGAACGAGGCGGAAGGAATTGGCATTCTGCCATCATGCATGTAACACACATCAAATGTAAGGGACACAAAACAAATGCATCTGAAACTTGCATTGGCATCTCCCGATCAGCGTATTGGCATTTCCCGATCCCGATCACTTTTGTTTAGATCGGACCATATTGTAAAGCTTGGCACGAACCTGCGATGGAGATTTGGCACCAAACGTTTTTCCTTGTCTCTTCAGCCATTCTTTGACCTCGGACATCTTTGGCACCTGTCCCTTTTAAAAGGGACCTCAGCGCGCATGTCTGATGGTTCGTAAACCGCAAGTGCGGGCGCTTCTTTACTTGATCGGCCGTCGGCGTCGTCCTGTGCGACATCCTGGACTTCCTCCACGTCGTTCTCTCCGGCATCACCGCCTTCGTCGTCCGCGTCACCCAACTCCAAAATGGTTCCCAAATCTCTACCTGCATGCTTCGAGACATTTCCCGAATCCAGACAAGTCATGAACACAGCTGCGGCTTTGTCAGTTCAAGGGTCGTGTCGGGAAGGCGATAGTATTGCCTATGGACTTGCATGTCATGACCCATGTGACGGGTGAAAGTCCTCATTCGTGAGTGATAGCATCTGGGAAGTCGTCCCACAGTATTTGCGGAGACGCGTGGCTGTGGAAAGCCGTGTTCCTGTCATGTTCATATCTTGTACCAGCTTTTTGGGCACTTGGCTCCCTTCGTAGTGCCCTTTGGTCGTGGGAGCCGCTAGAAGGAACTTGTTTCCCTTTTCAACATAGCTGCCTCGGACTTCTGTCAGCATTTCCAGGGCTCTGGCGGCATGTTCTGGCACGAGGACCGGCACCCTGTTACCACGCTTCCCTCTCATCATGACCACATCCATCTATATGAGAAATAGTGTGAGGTGTGCATTTATAACGTCGACTTCATCAAATGTAACCAGGATTTACATAATAAAGCCAGTTTAATAAATAACTTACCTACCACACACACACCAATCCACGGGGCCACCGGAAGCACCCGGAGGCGTGGCAGCTGGCGGTTCGCCGCCGGGAAAGACGAGGTCTAGCTCAACCTCCGCAGACAGCGAGGGGTATCGGGTTAGGAGCTGGCTGAGCGTCGCCTCCATCGTCCCCGTCTCCCGGATCCTCTGCATGATGCGCTGTTGAGAACACGCGGTTTCCCGAGTAATTTATCTCATTATGATGAAACCCTATCGAAATTCATACAATGATTTTAACCCGGCGGCCGCTGGGCCTCCGCGCCACCCGCCGGCCGCTGGGGGGGGGCATAAAGTTGCCCCCCCCCTTTACTTCTGCGACGATATCGTCGCAACGCGAAGAGATAGAGAAGCGAAACTTTGCACACATCTTCCTGAATACCTAGCCGAGGTTGTGTCCAAATTTGGTGTCTATCCCATTTGAAATGACGTCACAGTGACGTCATAAGTGAAATTATAGATTTGCGACTATGATATTCCTAACGATACATCACATATATGGGACCGAATATAAAGGGCCGATTATTGGTCAGAAACTAGATGGAAGTGTAGTAAGATGTTTTAGGATGACAGCAGGTGCTGTTTAGTTCATTTACAGACGAGTTTCATGCTCAGCGTCATCAGAAACGGTCCATATCGGAAAACGACAAAACTTTATGACGTCACTGTGACGTCATCTTAGGTGCTACAACCACCAAACTTTCCTCAAACATTGCCTAGGTATTCATTTGAAGCTATGCCAAGTTTCACGTTCGTAGCTCATCAGGTTTCGGAGATATTTCACAAAACGTAAAGGGGGGCAACTTTATGCCCCCCCCCCCCCCAGCGGCTCGTGGGTTAAGGTATTTATACCAGGGCAGTAACATTACACGAGATATAAGATACACTGCATCAGGTATGATATTTTAGATGCATTTGCAATTACATACAAAATAAAGTTATGAATTATTAAATGGCTGTAACAAAACTGGTTAGTTGAAAGCATTGGCTAAAAACGGAAATTGGTAAGGAGGTGGTCTTGTCGTTTGGACTGATCAAGTGCCAGCACACTTCACCATTGGTTTTACTCACATAACGGGTGTCCACTAATCATTTCGACAAAATTCAAAGTGCAATAACTTCAATGTATTTGAACATAGAACCGTGAAATTTCCAGGGCTCTTTCCGAACTCCATTTCGAGTATGCATGCACTCAGTGCAGGAGCTGCGTCACGCCGGGTCGGTTTGCTGCGCGCACGCGCTCACCTACGCGCGGCATCATGGTGAGCGGCACTTCCTGGTTGATGATCTCCACCGCCCTCCGTATCCGCTGCTTGAGCTGGTCTTCAGTGGTTGCCTCCCATCCTCCTTTGTAAACCTCTTGCTTGAGGAGGCCCCAGAAGTCTTCGATGGGCCTCAGTTGAGGGACATTTAGGGATTGTCCCCTCGTCCCATGACCGGCACACCTGCAATCTGCATCTTTCAGGACCTGGAGCGTCGCACGCGTTAAGTGAGCAGACGCGAGATCTGGCCAGATGTATCAAAGGCCCTAAATACAAGGTTGCACGGACTAATTTCTACCAAACCTGCCAGAATATAGTTTCACGGTTGAATATTTAAATAATTATTCACTCAAAATTTCTTTATTATCTCGTAATCATTGATAGGCAATTTTATAAATTAACTTTTACATTGCTTGCCTTTTACCAGCAAAATAACTTTCTAGTATTGGGTTAACATAGTGGTGTAGCAGTAGGAACCATATCTGGTAAAAACCCAATGCCTACATAGTACATACATTGCCAGTATGCTTACATACATACAACCGGGGATTGCCAGATTCTCCTACTAGACTTCGACGCGCCCTGGATGTATCCATCGGCAGGATGTTTCTCTCGCAGGAATGGCAGAAGCGCTTCCTTCAGACATTTCTCCCGGAAGACTTCACCTCCGATGTTTGCTTTGCTCGGCAGGATCACTGGTTTGAACACACCCCTTGGTGAAATTGCCATGCCATCCAGACCATAAGTTTTCGAGGAAAATTTTCCTTTGAGCGATATCTGACCTTGATGGGAACATCTCCACCCGGCCCAATGTAAAAGCCGCTGTTTGCCGGCATTTCACTGCCCGTGAACTTGAAGTATGTTTTGTCACTCATAACGACATCCGTATTTTCCTTGGCACGCAAGGCTCCTCGAGCTATTTGGCGAATCCTTCTTTTCTGGGTTTTCTCTTGGCTTGCAGTGACCAGGGGCACCTTGCTCCTCTTCCGGTATACTATGTCTTCCTCCTTTATTATTTTTTCGACATACGATTTGCTGATGCCGTATCGGCGAGCCAAAACGCGAAGAGACACGCTAGTCGCTAACTTTGGCACAGGCTGCTCTTACCAGCATCTTCATTGCGATCATTAGAACCCGCTTTCCCCGGATTGACCTCTTCCACCAGGGTATATTGAATTAGGTCTTCCATCATGCTGGGCACTTCCTCTCAGGGTATATAGAACGAACAGGTACACCAACGACGCGGAAAGCGCCCATTTTACCTGGCCGAGTTACAGGGTAAGTGATATATTTTTTTGAATATGGAAAAATTAGAGTGTTCTATTCTGACGAGTGAAGTCAAATTCATAAAGCAGTTATTTTTAGATTATATGTACCAGAAATAACATACTAACTAATGGTGTCAATCGGTTACCATCGGACACTTTCGGTCACCCTGCCAGTGAAACCATTTTCAAAAAGAGAAAGTATTCCATTTTTGCCTAGTTAAAATGAAATTTATTTTATCATTTTTAGCAAATGATAGAGTTGCAAAATTTCCCCCAAAGGCTACAAGAGATGTCACATTTTGGCAACTTTAGTAGCAATCCCACCCAGCAGGCAGCAGCCACCCATTGTCCAACCACAACTACAAGCAGGCTGATTTTGACTCAGTTGGCCCACCAGTACACACAATTTTGAAACTCAATTCCAGTCTAACTGTTATGATATCACCTGTAATCAAAGAAGTATTGCCTACAAAAATCATTATACAGTCATCAAAAATGCAAGGTCAAAAAGAACTTAAATTACTGAAATGTGTTCCTGAAGACAGTTACACTTAGCACTTAGCAGTCATCACATTAACATTTCACAGGCGTTCTACTATTCCACATTCTCCTTAACCCACGAGCCGCTGGGGGGGGGGGGGGGCATAAAGTTGCCCCCCCCCCCTTTACGTTTTGTGAAATATCTCCGAAACCTGATGAGCTACGAACGTGGAACTTGGCATAGCTTCAAATGAATACCTAGGCAATGTTTGAGGAGAGTTTGGTGGTTGTAGCACCTAAGATGACGTCACAGTGACGTCATAAAGTTTTGTGGTTTTCCGCTATGGACCGTTTCTGATGACGCTGAGCATGAAACTCGACTGTAAATGAACTAGACAGCACCTGCTGTCATCCTAAAACATCTTACTACACTTCCATCTAGTTTCTGACCAATAATCGGCCCTCTATATTCGGTCCCATATATGTGATGTATCGTGAGGAATATGAGAGACGCAAATCTATAATTTCACTTATGACGTCACTGTGACGTCATTTCAAATGGGATCGACATCAAATTTGGACACAACCTCGGCTAGGTATTCAGGAAGATGTGTGCAAAGTTTCGCTTCTCTATCTCTTCGCGTTGCGACGATATCGTCGCAGAAGTAAAGGGGGGGGGGGCAACTTTATGCCCCCCCCCCCCCCCAGCGGCCGCCGGGTTAAATCAAGATACCTATAAGAAACAGGTAGGTCGGATGTTTTGAGTAAAGCCCTGGTGACGTCACTGTCATTTCTTATATGGAGAATTTCGCCTATAAGGAAAATATTCTACATACGAAAATTTGTATTTTATAAGCAAAAAATAAAATCTTTCAATATCATTATGAAACTTATATAATTTAATTACAAAACTTAAATTCCTTCGAGTGTTTGTCCCAACCCCCTCCTATACCTTTGGTCACGTGACTGAAGTGAAAAACATTGCGTTTTGCAATGTTATGACTTAAACAGAAGTATTAAATGTTAGCATGGTGTGTCAAAAGTGGAAATAGCCGCCCGGCTTTAGTTCGCCAGCCTTGTCAATAGATGGCAGCATCACAATATGGGCAGCGGATCGTGCAATTGACGTCAAATTGTCGTTATCTGCTAAGAATTGAATGGCGGATCTTTTCATGCAAGAATCAAGTAAATCGGTCCACAACTTTTCTAGCAACAGAGATATGAAGTCAAACACCCTGCCAAAGCGGCGGCGCGGCGGCCGGCGTCGGCCGCTACGCGCCGCCTGGGAGACTGGCGGCGCTGAACGGTTCCGACTTGGCACTGCACTAAAACCTGTTAACTGCTTGGAATAGTTATTATAGCAAAATTTTCATTCAAGTGAAGAATAACCAAGGGCAGGAAGTATGTATGCTTGTGTGCGTACTGTGTAAGCCAAGAGACTGCATTAGCAGATACTCGCTAATATTAGATCCAGCCAAGTCCAAACGCATTCCAGGGGCTGTGTTTCTGATCGGTCAACAATATTTGTCGTTCGAGGGCGGATACAGTTTTAACAATACAAAAAATATTTTTGCACAGCTCTATTCCTTGAATAATTCTCTTCAACGCCTCATTCCTAGTTAAGCGAATTAGCCCACCCTGGTTGAAAAAATAAGGCGATTTCGCCACAAGGTCGCGGAAAACCGACCGAAAATGGCCGCGCTCAACGTTAATTTGGGCATGCAGACTCTTAAAAACTCGAATTGGGCGGGTAGGGTTTCCCAGGTATTGGCTCCAAAACACCGTATTCGGCTCCCAAATACGTCCAAGTGACCCGCCTCGTTCCTAGTTAAGCTCTAATTAGATCAAGTGACTCGTAAGGAGCGAAAAAGCGACAAAAAGCATGAATTTCCCTATGGCGGCGGGCTGCCGGGTTGCCAGACGGCGCACCGGCTATTTCCACTTTTGACACACCATGAGTGTATTATTTATGATGTTTTAGGCAGAAATCGTGTAAATATATCCTTAAATTATATATAATCTGTTGAAAAGAAGTCACGTGATGCTACCAGATTGTGCTCGGACAGCATCTTCTTTAACTCCGATTTTGAGTACTTTGTACCTCCATAGAGGCCTAATAACGGACGTTTACAGTTATAAAATGAAGCACTGAATCTAATAAGAGCAAAATTTAATCATTTGTTGCCCTTCAGGCTGGGATATCCAGGCATGAACATTGGCCAGTTTGTGTGTAAAGCCTATGGTGAAGGGAAAACTTCACGCCCAGCTGACGTCACAGGCCTCGGCTACCAAATCGTGTCCGGTGGGGGCCGGGTTAAATATTGCAGGTACCAACCAAATGTTTGAAATCTAGATGACCACCACATAAACATATGGGAATATTCATAGAAAAACTACAGATTCGGCCATGTCCGCTTTCCGGAATCTTCCACATCATCTCCAAACACAAGATTATCAAGGATTTCGAAACAGATGCGCCATAACAGAGACTTTAAACCAGCTGATTAAAGGGACTATCCCACCTTTAACATGGGGTTTGAGTTGAGATAGCCAAGTTTGCGGCGAGGTTCAGAAACCACTATCTATCTAGGTTGCAACCCCCGCGGTCTCTTGGTGTTGAAGAAATTCGTTCCCTTCATTTGAAAATGGGCCTTGTACAAGGCCCTATCTTCAACATGGAGCGACCGTTAGTGTGACGTCACCTCGTTTAGTCATTCTGATTTAAATGGGTTCGGTCGCTTAAAACTTGGTCTGAACTTTGTTGTGGTGCCTACAGAGTAAAAAGAATCAGCTTTATGACAGTAATGTGGCCTGGGGAAGGAGGTAATTTTGGGCTGTGACGTCACATATTTGAAAGTTTGTGTTTGGAATATGGGAAGCCTAAGATGTTTAATGAAAAATAAATGCCAAAACCATGTTCCGGGTCATCCAATCTATAAAGTCGGGCACAATTTAACTGGTTTTAACAACATTTTAGAAGGTGGGATAGTCCCTTTAAGTTGCTGCAAAAAAAGGTTTTGGATTGTTACATGCTGCCTCGTGAATGATTTTATTGAAGTAAATGATCTAACACGATATTGAATTCTAATGAAATCAACATTATGAGTGTAATTCAATACAAGAAAATGAAATTTCCTTCAATAATTCAACCAAAAGGTCTTATAAATAAATATTACGTCATCATCTTATATCCCTTCGTTAGGGAAGAGAGGATCTAAGCCAATCCTTGGTTCTTCTATTATTTTGCGCCACTTTGTTTGTCTGCATAATGCATATTGTGTTTTCTTGTAAAGATAAGGCTAAGTGCCAGTTTAATGAATTTTCATTTCATTTTTGGGACGAAATTTAGGCTCAGAGCTACCTAATACCTGCCTTTTCAGCTGGATTTTCAGTGACCACGTTTCCATGGCAATCACTGATTCGGATCAGTCAAAATGGATTAGCTTATCCAGTATAGATTGACAATATATGAAAATGAAAATAAGGGATAAATGGCAGAAAAAGAGGGAGCCCAGGGTTAGTATGGATGAATAAGAAGCAAAGTAGTCAACACTGCAAACAGTGGTGACTGCCCTCTACTGAAAGCCCCTCCTCATTCACTCGCTCACATTCGTAACATTCATACATAGAAACCAATAGGAGAAAAAGGCTTGGTCACCGGGGAAGGTTGGTTAAGGGTTATTGCATTAATGGCAAAATCATCATCATATCCTGGTCAAGTCATGCATGTGGGTCAGGTAGCCCAGACACTCGGAGCGCCCCACTAAGCAAGGCTTGTTGTCGGGCGCTCCAAGTGCCCAGGCAGATAGGGTGACATGTCTAGCTATTGTGTGTTATCCATGACAGATATATATAAAAAACGACAATATATTCAAATACACAATTAAAAAACAGAGCTTTCGGTAACAAATACCTTGATCACTGTGTATGCTTTTTAGCAGGGGGTGTCGAAGTCTAGTAGGAAAATCTGGCAAATTCCCTGCGTGACGTCACGTCGGGGATGACCGACGGCACCTTGCACTGAAAGATACGGCAGAACGGCTATTTTTGAAAAATGATAAAAAATACTTTTGTGCTGTTATGACGCATATAACGTTTATCAGCATGTTCCTCATCATGTGATAAAGGCATATCCGTGGTCGAAAATAGCTGAGCCCCTCCCAATTTCCAACCACCGACCTCATAAGCAAAGGATGTAAGCGTAATCCTTAAGGGCGACTTTCCTATACATATCCGTACATATGCGTCCTTATGGAAATCGGTAGTGTGGCGATTGGCGACGCGCGCGACATCTGTGTGGCGACCAAGTGGCGACTGTGGCGACACCTGGTGGCTGCTTTTCTGCTGTATGTAGGCATTGGGGTTTTGCCAGATGTGGTTCCTACTGCTACACCACTATGTTGACCCAGTACTAGAAAAGTTATTTTGCTAGTAAAAGGCAAGCAAATTGAAAGTTGATTTATAAAATTGCTTATAAATGATTACGAGATAATAATAAAGAAATTTTGATTGAATAATTATTTAAATAATCAACCGTGAAACTATATTCTGGTAGGTTTAGTAGAAATAAGTCCGTGCAACCTTGTATTTAGGGCCTTGCTTTTTAGCATACACAGTGATCAAGGTATTTGTTACCGAAAGCTCTGTTTTTTTATTGTGTATTTGAATATATTGTCGTTTTTTATATATGTCTAGCTATGTTGAAAAAAAAACATTAACACATTCCTGTGCACACCCTTGCGCACGTCTATCCTAATCACACAAAGTGATCAGGTACTGACATACAATGATATACAATGATTGACATACAATGATACAATGATTACTGACATTTAATGATTACAATATATAGTTGATGCAGTTTTATGGGCGAGAACACGGAAAAGCACATAAACAAAACACTTAGAGTAAGCAAAATACACCTACACATGCACGTACACATTTACCTAGACCGATACATACACATACGTATGACTACGTTTGCATACATACACATGTCCCATGCACAGACATACCAGCATGAAGTAGGTATGCATTGCTTAAATTGCTTTGCATAAGGTACATTAAGCTCAATAAAGTGTTTAAGTGATGATGTGTTTTGTGGTGTTTTGATTCTGCCTTTTCTCCTAAGGAATGTTGTCATGAACATACTTATTACCAACCATTAGACTTACTAATTGATCGTGCTTTTGCAACATGACTGAGTATTCTTCCTTACATAGACCACAGTAGATTCTTGACAATTCTAATTAACCAAATCTGTGAAATGCTGAGGTCCATGTGTTCCTGCCCTTAGCAATGTAATTTCTACCACAAAATGTATTTTGCAGTGGCTAAGAATTGACTGAACTTGGACTGAAATGCTATTTCCCATTATTTTCCGTCAGAATTTACCAAATATTTAATTTTGGGGTATAGCAAATATAATTTCGGTCAAATTTTGCTTGGGGTGTTATCGGTCGGTATTCGGTCGGAAATTTTTCCCAAATTTTGGTTTCGGTCGGTATCGGTCAGACATTTTTTGGAAAATGACACCACTAATACTAACCATAGTTTAAAACTTAGTCTAAAGTTAGTTGAAAAGCGTTAAGTTGATACTAAGATGGAATGAATCGGTGGAAGGCGGAAATGACGCAGCTGTTTCATTCTTAAAATGTGTTCGCAAGCAGGATTCACGTGATGCTAGCGACATCTATTAATGTAATAGGAAACGCTGATTGGCTTATCGAGTCCGTAAGCAGTATCACTAATGTTCGCCAGTACAGGGTTGAGGCAATGTGCGCATGCGCAGGAACTTGTGCTCTCATGGAGGGACTTTTGGTACCTCGGGCAGCGCCCAATGCTTTTTGGACCTGTTATGGCCTCCGCATCGAAAAACGCTAGATAAGAAGGTTGTAGAAGAGGCTTGAGGCTACCTTTCCCCAGGTGGGTGACGGCACGTGATCGCCTGAGGCGGTGGGGGGTAAACGTACTTTCGTCAATTAACCCGCGCCCTGGTGGGGGGGGGGCTATTTTTTGCCCCCCCCCCCTCCAGACTTTTCGATATATCTCCAGAACCGCTGCGCCGATCGTCACCAAACTTTCAGTACCCTCCCGGACATCAATTTTACACATTGTGACCAAAAATTTATCCAAAGGCTATGATAGGTTGGCCGGAAATGACGTCAGAGTGACGTCATGTTCTGCCGTTTTCGACCCAAAAAAGGGTTTCGCGGGAAGAGCTGTCAGGCCTATAGCTTGGCAAATACAGAAAAACGATAAAGACATAAAAGCTGTAGAATCGACAGGGCTACAAAACTGCTATCTCGGATTTTTGAAATTTTTGGATTTTGACCCCCAAAAATCAAAAAATATATTTTTTGATTATAATAGCCGAAAAATCCAAAAAGTTTTTTGAATTTCGAAAAAACCGGAATATATGTGATAGTCCTTACCGCTTTCTATCTACATACCAAATTTGAGATCGATACCTCTTTTTTTGGCCAAGTTACAGCGAAAAAACTGTTCAAAATTGATGACGTCAAATTTTCAAACTCAATTTTTTGCAATTCTAGACCTCGTAGCGCAAAGCAAAGACCACCATTAGACTCCCCGTGACGAGCTGCATCGAATCAATACCCATTTTATGCAAAAATATCAACTTTGAAATTTGACCTTTTTTGACCTGACCTTGACCTGACCTCCACCAGAAAGTGGCCTAAGCCGTACCTGATAGTCTTATAACCAACACCATTGAGTTGGAAATGAAAAATTGGCCATAAAACATGCATCGCACAACCTTAGTACCTAAAGTTAGGTTCATGTGACCTGACCTGTGACCCTTGGTGACCTGACCTGTGACCTGGTAATGTCAGTGACCTCTTATAGCAATATATGTACTAGGCAACTGACGCCCTATCGCTGATTCTCGACAAAATGCGTTTTCTTCGGTGTTATAGCGCATTCCCTAGATGACCCGTGAACGGTGAAACATTTCATCTTTGACCTGACCTGTGACGTCATCGGTGACCCCGAGGTCAATGAAATTTGGTTTCCCTCGACAAATTTGACAGGCCTTTCGAACGCCGTTTGAATTTTGCGGATCCGTCCAGTAGTTTCGGAGATACGAGGGGGCTAAAAAATAGCCCCCCCCACCAGGTCGCGTTATAAACAGACCCCACCAGGGCGCGGGTTAATGCTCAATGCAGTCACTGCGACTTTTTACAAGACCTTCTCCTCGTCGTTGTTCCTTGCTTTCAACGACTGGTCCTCGAGTGATGACTATCCTCACGCAAGATAGGATGAATGGAGCTAGCAATTAAGCCTAAAAAACATGTCGAAAATGTTACAAAACACTTCATTTGAAGGAGATGAATTGAATGGTTTTGGAGCCTCACGAAACATGTTTCAGATATGACGCCTCAAACAAACTGACGCATACAGACTGTGTTCAAAAATGTGAGCGGCAGCTCCGCAAGCACTTGCTGACAAATGAAAATCGTAGGTACTGCCCGGTCGCCATAGCAACAAGTAAGCGTCACAAATTTCGAACACTATCTGAGTGCGCCAAGTTCGACTACATCGAGGACGATGGGTGATGGTTGCCAGCTGATAAAATTAATGAAACGCGAATAAATTCACTTTTGTTTGAGTTGGCGAGTAAAAATGTGTTTCTTAAAGGGACTATCCCACCTTTAACATGGGGTTTGAGTTGAGATAGCCAAGTTTGCGGCGACGTTCAGAAACCACTATCCATCTAGGTTGCAACCCCCGCGGCCTCTTGGTGTTGAAGAAATTCGTTCCCTTCATTTGAAAATGGGCCTTGTACAAGGCCCTATCTTCAACATGGAGCGACCGTTAGTGTGACGTCACCTCGTTTAGTCATTCTGATTTAAATGGGTTTGTTCGTTGAAAAATCGCTTAAAACTTGGTCTGAACTTTGTTGTGGTGCCTACAGAGTAAAAAGAATCAGCTTTATGACAGTAATGTGGCCTGGGGAAGGAGGTAATTTTGGGCTGTGACGTCACATATTTGAAAGTTTGTGTTTGGAATATGGGAAGCCTAAGATTTTTAATGAAAAATAAATGCCAGAACCGTGTTCCTGGTCATCCAATCTATTAAGTCGGGCACAATTTAACTGGTTTTAACAACATTTTAGAAGGTGGGATAGTCCCTTTAATTTCAAATATCATTGAATTAGTTTTTGTATATAAAATAACTACAAACGCCCATGTGCAAGGAATAAATCAAGGCTTATGAAAATCGTTAGTAGGGTTGGGAAAAGCAGATAAAGGGTCACGTGACTGGCGTCCCAACCTTATCTGTAAGAATCTTGCCTTTCCCCACAATAATATTGGCACTTTGTTTTAGCTTACGTGTGAGGCTCGCTTGAAAAAGGTCGATTTAGCATGGAAACCCTATGGGGTAGTAGTTTTTGAGCGCCCATTTGGCCTAATGCTACCAACTGTTACTGGCTACCCCTGCTTCCTCTGGCATCCATCGTCTTAAGGAATATTATATACAGTCGATCGCCCTATTTCCAAAGGGGCGAGCAGACGAACGATTTCCGCCTTGGCCAAAAGTGGATTTTTTCCCTAACCTTGCTCACCATTTCCCTGACATGGTGTTTTTCCATTGGCCCCAGGTGAAAAGTGTGTCCAAGGCCATCTATAGAAGGTACAGTCACTCCCCCGCGGATCAATCAGAGACAGATCCTGAGTGACGTCACCCCTGATGCTCGCAAGGGGTACTCCATTCCTTTACAATGTAAAAATGGCTAACTTCATTATTGAAGATTGTTGGTGACACTCTACACATATCGCTCAACCGTTGATGTCATTGGAAAGTCCAGCTAATTTTCTAGCGATAAAAAAGAGCAGCAATATGCTAAGAAATGGCCGGTTTTGAAGATATAGACGATTTAAGAAATCCTTTAAGCAACGTAAAAACGCATCGAGCTTATATTTTTACTATGAATAAATCATTTTTCAGTCAGTAAGTTTCTAGATATGGTATCGATTTATTCCACAACTTAATTACAATATTTTTATTTCTTGGAACTTTATTTCAAAATAATATTTTCGAAAATGGCAACTGTTGGCAAGTAGCTTTGAAGCGATTGTGGCGCACCGCGTCATTATTGTCCTGAGACCCCCTTATGATGTCATCAAAAGTGGAGTGACATGGGCCTGGCATCTGCTTCAGCGCGTCACATCTGTTATGGAATGGAGACCAACCTCCCAACAATTTCCTACACCATCCTTTAAAGGAGAGTGGTCTGGGCGAAGGGCTTCTTTGAGTTAAAGGAAGACTGCCACCTTCAAAAAGTTTTCTCAGATCGGCCTATGATTTATTCCCTGGATAAAACAAAATTTTAGAATTCACCTGACAAAGTATCATCACGTGAATCGCGAAAAAATTATCGATTATCATACAATTATCAATCGGTTAATGTCTAGCGACAATGTTTACACATCACTAGACTTCAAGGTCATAAGATTATTACATTTTATTTGAAAAAGTAAGGTATTTTGTGATTTACTAATATATGATTTCATAAGAAATTGGCCATGTTTAATTTATTTTGCATTTAACTTCGTAAAACATTTAAAAATCATGGCTCATTTGGAATGGGTCTGGCCCATGTTAAACCCCATTTCCCACACTTTTTTGGAAAAAATGAACTACTGAATATATAAGTTTAACTTTTATTTTGACACTCCAAAATTCTTCTCTGATCTCGGAACAATCAAAGTTTTGACATATATTTGCCAAAAGATAAGAAAATTCATGTTTCAAAGTTATCGATAAACAGTAGAGATGTCGGTTTTCTTGGACTAAAAAAATGGCATCAAACTGAACTTTGGTCTCCGATTTCTCGCAAACGGGTTCGAATTTCGGAAAACCGACTTCAGTCTGGGACATAGGTGGCTCAGCTCTAGTGAAAACCGTTTTGTGAAAAAAAGGTGGCAGTCTACCTTTAACCCGGCAGTTGCTGGGGTATTTCACCACCCACCGTTTGCTGGGGGGGGGGGGCGTTAAACGCCCCCAGCCGATAACTCGAGAACCAATAGGCGCAGCGAAACGCACGAGGCGGCAAACGAAAGAACGCGACGAGACGCTTCGGATGAGTACTTTAAAGTTGAATTTTGAGGTCATAGGTCGGGTCAAGGTCAGGTCAAACACCTGAAATCGGGGTTTCATTAGCATGGACTTCAGGACTTCGCAATGGGCGCCTCTCGTCATAAACTCTGTCAAAACGGTGCACAGTCCATCATATAAGGCCTACAAGAGTGCCAGCTGCATGTAGGGGTCAGTCAAGCATAGGTCAGGGTCAAGGTCAGGTCAACCGGGTGGGCACATATCCCCGAAAATCAAAACTGATATTTCCAGCCTGTGACACATGTTTTATGGGTAATTTGGGGCGTAGAACACGATGGTGACATTCATATTATATGTGTACGTGTTTGGCTCAAAAAGTTCAATTTAAGAAATGCATGTATCATGGTCGTGAAGTAGTCACGAGAAATTGCCGAGATTAAGTTCAAGATTTTGGAAAATGCGGAACAATAATCAATAATCGAAGATAGCCATTTGATTGTTCATGGTATTGGCAGTCTAATGGCGTTTACGGCATGTCTGTATGTCTATTTTGTGATTTTATATGATTTTTTGAACATATGCCGTTTTTGGTCGAAAACTCAGGAATCATGACGTCACTAAAACCTCGATATCTCAAAATTTTCCGACCGATTTTTTTTGAAACTTTGTCACAATAAACTTCAATCAATTCCCTACAGTTACCCAAAATTTGGCGCGCCTGCGGCGCGCCGTTTTTATGCTATGCCGTTTTTTCGGGGGCGCCGTTTTTATGCTATGGCCCGGCGAAAAAAGTGGGGGCGTTTAACGCCCCCCCCCCCCAGCAACTCGCGGGTTAAAGGGAACTTCCCACCGAATATCCTTGCTTTACCACAGCGCCCCCGATCAGCGGTCACGGTCCAGAAGGGAGGTCATTAGCTCTTATACGGCCTTGGTCATTAGAGGTGAATGCGGCAGGGCAGGCAGCGACCACGGCAGGCTCAGCCCAGGGTATGTACATACATTGAGTAAAGGGTAATACAAAATGGTAGGGATTTCTAGTATAAACACTGGAAAACCACTATGTGGTCGGAACTAGCAAAAATTCAGTTCGAACTGGAATATGGTAGCATCTATGGTAGGCTGTCCTGGTGGGCCACTTCTAAAACTCCAAAAAATAGCATGGAATTCGAACAATTTTTATTTCTAAAATAAGTAAGGCCATTTTCTTCCTTTGATTTGACTTCGAACTGACACAAAAATGTGAATAGAAAAAAGACGCAACCTTCGATTTGGCTAATTTTAACGTATTTTCCACGATACAATCTACTATACTATTTGTGAAATGAAACTCTGTATGTGTTTCTGTGTGTTTGCACCGTGCAGAGGGGTGTTTTGACGCCGTGCGCAGGTCAAACGGTGCGGTCGATGGGTGTGAAATTTTCGCAGCGTGTTGATGACGTCACGGGCACGTGCAGTGTCGTGTTTCGAGTTCCGGGGGGTGGATGGTTCGCACGTGGCACGCCCTGGAAAAAGGTGCATTTTCTCCAAATTTTACTCGGCTCTCAAGCTTGCTTCAAGGCATCGGCAGCCGGGTTCAATCGCCTTTGACAGTAAAATGCATGACGATCGGCGGCGGGTGCCTCTCATTTGCAGATTAGCAGCTTATTTATTTTGCTAAACTGAAAGTCTGAGTAGGAATCTGATAGTCTGTAACCACACATGACCCAGTGGTAGTGGTAGGTGTAGGTGTAGTGGTAGTGGTAGTGGTAGTGGTAGTAGTATTGGTGGGGGTAGTGGTAGGGGTAGTGGTAGTGGTAGGGGTAGTGGTAGGGGTATTAGTAGTGGTAGGGGTAGTAGTAGGGGTAGTAGTAGTGGTAGGGGTAGTAGTAGGGGTAGTGGTAGTGGTAGTGGTAGAGGTAGGGGTAGGGATAGGGGTAGTGGTAGGGGTAGTGGTAGGAGTAGTGGTAGGAGTGGTGGTATGGGTAGAAGTAGTATCCTGTATCTACTATACTATTTGTGAAATGAAACTCTGTATGTATGTGTTTCTGTTTGCACCGTGCAGAGGGGTGCTTTGACGCCGTGCGCAGGTCAAACGGTGCGGTCGATTCGGCTGAAATTTTCGCAGGGTGTTGATGACGTCACGCGCACGTGCAGTGTCGAGGTTCGAGTCTCGGGGGGTGGATGGTTCGCACGTGGCACGCCCTGGAAAAAGGTGCATTTTCTCCAAATTTTGCTCGGCTCTCAAGCCTGCTTCAAGGCATCAGCAGCCGGGTTCAATCGCCTTTGACAATAAAATGCATGACGATCGGCGGCGGGTGCCTCTCATTTGCAGATTGGCCAAGTTATTTATTTTGATAAACAAAGGCGAATGAAGGTGTTGATTTTCTGTAAATAAAGACAGTTTTCAATGCGCTTTACCGAATGCACCGCGTTTGCCGCAGTGCGCCACATTTGTCCACATGCGCTATTTTTGCCGCAAATCGCACAACTTTGTCAAATATGGTCCGATAAAGGTGCAATTCGGCGGAAGGATACATGGCAAAACGACAATTACAAATGCACCACTTTTGTCGCAATGCGCCACATTTGTCACAAGGCGCCATTTCCATCGAATACGATTAAGAATAATGGAATGACACGAGTAGGAGCCGGGTTAAGAACTCTTTTTTAATTTATCAGTTTTTCTGATAGACTGTGACCTCACATGACCCAGTGGTAGTGGCAGTGGTAGTGGTAGTAGTAGTGGTGGTAGGAGTAGTGATAGTATTAGGGGTAGTGGTAGGGGTAGTGTTAGGGGTAGTAGTAGGGGTAGTGGTAGGGGTAGTAGTAGGGGTAGTAGTAGGGGTAGGGGTAGGGGTAGTGGTAGGGGTAGTGTTAGGGGTAGTAGTAGGGGTAGTGGTAGTGGTAGGGGTAGTAGTAGGGTAGTGGTAGGGGTAGTAGTAGGGGTAGTGGTAGTGGTAGGGGTAGTGGTAGGAGTAGTGTTAGGGGTAGGGGTAGGGGTAGGGGTAGTGGTAGGGGTAGGGGTAGGGGTAGTGGTAGGGGTAGTGGTACGAGTAGTGGTATGGGTAGAAGTAGTAGAAGTGTGATACAGCCCGATCCAATGTGACATTATGCCCTTAACGACCTGGCCTGACCGAAGGTGACCTGGCCTGACCCAGTGTGACCAGCGATGACCAACTTGGCCTGACTTGACCCCGTATGAACCAAATTTCATCGAACTAAGCCCTCAGAATAGTTATTATGTTCAAAATTTTCCTCGGCACGTTTCCGTCCATATATCTGCTTCCAGACAACCAATCAATTTAAATCAAAAACCATTCGAAAGCAAATTGGCTGCTGCCGCATTTTATGGCTACGCCGCGAAGCAAGTGGCGCAGCCGCTTGTCTACTATACTATTTGTGAAATGAAACTCTGTCTGTCTGTCTGTTTGCACCGTGCAGAGGGGTGCTTTGACGCCGTGCACAGGTCAAACGGTGCGTTCGATGGGGCTGAAATTTTCGCACGGTGTTGATGACGTCACGGGCACGTGCAGTGGCGTGTTTCGGGTCTCGGGGGGTGGATGGTTCGCACGTGGCACGCCCTAGAAAAGTGCGCATTTCCTCGGAATTTTGCTCATTCTTCAAGGCATCGGCAGCCGGGTTTGATGGACTTTGCAACTAAAATGCATGACGATCGGCGGCGGGTGCCTCTCATTTGCAGATTGGCAAGTTATTTATTTTGATAAACAGGCGAATGAAGGTGTTGATTTTCGGTAAATAAAGACAGTTTTCAATGCGCTTACACAAATGCACCGCGTTTGACGCAATGCGCCATGTTTGTCACAAGGCGCCATTTTTGTCGCTAACCGCAAAACTTTGTCAAATATGGTCCGATAAGGTGCAATTAGGTGGAAGGATGCATGACAAAATGACAGGTACAAATGCGCCACGTTTGTCGCAACGCGCCACATTCGTCACCAGGCGCTATTTCCATCAAATACGATTAAGAATAATGAAATTACGCGAATAGGAACAGGGTTAGGAACTCTTTTTTTAGTTCACCAGTTTATCTGATAGTTTGTGACCTCACATGACCCAGTGATAGTGGTAGGGGGTAGTGTTAGGGGTAGTGGTAGGGGTAGTGTTAGGGGCAGTAGTAGGGGTAGTGGTAGTAGTAGTAGTAGTAGTAGTGGTAGGGGTAGTAGTAGGGGTAGGGGTAGGGGTAGGGGTAGGGGTAGTGGTAGGGGTATTGGTAGGGGTAGTGGTAGGGGTAGGGGTAGGGTAGGGGTAGTGGTAGGGGTAGGGGTACTGGTAGGGGTAGTGGTAGGGGTAGTGGTAGGAGTAGTGGTAGGAGTAGTGGTATGGGTAGAAGTAGTAAAAGTGTGGTACAGGCCGATCCAATATGACGTGGTGACCTATACGACCTGACCTGACCGAAGGTGACATGACCTGACCCGGTGTGACCAGGGATGACCAACTTGACCTGACTTGACCCCGTAAGACCCAAATTTCATCCAACTAAGCCCTCAGAATAGTTATTATGTTCAAATTTTTCCTCTGCACGTTTCTGTCCATATCTCTGCTTCCAGACGACAGATCAGTATAAATCAAATACCATTCGAAAGCAAATTGGCTGCTGCCGCATTTCCTGGCTACGCCGCGAAGCAAGTGGCGCAGCCGCTTGTCTACTATACTATTTGTGAAATGAAACTCTGTGTGTCTGTTTGCACCGTGCAGAGGGGTGCTTTGACGCCGTGCACAGGTCAAACGGTGCGGTCGAGGGGGCTGAAATTTGCACACGGTGTTGATGACGTCACGGGCACGTGCAGTGTCGTGTTTTGAGTCTCGGGGGATGGATGGTTCGCACGTGGCACGCGCTGGAAAAAGGCGCATTTTCTCAGAATATTGCTCGGATCTCAAGGCATTTGCAGCCGGCTTCGATGGACTTTGCAACTAAAATGCATGGCATGCGGCGGCGGGTGCCTCTCATTTACGGATTGGTAGCTTATTTATTTTGATAAACAGAGGTGAATGAAGATGTTGATTTTCGTTAAATAAAGACAGTTTTCAATGCGCTAACACAAATGCGCCGGGTTTGCCGTAATGCGCCACATTTGTCTAAAGGCCCCATTTTTGCCGCAAATTGCACAGCTTTGTCAAATATTGTCCGATAAAGGTGCAATTCGGTGGAAGGATGCATGGCAAAACGGCAATTACAAATGCACTACTTTTGTCACAATGCGCCACATTTGTCACAAGGCGCCATTTCCATCAAATACGATTAAGAATAATGGATTGACACGAGTAGGAGCAGGGTTAGGAACTCTTTTTTTTAGTTTATCAGTTTATCTTATAGCCTGTGACTTCACATGACCCAGTGGTAGTGGAAGGTGTAGTGGTAGTGGTAGTAGTAGTGGTAGGGGTAGCGGTAGGGGTAGCGGTAGGGGTAGTGGTAACAGTATAGGGGTAGTGGTAGGGGTAGTAGTAGGGGTAGTGGTAGGGGTAGTGGTAGGGGTAGTAGTAGGGGTAGTGGTAGGGGTAGTGGTAGGGGTAGTAGTAATGGTAGGGGTAGAAGTAGGGTAGTGGTAGGGTAGTGGTAGGGGTAGTGGTAGTGGTAGGGGTAGTAGTAGTGGTTGGGGTAGAAGTAGGGGTAGTGGTAGGGGTAGGGGTAGGGGTAGTGGTAGTGGTAGGGGTAGTGGTAGGAATAGTGGTAGGGGTAGGGGTAGTGGTAGGGGTAGTGGTAGGGGTAGTGGTAGTAGTAGTGGTATGGGTAGAAGTAGTAGAAGTGTGGT
This sequence comes from Amphibalanus amphitrite, assembly GCF_019059575.1. Taxonomy (NCBI): domain Eukaryota; kingdom Metazoa; phylum Arthropoda; class Thecostraca; order Balanomorpha; family Balanidae; genus Amphibalanus; species Amphibalanus amphitrite. The sequence continues at coordinate 287,678 of NW_024881774.1, forward strand.
ACTCAGGCCGATAAAATGTGACGTGGTGACCTATACGACCTGGCCTCACCGAAGGTGACCTGGCCTGACCCAGTGTGACCAGGGATGACCATCTGGACCTGACTTGACCCATTATGACCCAAAATTCATCCACTTAAGCCCTCACCCTCAGAATAGTTATTATGTTCAAAATTTTCCTCTGCACGTTTCCGTCCACAGCTCTGCTTCCAGACGACAGATCAATTTAAATAAAACACCATTCGGAAGCAAATTGGCTGCTGCCGCATTTTCTGGCTACGCCGCGAAGCAAGTGGCGCAGCCGCTTGTCTACTATACTATTTGTGAAATGAAACTCTGTCTGTATGTCTTTCTGTCTGTTTGCACCGTGCAGAGGGGTGCTTTGACGCCGTGCGCAGGCCAAACGGTGCGGTCGAGAGGGCTGAAATTTTCGCACGGTGTTGATGACGTCACGGGCACGTGCAGTGTCGTGTTTCGGGTCCCGGGGGTGGATGGCTTGCACGTGGCACGCGCTGGAAAAGTGCGTATTCCTTCACAAATTTGCTCGGTCTTCAAGGCATCGGCAGCCGGGTTTGATGGACTTTCCAACTAAAATGCATGACGATCGGCGGCGGGTGCCTCTCATTTCCGGATTGGCAGCTTATTTATTTTGATAAACAGAGGCGAATGAAGGTGTTGATTTTCGGTAAATAAAGACAGTTTTCAATGCGCTTACACAAATGCACTGCGTTTGACGCAATGCGTCACATTTGTCACGATGTGCCATTTTTGTCGCAAATCGCACAACTTTGTCAAATATCGTCCGATAAAGGTGCAATTCGGTGGCAGGATGCATGCTGAAACGACAGGTACAAATGCGCCGCGTTTGCCGCAATGCGCCATATTTATCATAAGGCGCAATTTCCACCAAAAACGATTAAGAATAATGGAATTACACGAGTAGGAGCACGGTTAGGAACTCTTTTTTTAGTTTATCAGTTTATCTGATGGTCTGTGACCTCACATGACCCAGTGGTAGTGGTGGTAGTGTACTGGTAGTAGTATTGGTAGGAGTAGCGGTAGGGGTAGTGGTAGTACTAGGGGTAGGCCCGGGTAGTAGTAGGGGTAGTGGCAGGGTAGTGGTAGGGGTAGTAGTAGGGGTAGTAGTAGTAGTAGTAGTAGTAGGGGGTAGTACTAGGGTGGTAGTAGGGGTAGTGGTAGGGGTAGTAGTAGGGGTAGAGGTAGTCTACTATACTATTTGTGAAATGAAGCTCTGTCTGTTTGCACCGTGCAGAGGGGTGCTTTGACGCCGTGCGCAGGCCAAACGGTGCGGTCGATGAGGCTGAAATTTTCGCAGGGTGTTGATGACGTCACGCGCACGTGCAGTGGCGTGTTTCGAGTCCCGGGGGGTAGATGGTTCGCACGTGACACGCGCTGGAAAAAGGAGCTTTTTCTCCAAATTTTGCTCGGCTCTCAAGCTTGCTTCAAGGCATCGGCAGCCGGGTTCAATCGCCTTTGACAATAAAATGCATGACGATCGGCGGCGGGTGCCTCTCATTTGCGGATTGGCAAGTTATTTATTTTGATAAACATAGGCGAATGGTGGTGTTGATTATCGGTAAACAAAGACAGGTTTCAATACGATCACACAAATGTACCGCGTTTGCCGTAATGCGCCACATTTACCCACATGCGCCATTTTTGTCGCTGATCGCACAACTTTGTCAAATATGGTCCGATAAGGGTGCAATTTCGTGGAAGGATGCATGACAAAATGACAGGTACAAATGCGCCACTTTTGTCGCAATGCGCCACATTTGTCACAAGGCGCCATTTCTACCAAATACGATTAAGAGTAATGGAATGACACGAGTAGGAGCAGGGTTAGGAACTCTTTTTTAGTTTATTAGTTTATCTGATAGTCTGTGACCTCATATGACCCAGTGATAGTGGTAGGGGTAGTGTTAGGGGTAGTAGTAGGGGTAGTGGTAGGGGTAGTGGTAGGGGTAGTGGTAGGTAGTGGTATGGGTAGAATTAGTAGAAGTGTGGCCCAGGCCGATCCAATGTGACTTGGTGACCTATACGACCTGGCCTGACCGAAGGTGACCTGGCCGGAGCCAGTGTAACCAGGGATGACAAACTTGACCTGACTTGACCCTGTATGACCCAAATTTCATCCAACTAAGCCCTCAGAATACTTATTATGTTCAAAATTTTCCTCTGCACGTTTCCGTCCATATCTCTGCTTCCAGACGACACATCAATTTAACTCAAACACCATTCGAAAGCAAATTGGCTGCTGCCGCATTTCTGGCTACGCCGCGAAGCAAGTGGCGCAGCCGCTTGTCTATATTACTATTTGAGGAGGGTGCGTCTGTCCGTTACCGAGGTCCCAACTTGGTGGTGCTTTGCGTGGACTACAGGCCAGACCGTTGCACCTAGCCCGGTGAAATTTGCACAACTTATAGATCAAGGATGCGCGACGTGCCTTTGAGGGGTCTTTTCTCGATCGGATTGATAGGGAGCGCGTGGCGCGTGCTCAAAAAGTGCAAATTCGCGTCATAGACTTTACATATATAAATCGGCGTGCGAAATCGGGCGAAAACGGCTAATTTTGGCCGACACTGGTCCAGTTCCCGTGCAATATCTTGGTGACCAAGGGTCCGACCGGCACGTGGAAAACAGCATCGTGTACAGAATTGAAGGGGCTATTGAATGGTGTGCAATGCAGAGGAAAGCACGCGCCACGTGCACCGGAGAGGGCACTTTTATTTGAAAAATTGCGGTTTTTGAGGGATTTTGGAATCAATTTTATTTTTAGGTGACCGTTAAATGGAGCGAGTTGTTGAATCAACGCCTATTTGCAAGAGAAAGGTACCGCCTCTCATATAAAAATTGTGAATAGCTAATTGATCGACGCCAAGGTGGTACAAATCGCTAGAGAAAATGGTGTTTGTCGATGATGTGCCACTTTATTAATCACACGGGTTTTGCTCAATGATCTGATATCTCTGGCAATTAAAAATGGCACCGTTGGAAAGAGCATTCAATTCTGTTCAAGGCTCAGCCTTCATTTTTGCATGATGATCAACAGTATTCTTAAAAATGTAAATGTTCCAAACCATTACATTGTCATTTTTACCGGAATTCATCGATGGCCCTCAAAAGACTTCACGTCAGTTTTCGAATCAAGTAACGCATGATAATACGACACGGGCACCTCGATGCGATGGATCTTTTTTGTTTCACTACAAAATGTTTGGCCGTCAAAAAGCAATCGAACGGAATGGATGCCAAATCGACACAGAACAACCCAATACCCACGGGTCAAAAATAACCCTTCTTCGCGTTGCGGAGCATGCGGGTAACCCTAGTGTTCTTACTATCTGGAAAAAAAATGGAGTGGGTCATTCATAACTTCAGCAATAAACGCCGTTTACGTACATCAATGTCACGTAACCGCGCGTGATCTTGAAATACCAGAACGCGTTTGTGTATGAAAATCCCCCTGTAGGGCGTAACTATACAGTGCCTCGTTCTTACAATTTACTTAGCAGGCTGTGAAACAGATGATATCAATTTTAGCCCGCCTTATATCCACTAAAGGTGTGGGAACAGGGGGGGGGGACACGCCCTCCCCCGCTTTCGGAGGTGGGGGGGGGGGGCGTTTTGTAAGCATTTGTCCTTATAACTAACTTTTCCTTTCTTGAATCGTTATTTCATGCATCAGTCGCGTCATGGCTTTATTGATATTAGTGAAAGACAGCGGAAATGATTATTTTCCTCAATCAGTTTTGTTCTATTTTGTTGGGTTAGGCCCTTTCGGTCTGACGAGACCATTTCAGGGCCGGAAGGATGATAGGAATTAGGGGGAGACATTGGTCTGTGCGAGCAGCGCCGGGGCTGAGCCCCTCCAGAGAACAGGCCGACATGCCCCCAACCACTCACTGCACCCGGCTACGGGCTTGTTCTTACGGGCACTTTTCCGCATGGGATACATTTGCCTGTCCAGTCCGGGTTTGAGGCGTGGAGATGGAGAAGGATTAGTGTCCTGACGATGGAAATGACGGAACGATGATGTCCTTGAGCAGAATTGCTGGGAGTTATTAACCCGCCCCGGGCCAGGGGGGTGTTTGAACACCCCCCCCCCTAGCGGTTTTTCGCAGATGTCTCAAAAACGGTGGCGCTCCGCGCCGCCGTTTTTGTCAAACCTGTTCGTGCATCGTTTCCGCACATGTGAAAATTTCAGACCCAGGTCACCTTAGGTCAGGTCACCAGGTCACGCCAAGTGACCTCACCTCAGAAAAAATAAGATTGCTCGTCATAGCTACATCGACTGAACGATTGCCTTGGAATTTTCAGCGATTGACTAGAGCAGCACTATCTATAAGATGTATATCTCGGAATTTTGATATCGGTGACCTAAGGTCAGGGCAATTTTGCGGCCTCTCCATTTTAAGTCAATGGGAGAAAATTGAAAAGCGTCTGTTTTGAACGAACGCTATTCTAGACACTCTTAAACATCGAGATGTAGATAAAATTGACACACTGAACCAGAAAATGGCAACTGTGACCCCTCGTTATGTCCCCGAGGTCATCTCAGGTCACGAACAGAATCTAACAGTTTTTCGCTAATAACTTCTGATAGAGGCGTGCTAGAGCGCTGAAAACGCCTTAGATGTGTTCGGCTCGACGTTGTGGATCGACTGATATGCAACATGACCTTTTCCGGTCAGGTCATGACCTTGACCTGAGGTCAAATTTTCAAGTTGACCTTTCAAGGTCAAATTATTGTTCATTCGACGCGTCTCGACGGGAGGAACACGATGCTGGCAAAAGTAATGTCATGGCTCTGTTGAGTCATGAGTTATTGCCGACAAAACGTTTTTCGTAAATACGGCTATTTTGGGAGTTTTTGCCCTCTGGAGGCTAAACCGTTGACCTGAGGTCAAATTTGAGAACATTACTCAGAAAGGTCTGTAAAAGGGCTATCGAATTCGCTTTTCCGCGGCGCTGTAGCTCTATCGGTTCTTGAGGAAGCCATTGGCAGTTTCCAAAATGTTGAAATAGTCAACATTTTACCTTTGGTGACCTCTGGTGACCTGACCTTTGACCTGACCCAAAAATGACCGAAGTGTTTTCCTCCTTATTTTGGACGTTCTTTCGGATTGCCGCTTACCGCGTGTCGCTACGTAGCCCAGGGGCCGAGTTAGAAGGGGGGGGGTGTTCAGCAACCCCCCCCCCGGCCCGGCGCGGAATCTTACGAGCACCAGCCCGGCGCGGGCTGGTGCTCGTGACAAAATCACCGGGGCTGCTATCTGGAACATTTGAGGGTGCCCGGAATACCATTGGGGTGCTCATTTGAGCATGGGTGCTGTACCATCCCCAAAGGTATACAAATCCGCACCCATGCAAGATGTCATGTTCAGTTTTGTCGGTAGTCGGCATGATGAGAATGTTCATTACCGACATCTAACTAGCATGACAGAGGTAACCAACGATCACTTATCACACAAGAATCAGACGTCAAGTTGTTTCTACTTTTCCTCCTCGCGCCGCCATCTGTTACGCGCCTGGGGTTCCCCTCCAGCCCCCTCCCCTCCCCCTCCGCCACTCGCGACACCGGTCGACTCATGCCCCGCCCCCGGAGTCCCGGACAGTGCCGCTCGGCGCGGCGCAAGGGACGACGGCAGGGAAAGACCTCTACAGTAGTGCCATCTGTGCGCCTCTTTGCGAACTACCACCATTTGCAGCGCGGCAGTCGCGTTCGGAGGCTGGGGTGCGGCGTGTCTGTGTGTGGTGGGGAATGATATTGTGCTGTGGATTTTGACGCGTGTGATAGAGCCGGCCTTCTTTGGAGTGATTGGTTCGCAGGCAGCGAATGATCTGTGCTCAACTGTAGGGGTCCACTGTAGGGGACAGTGGGCGCTAGAGGCCTGGGGCGTTTGCGTGAGCGGCCTTGGATGGCCCTGCCCGCGGCGCGAGCTAACATGGAGGTCAACCCCGACACCACCAACAATCGCCGAGCTTATCGGGAAAAGACGGCCGATCAGCGGACACGACTTTCGTAGCGCGGGGAGTGAGAGGCAGCCGGACTGCCCTGCACACCAAAGGTACGCTCCTGCCCCTGCCAGTCGGTACGTGTGGACTATCCACCTCCCTGACCCCCCCGTTTCCGGAAGTTGGGGGAGGTGGAGATACGGTGCCGGTGGTGTTGAGGCGTTCCGCCGTTGCCGAGATCTAAGCCCGGAAAGCGATGCATGTCGGCTCGTTTTCGCCCGTTCGCGATTTTTGCCGGCCCCGTGTTCAGCCTATGAGAGCGCCCTTTTGCACGTGCTGACGGCACACCCCTGGGCTGATCACCCCCAAGTTTTAACCCGCGACCGCCTGGGGGGGGGGGGGGGTCGGATCCGACCCCCCCTCCGTTTTTCTTGAATAACTCATGAACCGCTTGCGCTATCAACTTGAAACTTCGCATACCTTCTCCCCCATCAATTTGACGTCTCCTGTGCAATTTTTAAGAAAAAAATTTCAAAAATTTCTGAGATATATCGATTTTAGTGATGTAACTACAAGGCGTTTTCAGTCAAAAAATGGTAAATGTTTAAAAAATCGCCAAAAATCGAGGTTTTAAGCAAATTGCAAATTAAAGACATGAAAAGACGCAGCTCAACGAGTTCTTAAAAATGGCTATCTCGGATTTTCCATAAAATGCGTTTTTCACCCCCAAAAATTTAAAAAACTATTTTTTGGGAAAACAGCTAATAAAATCCAAAATTTTGAGAATTTAAAAAAAAACGGAATATATGTTATAGAGCTCTATTAGAACATTAGATGTCCCAAATTTCAACTTTCTATCTTGATTTTTGACCCCCAAATTGTAAAAAATAGCTCCAACATGCATAGGGGATGGTGACGTCATAAGCATTTTCGCGAATTAGAGGCACTTCTGAACATCGCATGCGAAAACAAATGGCACCACTAGATTCCTGGGACAAAGCTCGTCTAGAAGAGTGCATTTTTATGTCAAAAATAAAAAGTTGAAAATTGACTTTTTTTCTTAGCCCTCGTTTAGTTATGTATGGTATAAACGATTTTTTATGCTTTCAATGCACACTTATCACCAGCACAGTGACGTGGGGTCACATATAACCATTACCATCGGATTTGGCGTGAAAAATAAGCCATAAAACATGAGTCGCACGCCCATGTAGCAGAAAGTGAAAACCGTGACCTTTCGTGACCTGACCTGACCTTGACCTGTACTTAGTATGACCCCTATACGCACATGGTACCTTCACTATGTCTTTGAGGTCATTTGTGGTGAGTTTCGAGCAGCAGCTATCGATTCCGCTGTCCGTAAGCGTAATCATGCAAAACCCCTGAATTTGACCTTTGACCTGACCTTGACCCGAAAGTTGACCTCAATCTTAAAATCTTAAGAGTGCTTTGGGAAGGTCTCGTAGAGACCTTTCGAACGCCGCCTCGCGCGGCTCGATACGACCATTGGTTCTCGAGATAACAGGGGGGGGGGTCGGATCCGACCCCCCCCCCCCCAGGCTGATGTGGGTACGGAAATAGCCCAGGCGGTGCCGGGTTAATACCAAGACCCCTTACACCCACAGATTCGGCATGCCAAATTTCACTTCGCTTCAGGCGCCATAAGACACATGAGGCATGGCGGATGGATGGAGATCGTTCAGACAACTTATAAGTCATAATATAGAGCGTGAACAAGGTGTGAAAGTCAAACGAAATATTACAAAATCGGGGAGGGTAAGGAGGGGGAGGGGTGCGTCTCGCTTTTCGACGTCAAACAAGCGGAGCTCTCCCGTCGCTTGATGAAGAAGCCCGAACACCCAGGGGCCCTTGATCCTCTACCCGTGGTTTTGGGCATCCGGCCAGGCACGCCATCTTCCTGCAGCATGCGGCTTTTCTTGTACTTCCGCCTTCCACGGAACAGGGACTCGTCGATCTCGACGATCTGCCCGGGACCGTCCATCCTCGGTGCCTGCTGCAGCTGATCGACCATCAACTCACGGGTCAGGGTGAAGCTGCGCCAGTCGATTATCGCCTTCTCCTGCTGCGCAATAGTGACGGCTGCTATGCTGATGGCACTGGATGTGCCTGTTTTTTTTTTTTTGCCATGGCGCAGGGCTGTCTCATCCCTATCTCCGTAACGTGTCGTGTGCGACCAATGACGTCACGGCATTGCCGCGTTCTGATTGGGCGGCAGCTCCGAATCGCCCGACTGGTGGTCCCCGCTCGACAAGTGCACGTGCGCCGACTAGGCATTTGTAGTGGCATTGACAGCAGAAAAAGTGAGCTAATGCAGAGCTCTGAATATACTTGAATAGAGTCTAAGCCGTCAGTAATACGTAAAAACGTCAGATAGGTTTCTTGTTCGTCTTGATTCGAGCTTTTATGTGATATAATTTTTACCTTAGTGTCGAGTCTGGCAGCTATGTGGGAGAGCCCTAAAGTTGGGTCATTTTCCATAGGATTGCATTACAGCCGTCCGACCCTTCGTACCTGTGACGTCACGGAAATCGCTGCTTCGGCCTAATGAGCATACCTTCTATATAGGGCCTTGGCCATGGCGTACATCACCCAGAGCACGGCGCATTTTCACCATTTTTATGTTAGGCCGCCCAGCGCTGTCCTGGCTGGCGAACGACGTCATGTCCCCTGCACTCCCGACTGGTGCCAGTCCGTGCTGTTGTGACAGCACTTTTCCACACTTTTCCAACTGTGATTTTGCTTAGGCCTGTTGTTATAAGTTTTATGGATTGTTGTTACATTGCCGGTGAAGTTCGGTGCTGCCGGATTCAGTTGAACTTGTCCACATACTTCCCAGAACTCCATGAACTGGGCGTGCGGCGGAGCTAGGCGCGAGGACGGAATAAGCATTAAGCTTAGGTTCCCGACAAAACTGAAGGGCCGCTTCAGCTTCTTCAGAAGCGCAGACTCTATTTCCAAAACGGATGGGTCACGGGCATTAGCCACACCGTGGACTAAACAGTAAATGTTTGATACAAACTGTATAGTAACGATCTAATACAAACTGTCTCCAGTCCAACTCCAGTCTCTGAATGGCTGTCTCTGATCAACCTTGACTACCTTGAGGCCTTGACGAAGTGTCATTTCTAATCTTCCTCAGGTAAATGACAGTAATTCGTATTCGTTTCGGGCTACACTGAGGTAAAAAAATTGTTAAAAACCAAATATTTCGGCTTTATTGAGTAGCCTTGTTCACTGATTTGAAATATGAAATACAAAAAGACGATATAAATGTGATAACATGCAAAACAGGTTCGTGATATCATTGATCTGTGACTTCCTTTTTTTACACTTAGCTTTATGCACAGTGTAAAAAAAGAAAGTCACAGATCAATGATAGCACGAACCTGTTTTGCATGTTATCACATTTGTATCGTCTTTTTGTATTTCATATTTCAAACCAGTGAACAAGGCTACTCAATAAAGCCGAAATATTTGGTTTTTAACAATTTTTTACCTCAGTGTAGCCCGAATCGAATACGAATTAATACAGGGTGGAAAGTAATTACGCGAACATACTTTTTCGTCTTATAGCAATGGAAAAAGCGGCGGGTGACATGAAAATTTCATCCTTTCATATATTCCTATTTATGTGCGATACACTGACAAAGGCGTTCAGCATATTTACGTCTGGACAACGAGTTGCGTTAGAGAGGCCGGAAATAGTGGCGATTTCAGGACCGCAAGAATGGACCGTCATTGGAATGATTCTTTTTTAAACCGTGCACTGTTTTCGGCCGAAATTTAATAGTTACTACAAAATATTTTGTAATTACGTTTCCACCAAGAATGAATGCCATCAGGGCTAAATTTTTAATGCTATTGCATTTTGTCAAGAAGCATATAGTGCTGTTATATTGCAGTTTTATCGCGTTTGTTACAAAATATGAAGCGAATAAGCGTCAGTGTAATTCATGTCCAATTCATCAACAGTGCCAGAAGTTAATTTGAGGGAAGGATATGCTAATTGCTCTTGTCAATCCACTAAAACAGTTATTAAATATTTTGCTTTGTGTATTCCAAAAGGAGAGGGAGCTATTTCATTTGTGCCTTCATGTCAGAATTGAAGGTGGATCATTAAATTTTCAACGCAGTTTACAAACAAGCATTTGGTCTTTCTCGTTTATAAGCAGTGGCTAAGAAAAGGTTGATCAATCCTGAAGTTCAGTCATCGTACCTCAACTTGGCAGCAAGATCCCCCAAGGACAGAGGATATATTGTATACATGGCCTGTAAATCAAAACAAACAAGCATTTGGTCTTTCTCGTATATAAGCAGTGGCTAAGAAAAGGTTGATCAATCCTGAAGTTCAGTCATCATACCTCAACTTGGCAGCAAGATCCCCTAAGGACAGAGGATATATTGTAAACCTGTCCTGTTAATCAAAACATTTTTGTGCCTTCAAACGCTTAAGTTATCTGTGGTGTGTTCGGAGTTAGGCTATGGCCGTTTTTGTTGTACGTTTATGTGGAGATTGAATATAACTGTGACCTTGTGCTTGTTTGTATACTTACGGTCAAACAGGGAACAGCACATTCACATAACATACTCACCTAGCACCTAACTCATAGCTGTACCCTGCAGGATCTGGATCTGTACTTGTTCATGTCTCGAGCATTAACAAAGCACTAAAGTATCTTAGTAATCATTTCCCACATTTTCTGAGCATCTAACATGACATACAGCAGTGCAGAGCAGCTTCAGAGAAGAAACACTTTAAATGCACAGACTCACACCAGCCACCCAATGAGCCAGTTCCTCAGTTGACTGTTTCCCTGGACACAGCTTGGCAATTTGAGCTAACTTTTGGCAAGTTGAAGGTTAGCAGGTAAGATTGAGTTAAGGTGAGTACCTACCTATAACTGGGTGCTACTGCCATCGCCATGCAGGTCTTGGGTAGGCTGCAAATATGTGTGATGATTGAGGTTAGGTCAGCTGTCAGGTTAGTCAGGTTCAGGACTCAGGTATGCTCATTGCTCAGGTCACATTTTTATGGACATTTGGCAAATTAAAAAACTAACAATCTGATCTAAGCTAACCCGACTAAACATACACAACTACTGACTATAGGAACTGAGCACCTACCTACTTGTGCCTACATCTCATACCATGTCAAATCAAAGTAGAGTTCCTTGGTGGAAGATTAGCCTCAGTACTTTTTATCCCAGCCCTGTGAAGAAAACTAATACTTCTAAGCTCTGAGTCACTGCTGGCCATCCACAGGAAGAAATTCTGAGACTGAGAGCTTTGCCATTGTATATTGGACCAATAATGACTATCACGAATGACTATGAACACATAATATGATCACATCCTTGCATGGATTGTCACATTGACAATTTTACTACAATTCTTTTTTCAAGAAATACAGTGATGATGATTAACATCAAAATCAACATAAAGTGGATTTAGTGATCCAAGCTTTCTCCTCCAGTAGCAATGGAATGATCGCATGTTTCATTTGCCAGACACTGAGTACCTGATGCACATTACAATCTGCATAGCATCTAAGCATAGTAAAACTGTCCAAGTCCATTCATTCTAGATTTTAACTTTATAGTTAGCACTAATTTATCTTGCTGTTGTAAGTTATCATTCAATATTCATACCAATACATCAATATGCACTCATCAGTCAACATTTTCTGGCATGATCCTGATCAGCGTGCTCTTCAGTATTGCTCCAAGGTCTGCAATATTATAGCTTGTTTTTGGACAATAAGCTCTTTTAATTTTACTTTTTCTTGCTGATATATGAGCCCGATCAACTTGCGTTTATCAACCAAAATTTCATAACTTGTTCAACTTGATATTGATATTGGTCAGTAGTCAGGACCTCTGTCAGCCTCCTAGATACTTCAGATTGTTTTCAGTCAACATGCTTCTTAAATATGATATAAGTCAATCTTAAGGGATTCAAAACATCCAACAAAACGACGTACAAGAGCAAGAAAACCACCAGATAAACTAAAAAATGGCCTTGGAACAGAGCCAAGTGGTGCTCCATTTGTTTGTTTACATTGATTGTAGTGCTGATGTATTTTTAGGACTCTGAACGTCGGCTTATAAAAGAAATGAAACGTTTTTACAAAAGTTGTAAGGCAAGTAATATTTATCTGAAGGAACTAAAATATTCAAAAGCCAAACACTATGAAATACATGAATCGGAACGAAAAAGTAACCCAAAAATCCAGCCTAATCACCGGCTCCTAAAACTGCAACACAATCAGCACTTTTCCCCGCAACTCGTTGTCCAGACGTAAATATGCAGGCGTTCAGGCATAATTGACATGAGCATGTCAAGCACTGTTGGCCAAAGCTTAGTCCACGCCTCCTGGAGCTGTCTGGTGAGGCAATCGATGTTGGTGGCTACTAGCAGCTCTTAGACGCTCTCCTGAAGAGTCGCCTGGATATTTTTGATCAAATTGAGGTCTGGGCTATTCCCAGATTGACCATTATATGCCCAGAAGAACAGATTCTCAAAGCACCAGTCTTGCGTCTTTTTGGCCGTGAGAGGAAGGACTTTATCAATCATGAAGAAGAGTTTCTTTTCGTCGGGCACAAAAGTGCGCTCAATCATTTTGCCCCTTTTGGTGCATTGGTGGATTAGATAAAGAGACTCGTCTGGAAGGATGTTCCACTAGTTGTATACTTTATTTTTGGTTGCCTTTTTGGTCACTACATGCAATTCTGACACCATCCGGGCGCTCATAACACGCTGATGTGTGTTCCTTTGCCGGATGTTTGAAGGTTGGGACGGGCGGGACGTCGGACGCATCAGCAACCCCCAACACGTTGTTCTGCAGGTTTGACGGATGAAATAGCTTCGAAGATGTCTCACCCAACCACAAAGCCAGCTGCCTGTCCTCTGTTCAGGTTTGCCGGTCTTTAGAAAACTTAAATTGACAATCCTGCTGTTAATTCATGAATTTTGGCCATCTCGATTGTTTGTACGGCTTGATTTTCGAATTTTCACGGATTTATGTATTTATGTATGAATCGTGATATCTTAGATCGGGTACCCGGCCATAGTAAACCATTTCGCCTGTTTTCGGATCGACTGTTGTCGTTTGGTCGCGGAAATGGTGACCACCCATTCGGCGCCTGAATTCGCCGAGGTTTTACTGCCGCCAACGGCTTTGCTTTTTATGCTTCAACCAAACGTGTAATTGAGTAATGCTGGTGCCGAGACCGTTCCGAGTCCCTTCCGCACCAATCCAGCCAAAATAATCACAAACGCTTTCCCTGGCAACACCAAATTGCGATCTTTGCACATTGTGGTCTTGTGCAGCGTATGGCGTCTGCACCATTCGAAGTCGAGACGTGTTGTTGACCTTCCAAGTCATTTTTCAAAGTAAGGTCACTTTTGGTAGATGAGGCGACAACAAACACGACCAATCATGTTCAATGACAGCCCGCGCTCATACAAAATCTCCACTGACGGGCGAAATTGTAAGAAAATACATGTTCGCGTAATTACTTTCCACCCTGTACTTGATAAGAGCTTAGGACAAGTAGTATTGTAATGAGATAAACAATGGGAACTATTTTGAATTATATTCTTTTGAATTGGCTACACATGTGTTTCGACAAAATGTCTTTTTCAAGCCTTACATCCCAAATGATAACAATTCAAAAACATTGGCCTAAATACACATTACACAGGTGAATCACGTGTAGCCAATTCAAAAGAATATAATTCAAAATAGTTCCCATTGTTTATCCCATTACAATACGAATTACTACCTTGAGGCCTTTTTAGCTGTAAGGTTATGTGACGCCATGAAGGGCCACCAAAGGTTTTTGCTTATAAATCCTTACAGGAACGAGATACAGCCGCGCAGATGGCCTCATTGTGTTCCGCTCGCTAAGGCGCATCGAATGATACACATGATGACCTTGATGTCACGTGACCTGAGGGGCTGAGGTCAACCTTTGACCTTGACCTTTCGAGGTCAACACATATATGATATGATGCGGATTGACTAGAGGATCACGATGGTGCCATAGGTTGGTTCCTAGCTTCTCTACTTCGAAAGTTTTTTTTTCGACAAAAGCTCTTCATTTCTAGCGCTGCCATTTTGAGTTTTTTGACCCTTGTGACGTCATCTTTGACCTGACCTGAAAATGACATTTGTAAAAATAGTAGAACTTGTCCGTGCGTATCCCATGCCGTTTACCATTTGTCGCTATCTTGCTTCGTTCTCGAGATCTCAGGGGGAGCGATCAACCGATCCCCCCCCCCGTCGGTTCCAACCCAGTAAACATGCCGACGTCGGCCCGACGTCGGGCCGAGGCTCGGCCCGACGTCGGCCCAGCGTCGGTTCAACCTCGGCCCGACATCGGCTGGACGTCGGATATGCCCGCATGTTCCGACGTCCAGGCGAAGTCCAGCCGACGTCGAGCCGACGTCGGGCCGAGATCGTTTGCCGAGGTTGACGAGATCGTTTGTCGTTGGACCGACGGGGCCGACGTCGGCATGTTTATTGGGACAACGCGCCAAAAATATCAACCGGCGGCGGGATTCGAGCCCCCCAGTCGCCAAGTAATCTTGCAGTCGCCGACGTCGGCATGTTTACTGGGACAACACGCCAAAAGCATCAGCCGGCGATGGGGTTCGAACCCCGTGTCATTCGAATGCGAGGTTAGTGCGCTAACCACTACACCACGCAGCCAGCTAACGAGTCCGGTTTGTTTTGTTAGGTTATGCCCTTTCGGTCTGACAAGACCATTTCAGAGCCGGAAGGATCATAGGATGGAGACATTGGTCTTCTTGGCGAGCACCCTGGGTCCAGTTCATATAGAGTCCCTGGTCCCATTGCTGTTACGTGACACTTATTGGAAAGGGCGACCCCACAATGGATTCATATAGTCAATCATAGGTACAACTACACACCTGCACCAACGTTTCCCAAAGTGTCCCTTTGATAAGTGGCACTTTGGCAAAGTGACACTTGCCGACTGGCCTTTCTATATGAACTGGGCCCGGCCCTGGTGAGTTGCCGGGGCTGAGCCTGACCAAAGGATAGGCCGGGCAGCCCCCAAGCACTCACCGCACCCGGCTACGGGCGAGCTCGGCTTACGGGCAATCCCAAATGGGATAAAGTTTCCCGTCCAGTCCGGATCAGGGGGTTGCGGCGTGGAGGAAGATTTGAGAATCCTGAGGATATTTTGAATACAGAAGCTCTTTATGAAACATGAAACATGTATTTTATATTATTTTAACGGTCAAAACAGCGGCCGATGTCGGTCCGACGTCGGCCCGACGTCGGCTGGACCTCAGCAATTGATCTCGGTCCGACGTCGGCCCGACGTCGGCTGGACCTCGGCTGGACGTCGGAACATGCGGGCATATCCGACATCCAGCCGACGTCGTGCCGAGGTTGGACCGACGTCGGGCCGACGTCGGAATGCTGATGCCGAGTTGCCGACGTCACCCCGACGTCGGCCGACGTCGGGCCGACGTCGGCATGTTTACTGGGAAGCTGGCGCGGACCAAGGCCGTCTATAGAAGGTACAGTCACTCCCCCGCCGACCAATCAGAGACAGATCCTGAGTGACGTCACCCCTGATGCTCGCAAGGGGTACTCCATTCCTTTACAACGTAAAAATGACTAACTTCATTTGGAAATTATTGATGGCACTCTGCACATACCGCTCAGCCGTTGATGTCAATGGAAAGCCCAACTAATTTTCCAGCGACAAAAAAGAGCAGCAATATGCTAAGAAATGGCCGGTTTTGAAGATATAGACGATTTAAAAACCCTCTGCAGTAGCAGGAAAGCAACGTAAAAACGCATCGAGCTTATATTTTTACTATGGATAAATCATTTTTCAGTAAGTTTTTAGATATGGTATAGATTTAAGCTTCAACTGTATTACAATATTTTCATTACTTGAAACTTTTTTCAAAATAATATTTTCAAAAATGGCAGCTGTTGATAAGTAGCTTGGGAGCGATTGTGGCGCACCACGCCATTAATTGTCCTGAGGCCCCCTTATGATGTCATCAAAAGTGGAGTGACATGGGCCTGGCGCGGACCCCCTTCGGTGCGCGGGCTAAACTTTGCCTCCCAGTATCTAAATCTATCACCTGACCTATATACGGCCTTGCGCCTGACCACACATCGCATCGTAGCTGTAGCACTTGTCCAGTGAAGTTTCATCAAAGGGCACCATGCACAGCTTCTGTAGATCGCCATGCTCTGAATAGTTATTAGTTACATCAAGGAATAAGGATGGTCAGTGCTATGTCAACGATTCCAAGTGTGATCCAGACAGATCTGGTCCATCGTGAGAGGGTGGCACGGGACGGCACACTGGTCAGCGCGGCCCCCGCCGAAGTTAGTTGGTAGCACTGCTGCTCCACGGCGTACATTTCCTACCAGCCCATAGGGTTTACATGTTAAATGGCCTGTTTTCGGCGAGCGATATCTCGGTCAACCTTTAAAGAAATCAATGGTTCTTAGTCTCAAATGATAGATCGATGAATTTTCTTTCGACAATTCCTCTACCATTTTTCACGAAACCCAGCCGATCTTCTACGGCGTACAGGGTAAAGATTTCTCTGCACGCCAGCACCCGCGATCCGCCTCTCCGATCGTCGGTTCGCGGTCCTCGGTAGCGCAGTCGGTAGCGTATCGGGCTACAGATCCGAGGGTCGTGAGTTCGAATCCTGGGAGCGCCGCGTGATTTTGGCTAGAATTAAATGATGTAGATTCTTAAATGTTTGCATAATCAATTATTAATAGCTAATTGAATGTATCTGCCCACTAATCGGCCCTTAAAACCTGTTATTTAAGAAATTAAAGAAATGATTGTCACGTGCGCTAGAGGTCTGCACCGGCCGGCTGCAGCCGCGGCTGGCTGCAGCCCCACGGCTGTGGGCCGGGGCGGCTGCAAATATCTCCAAGAACACGGCTACGGCTGTGGCCACGGCTGTGAGATTTCAAGCTCAATCTTAAGTACTCAAATATAAATTTTTAAATCCTTAATCTTACATTCAAGCAGTCTAGCCTGTAAAAATCATGCAAAGGATGCCCAGCAACATTGAAAGTGGTGAAGCCTTTGAAAACCTGTAATGGTTTTACCATTTGCTGTAGGGGAGTTTGCACTCTGGTACAGAATACTAATTATAGGTACCAATTGTTCCTTCATCATCAATAGCTTGACAGTTTCAGAAAATGCAACATGTTGCATTGTCACCTCCCTCTCAAATCAATCTCACCTGGTCATTAGGAGAGCACCTTACAGCTATTGAAGACGAGCGTTCAATAATTCTTTCAGATAATAGAAAAAGAAATTACGCCTAGGTAAAGGCAGGTAAAGGCTTAATAAAATATTATCTAAAATACCTCTTAGATGTATTTCTGGATTTTCGGCAAGTCTTATTACATAACATAAAACTGGTGCTTTATGTTCTAACTGGTGTGTGAGTGACCGCTAACAGAAAATGCTGATCAACGAAGCCAATGGAATTAGATTATAAGTGAGCATGAACCTTACTTACGGTTAATCCACATGATGGTGAAAACCCTGAACACGTAATTCACATGACGGTGAAAACCCTGAACACAATATTTCTTACGCGAGCTGTTGTCTTTACTAATAAAATGACGTCTTCTTCTGAAAATGTAAAAATTTGATACCTAATCTTTGTTTGAGAGCAAGTTTTGAATTACATAACATAATTATTAATAAATAATCATTTTTATGGCTGTTTATAATGAAAAAAATTATTGCCACTTCTTGGCTATTGACGTCATTAAAAACTCAAGTAAAATTTTTGATTGAAAGAGGCAATTGTGGCTCGCACGTCCTTGGGGACTTGAGCGAAGATCATTATTTGGAAAAATCAAAATAGATTTTCTTGGATGCTCACTAGTGTTTTGATGCCTTGCATTGCATATCAAATTAGTTTGAGACTTGCTCAGAAGGCTGCTTCAAGCCTGGCATATGACACCCCAGAAAATATGCAAGGTAAGAAAGAAGCAAGAATTTTGACTAGACAATCACTGTTTGACAATCCATCAACTTCAGTTTCATTTTCCATACCCAACATTGATAATGAAAAGCATCAGGGTATGTTGTTCTGTCCCACAACCATGCTTCAGGATTTGGCATTATATGTCTACACTGCTAGTGCTACACTGCTCTGGTTCGTTGTTTATGTTTTCTGTTGATGTAGGTACCTACCTACCCAGCTTTCTTAACAACTTGCAAGGGCTTGTGTAGGCATGCGTTGCGCATCAGGCTTCAGGCCTTCGGCCTAAATCCAGATACACAACCACTTAAAGGAAATAGTTCACTTTTTAACATGGGTTTTGAACTGGAATAGCAGTTCCGTAGCCTGGGCTGAGACGAGCATAAATCAGGAGCTTTTACAGCCCAACGATCACCCTAGGCAAAGATATTCTATTTCTCGTCCCGAAAAAGGTGTCTTGCGTTGACGATGTGTGCCTTGCATATATTCGCATCCAGTATGAAAAGAGCATGGGTACCGAAAATTCTTCAGAAACTAGAGAAATTATCTACGAGAACTCTAGAGAAATTCTCGTACTGATCAATAAGGACATTCAGCAGCAGCAGATCACCCAAATGCCGGTGGCCGCGATCATTTCTCTAGTTTCTGAAGAATTTTCGGGACCCATGCTCTTTTCATACTGGATCGCCTGTGCCTTACAGAAACTGAAAAGTCCTTCCTATATCAAAATATAGAAAATAATCTTTTGTTATAAATAGGTTTTATTTTCTTTGCTGATCATTTTGAACATAAAAAATCATAAATCCATTGCAAAAAAAATAATTTCGTGAAAGTGAACTATTTCCTTTAACCTATGATGCTTCATGAGCTTGAGAATCTATAGCCCATTGCAATGTGCTTTTGGCTATATGTTTCAACTAAAAACAACTTATTATATACTATTTGGTTGCATTTCATTGAAAGTATCCACGGCCGGCTAACGGCTGGCTGCCCACAGTTTGCCACGGCTGTGGGCGGCTGTGGCTGTGGAGCCACGGCTGCGGGGCGGCTAGGCTGTGGAAAATTGCAGCCGTGCAGAACTGTAACGTGCGCGTCACGACTACCAACCATAAGCGCTACCATATTCTAGATTGAACTAACTTTTTGCTAGTCCCGACCACATATAGTAGGTTTTCTAGTAGTTATACTAGAAATTCCTACCAAAGTTCGTCCTACCCTTCACTCAATATACCCTGGGTCAGCGTACCATCGAGGGCCTTACATCGCTTGGAAAGAGCCCTCGCTTTCCTTTCTAAAGTCATCCTCTACTTGCGCTGCGCCACAAACGGCGCCTTACAGCCAGCGCCCCTTCAGACTCGGCCCCCGCCGAAGTTAGTTGGTAGCACTGCTGCTCCACGGCGTACATTTCCTACCAGCCCATAGGGTTTACATGTTAAATGGCCTGTTTTCAGCGAGCGATATCTCGGTCAACCTTTGAAGGAATCAATGGTTCTTAGTCTTAGTCAAATGATAGATCGATGAATTTTCTTTCGACATTTCCTCTACCATTTTTCACGAAACCCAGCCGATCTTCTACGGCGTACAGGGTAAAGATTTCTCTGCACGCCAGCACCCGAGATCCGCCTCTCCGATCGTCGGCGCGCGGTCCTCGGTAGCGCAGTCGGTAGCGTATCGGGCTCGTCCCAAAATTTGCCAGTTTGGGTGGGAAGCGACACCCAAATCAAAATAATTTTCCACTCTCACCTCCAATTTTCCAGAGCGATTTTTCACTCCCCTGTTTTACCAATCAGGAGCATCTGCGTGTACCTTTTACCTCTCTATATTTTATTGAATCATCCTATAACGCAGCTCCCGCACCCTCCCCAACATTCACAAATAAATTGTTGATCTGTTTTCCGCTCCTTTTGTGCCTTCCTGACTGGCAATTTTCCACTCTCAGCCCTCTTTGTAGTGACGAATATTCCCCTCCGACACCCAATCCAAAATATATTTTTGGGACACTGGGGTCGTGAGTTCGAATCCTGGAAGCGCCGCGTGATTTCGGCTAGAATCGAATGACGTAGATTCTTGAATGTTTGCATAATCAATTATGAATAGCTAATAGAAGGTATCTGCCCACTAATCGGCCCCTAAAACCTGTTATTTTAGAAATTTAAGAAATGAATGTCACGTGCGCGTCACAACTGCTAACCATAAGCGTTACCATATTCTAGTTTGATTTAACTTTTTGCTAGTCCCGACCACATATAGTAGGTTTTCTAGTAGATATACTAGAAATGCCTACCAAAGTTCGTCCTACCCGTCACTCAATATACCCTGCTTCAGACTCGCCACCTGCTGAAGTTTGACTAGTTCTGCCAGTGGTGTGGTATCCTCCAGCATCATCACCAGCTCCTCTAGCTGCTCCAATCTTGTGGAAAGCGAGGCACCTCTTCCCACATCTCACTCGGGGCATTCCACGTCAAGTGGGACAAAAAATGACCATTTTGAACCTCACCTCCTTCGATTTTTGCGAAACTTGGTGAAACTACTCATCTCTATATGTAAAAAGAAAGGAGACATTTTTTGTGAAGATATGACGTCACGTTTCGGAGATACACGCCATCAAACATTGACTTAGGACATTATCATCTTTAAAGCGTCATAACCTTTGCAGTTTTGGACATCACCACGCGACAAAGTGTGAAATGGAGGCTATAGATCAGGCTTTTAATTTGAGAATAACAATATTGACGTCATTAACTAATTAGTAAACTTAATTAAATTTCAAAAAAAAAATATTTTTTGAGTTTCTGAAAAATGGGTACCCTTCGATTTTGCGGATTTTTACATATTTTATTCTCCTATACATTAGCTACATCATTTAAAAAATCCAGAATGGGCCGACGTCTACGTAACTGTCTTTTGGACTTCGTAATGTCTGGCACTCGCGTGTTTCGTTTTAGCAACCAAGGAGAGGCGCTACCCGGAGATGGTTCTTTCTGCCTTAGCCAAACCAAAGGAAACCTAACCTGACCTGACCTGACCTGATCTAATCTAACACGCGTAAATATGTATAGCCCTGTTGCCGGCTGGCCAAATGCTACTTAGATACGAACTTTAGCCCTCACGACATTTGCCGGCTGGCCAGATGCTACTTAACCCGCGCCCTGGTGGGGTCTGCTTATAACGCGACCTGGTGGGGGGGGGGGCTATTTTTTGCCCCCATCGTATCTCCGAAACTACTGGACGGATCCGCAAAATTCAAACGGCGTTCGAAAGGCCTGTCAAATTTGTCGAGGGAAACCAAATTTCATTGACCTCAGGGTCACCGATGACGTCACAGGTCAGGTCAAAGATGAAATGTTTCGCCGTTCACGGGTCTTCTAGGGAATGCGCTATAACACCGAGGAAAACGCATTTTGTCGAGAATCAGCGATAGGGCGTCAGTTGCCTAGTAGATATGTTGCTATTAGAGGTCACTGACAATACCAGGTCAGGTCACAGGTCAGGTCACCAAGGGTCACAGGTCAGGTCACCAAGGGTTACAGGTCAGGTCACATGAGCCCAACTTTACAAAGGTTGTGTGATGCATGTTTTATGGCCAATTTTTCATTTCCAACTCAATGGTGCTGGTTACAAGACTATCAGGTACGGCTTAGGTCACTTTCTGGTGAAGTTCAGGTCAAGGTCAGGTCAAGGTCAGGCCAAAAAAGGTCAAATTTTAAAGTTGATAGTTTTGCATAAAATGGGTATTGATTCGATGCAGCTCGTCACGGGGAGTCTAATGGTGGTCTTTGTTTTGCGCTACGGGGTCTAGAATTGCTAAAAATTGAGTTTGAAAATTTGACGTCATCAATTTTGAACAGTTTTTTCGCTATAACTTCGCCAAAAAAAGTGGTATCAATCTCAAATTTGGTATGTGGATGGAATGCGGTAAGGACTATCACATATATTCCGGTTTTTGCGAAATTCAAAAAACTTTTTGGATTTTTCGATTATTATATCCAAACAAAATATTTTTTGATTTTTGGGGGTCAAAATCCAAAAATTTCAAAAATCCGAGATAGCAGTTTTGTAGCCCTGTCAATTCTACAGCTTTTATGTCTTTATCATGTTTCTGTATTTGCAAAGCTATAGGCCTGACAGCTCTTCCCGCGAAACCCTTTTTTGGGTCGAAAACGGCAGAACATGACGTCACTCTGACGTCATTTCCGGCCAACCTATCATAGCCTTTGGAAAAATTTTTGCTCACAATGTGTAAAATTGATGTCCGGGAGGGTACTGAAAGTTTGGTGACGATCGGCGCAGCGGTTCTGGAGATATATCGAAAAGTCTGGAGGGGGGGCAAAAAATAGCCCCCCCCCACCAGGTCGCGGGTTAAAAAACAAATGTGTGCTAAAACACTTGAGGCTGACCAGCCGCGAGCCAGCGACCTATAGATTACGAGGTGGGCACACTCGGCACACTAACTACTAAGCCACGAAGATAGCTGGTCATCGCTGAGATGTAAGCCAGTTTTTATGATGCAATCGGGCATTCTCCGGGCAGCGCCTCTCTTAAGTTGCAAAAAGGAAATACGCCCGACTCTCCCAGCGCTAGGGGAGAAATGTAATGGTTGTAGTGGTTTAGCCAAAAACTGTATTTTAAAAACAGAATTTGAATGTAGGTGCGGCGGTGGGGAACTTTATCGCGTGCCAATTTCATGACCCTATATCAATATCTTAAAGGTCAAATGAGGTTAAACGTGATCAATTTTGCTATAGTGACTATTTTGCGTTTATACGCCCATAGCTTTAAGAGGTACTGGCCGATTTTCCTATTTCTTCCTTTATACGACATTTTAGTATGTTATGGGACCGCTAGTTTATCTAACCATAAATTTGGCAGTTATTGGCCCGCTAAGAGTAAAATGTCGCCGGTAGAGGCGGAGGTTGGCCGACGCGGGAAACGTTTCAGTCACAATATTGTGTTTGAACCCTAATGATTCCATTTTTACCAGTTGATTTTCGTATTTATTTGACCATAAGATTGCCTGTACATTTTTAAGCCCTCACACAAGATTTGACGCGAATCGATCATAATCAGCGGTAAGAAGCGCAGTGCAAAGATGGAACCGTCCCGCGCCGGCACAGTCTACCATTCAGGTGGCGAGCAATGGCCTGCGTTGGCCGCCGCGCCGCCCCGGCAGGATGTTTGACGTTACACCGCTATTACTAGAAAATTTTTGGACCTATTTACCTATTGCTTGCACGGGAAGATATGCAATTAACCCTCGCCGGCACAGCGGGGTAATATATAGGGTCATGCAACCCCCCCGCCTAAGGTTTTCGCGAATAACTCGCGTAAAAAGCGGCCGATCGCGACGAAACTTTCAGTACCCTCGCATTGATTAATTTTGCACCTACCCTGAAAATTTCATGACCCTGACCCTAATGACCTTTGACCTGTGACCTCTTTTCCGAGACCATGTTTGGCCGGAATCGCGATTCGGCGTATGTCGGCTCGCATTTGCCGCGCGTTTGCAAGCTTTTCGTGGTTTCAAACGTTCAAACATGTGATTTGATGTTGCTCCCATACATAAGGGTGGGTGTCAAGGTCACCTGAAGGTCAGGCCAGGTCATTGACCTTTTGTGACCTCGGGTGACCTCAGTTCACTTTTTCGAGTTTTACATGTTTCTAGGCTAGTTTTTGGAGCTGAATTCGAATTTAGCAACCATTTGAACATTTACGAAGTAGTTTTGGTGCCTTCGTAACATGTTACGAAGCTGTCAGAGGCGGTTGACACGTATTACGAATACCCGTCATAACCCCTACCGGTTGACCTGACCTGACCTGACCCGACCTGGTATAAATGCTTAAAGACATCATCTCTGATCAAAACTAACACGATATTCGTGATCAGCACCCCGGAAAACCGCATAGCAGCCACACTTTACGACTTTCTAACAGGTCCCGATTTTCCCGGTTTTCGGGTCATTGACCTGACCTGGAAGGTCACCCGATGACCAAGGACCGTAAACTTGGGTATCATCGGCTTCCTCTCGTGACGGGCAACATGCTCGTTTTTTTCCGCTAAGCTCTAGCTCGATCAGGGGCCAAACGCGAGGGGGGGGGGGGGTCGTTCCAACCCCCCCCCCTCCCTTGTGCCGTCGAAGGACGCAAAATGGCCTGTGCCGGCGAGGGTTAAATTCTGGATAGGTACTGAAAATTTGACGTAAATGTAATGATTACGGCGTGAGTTATTAGCGAAACACAGATGGGGTTGGCGAGATCCGCCCCTTTCCACTGCGCGTGTATCCAAAGTTATTGTTGGCCCACTCTAATTTTTTCAGCACGTGTGCCTTACGTGTAGTGGAAGACAATATTTAAATTTGAGGAAAATCGAAAGGTACCCATTTTTCACAAATTATATTTTAAGAAATAAATTTAAAATACAATAAACTCAACATCATCAAAAAATGTATAAATTGCCAAATTTAACTGGTAGAACTCCTTATGTACACGTTTCAGTTTGTTTGAAATTAATAGCTTCAAAAATGTTGAAGCTGTAGATCTTTCAAGATTGCAATACGCGTCCAATTCTGCTCAAAAAGGAGAAGCTTAGCGGCTTGTATCTCTGTAGCCCGAGGGAATGTGACAAAATGTTTTCACCCCCAGAGGTTTCACCCAATAGCCAATAAGTATACCAAGTTTGAACAAAATAGCAGAGGTGGCCGATTTTGGCTGTCCCGGTTCACATGGAATGCCCCACTCCCGAATTGAGATGTGTTGTCACCTCTACCAATTGATATACATTTTGTTGTGAGCGATTTTTACGGTGTTTTCTAGTTGTCTATTATTGTCAGGAGACCAACTTCGCCACCAGAATGTCAGTATTTTTCTTTGACCCGGCAATTATCAGGGTTTTTCGTCACACGCCGTTTGCTGAGGGGAGGGGGGGGGGTAAATGCCCCCATCCGTTAACTCTAGAAACAATAGGCGCAGCAAAACGAACGAGGCGACTAACGAAAGAGCGCAACGAGACGTTTTGAAAATAACTTGGAAGTTGAATTTCGAGGTCACAGTTCCAGTCAAGGTCAGTCAAACACCTGAAATTGGGCATCCAGTAGCATGGACTTAAGAACCTTGAGTGGGTCTCTCGTCGTAAACTCTGTCAAGACTGTGTATGTACAGGTCACCGCTAAAGTAATGTGGGGTTCTACTGTGATCGAACAAAACATATCGCCATTCATTGACGGTAAGATATATCGTCAAAAGCGAGGATCGCACAGCTTCGTATTTCAGATTGACAACTTTTTCTAATGTGTCACCATTCTACCTGCCACAGCATGCTCGTTATCATCGAAAAACTGAAATATCGAGCTCCTTGGAGCACCCCGGAGTCATGTTTCTGTGACCGCCACTGAACACAGAGTTGTAAACCTACGCGCGTGCGTACTACGTAATAGTAAGGAGTCATTGCTGGACCCTCCAGTAGAGTAGCCCTGCCATTGATGATCCGGACACCAGCATCGGCCGATAGGAGCTGCTCTCTGACAGGCGAGGAGGGGGAGGGTCTGAGGTGGGGAGGGGTTGACCGCGGGGCTACCGGCCGGTGCAGTGGGAGGGGTGGGTGGAGGTAGGGTGACAGGGACACCAGCCTCAGGGCAACAGTGAGCTTTGACCCGAGGCGTGCGAGAGCGATGCCCGATGCCATTTTGTGAAGCAGCCAGCGTGTCACGGATTCACGTGGGAGCTTTGACTGAAATAACTATCAAGGCTAAAGTTTTGAAGATAGAAAAAACAGCATTTGAGAGAAGATGTTCGTAATGAGCAGTTGTAACTTACTACAATATCAGATTTACATTTATTTTATTTAAAATATTTGAATGAATTGATGTTTTGCATAACAATAGCCGATCAGAATACGTTAAATTTTAACCACCTGTATAGTCTAATTCTGTAAAATATTTGTGCATTGGCTTCGGTTGTCCGTCGAACTTCTTTGTTCATTGAGGGCCTCATCGACATGACCTGTATTACAAGATTGACGCTGTAGCAAAATCCTACGCTAGCTGTATGAGTAGAAATGCTGTATGACAAAGGCACGGGCGCCCGACAACTGGGTCGAGGCAGGTGGAGGCCGGCCAGAGGTCATGCCAAGGCCATCTATAGAAGGTACAGTCACTCCCCCGCCGACCAATCAGAGACAGATCCTGAGTGACGTCACCCCTGATGCTCGCAAGGGGTGCTCCATTCCTTTACAACGTAAAAATGACTAACTTCATTTGTAGATTGTTGGGGACACTCTACACATATCGCTCAACCGTTGATATCATTGCAAAGTTCAACTAATTTTCTAGCGATAAAAAAGAGCAGCAATATGCTAAGAAATGGCCGGTTTTGAAGATATAGACGATTTAAAAATCCTCTGCAGTTGCAGGAAAGCAACGTAAAAACGCATCGAGCTTATATTTTTACTATAAATAAATCATTTTTCAGTAAGTTTTTAGATATGGTATCGATTTAATCAACAACTTTATTACAATATTTTTATTACTTGTAACTTTATTTCAAAATAATATTTTCAAAAATGGCAACTGTTGGTAAGTAGCTTTGAAGCGATTGTGGCGCGCCGCGCCATTATTGTCCTGAGGCCCCCTTATGATGTCATCAAAAGTGGAGTGACATAGGCCTGGGTCATGCTCGTATCAATCACCCTTGACCCCGTCCACCGCCCCCGGCGGATACTCAACAGTGCGCTCATTGGCTCATTGGTTTGTCTCAGTGAGCGCCAATCACAGTCAGTTCAGTGTGCACTGTGCGTGCTGCGTGTGAGATGAGAGATCACAGCGAAGCACGATACCGCCATAACCCTTTACTTGGAAGAGGCCTTCTGGACGGCGTTGCCAGTTAATGGGGTGGGGGAGAAATTCGACATACAAATAAGTTTCTAAAATAAAATGGTCAGTGGATGAATAGCATAATATTTCTTTCAACGTTCACTCGTTTTCATAAAAAAGACGAAGAGAAGAAATAACGTTGAAGCATATGACTATTAAGCGAGCCAATACTTTTTTAAATTTATATTTATGGAAGGGTGCAATGTAATTGCAGTCACACTTGTATTTTTTAGCGATTGCAATTTGAATTGGTGATCATTCCGTACACGATCTGAAGCTATCGGGATAAATAATTGAAATACCTGGGTGAACTGCGCCACCCATGTGCCGATGAGTTTGAATTTTTCCGCTTTGCGATAAAAAACAACTGTTTTGCAAGTAGGACGGCTTCCGTTGACCAAACTTTTATTGTCATCTCAAAGGGCGGCGACCACCTCCCCGTCCCTTCTCGACCCCTCCCCTTTATTTACACGACGGAGTCCCGTCCCTCACCGCCGACTGGTCACAGTGTTCTAAAATTGGATTTTGGTTGGGTGTGCCAAGAAGAAAAAAAAATCCTAGGATGAGAAAAAAGGAAATAAATACCCGAACTATATTTGCAAAATGGTGTAATGCCAATTTGTATGCCAACTGCTAAACCAGGATTTCATGTCAGAATCTTGACAGCAGTGGCGGCGGAAGCGGGGGGGCAGCGGGGGCACGGCGCCCCCCCCCCCCATCTTCCAGGGTGGGGGTGCAAACATATCTTTTTGCCCCCCCAAATTGTTGTCGACGAAGTACCACAATACTTCCATACTACGTCATGAACATATGCCAGTTTGGCTGAGTACCTTTTTAAGTTAATAGAGCGAGTAATTTGGAATGGATTGATATTGTTGTCAATGTCGTCGTACATATTTTGATCACATTGGCTAGCATTTTGCAGTGCGAGTGTTACCAACCAAAAAGGTTTGCAATAGCCAATAATTGGCTAACTTTAATGACGTCATTGGTTTAAAGGAAGCAAGTTGTTCAACGCGAACAACAGTCACGGTGACAGCCACAGCGTGCTACACGTATTTGAACTGGACTTGCCGCAGTGGCGCGGGAACCAGAGGGGCGGTTCCCGGGAACCGGCTGGAGGGGCTAGCGGGGGCTGAGCCCCTCCAACTTTTCGGCGGGGGGAGGGCTCGTAATGTAGGTATTTGAGACCCTCCAACCGGAGGAATCGAAATCGGAAATCTACCAACATAATTTCATAGATTTATTACCTTTTCGAAATGTTAACCAGAAACAACCTTCATTATGGAGCGTTCTAACGCAGAAGACTGTGACAACATGTAAGCACATATTCATTCTCTAAATATCATACATTTCCACCAAACGCCCTCCACACATAATGCTCAGAAATCAAGCAGCTATCTACGAGCTACCGGTAACCGGAAGAGTAGGACGGAACGCGAGTGGCCCGGCATGCGGACGTCACAGAAGCGCGTCTGAGCGTGCCACAGGCCTTTCCCCGCGACTCTGCCAGACGCCAGCCGGCATAGACTCGTGAGCCGGGGGGCAGCATGGGGGTAGCCTGCCCCCACAACTCTGGGGCCGTGGGGGGCGCAGGCGCTGCCCCCACAAAGTTTCATAGGGCCAGGAACCGTCGGGGCAGCTTGTCCTCCCTATATTAGCGGCCGTGGGCCTCAAAGAAAAGCTGAATGGAAGACAATACCTATTTAAGTAAAAAAATCCCCCTCTATACCTGATTTGACAGCTCATGTGTGAAAGCTTTAAACGTTTATTCCAAGTTACCAAAAAGGTAGTTCCTTGACTCAGATGAGACGGGATATCTCACTTTTTGCAAATGTTTTCGTTTCGATTTTTCGTTGTAAAGGCCAAGGGGTGAAAAATAAGTGGCCTAAAACCGGTGAGAAAACTAGATTTGGGGGTACCCTAGGTTCCGGGAAGGATCAGGTGTGCCCCCCCATCCCAAAATACCTTCCGCCGCCTCTGCTTGACAGGGTGTGAAACATGGATGTGGGTGCATCAACTGTCAAGTGACATGTAAACTGGCTGTTGGGAATACATGAAACTTTTTTCAGAGATGAAGCAAAGTCGGTCATTCATATTTTAGGGATGAAAGTATTTTCCCCATTAGGTGTGATTTGCCACCAAAAAGTCTGAAAAATGGAACACTGACTGGTCACGTGATTGGCCTCGCCCAAGGCCCAGCCGACTGACCCGGAGCGCGGTAGGCGTCATGCCATGCTGCTTTAATCACTCACCACATCGCGGCTACTAGTGTTCAGAGAGCGGTGACACCAGAAACGTCGTGGCGGAGCGGTTAAGCGTTAGGGTATGGATCGCGGGGTCGCGGGTTCGGTCCGCGCCGGGGTTGTTCGTTTTCCACAGACTGGTTCTGGCTGGCTCAGGCGAGATGGATATATCTTTTGAGGTTATGACCTCACGAGCACTATGAATACAATCGACATTCGTTGACTCTTGTTCGGTCATAAGATATTAGCCGATTATATGTTTGTGTATGGAAATATCTCTTTTCTAATTCGCAAAAAGTAGCCGACTCACTTTATCATCATATAACTCACTTGACGTCATTGCACTGGGAAGTGAGTTGCTAGAAATGTAACCTCGTCAGAACCATTTTGCAGGTTGTTAAAAGGACAGACAAGTCCATTGGCTGCGGTGACTATGCAACCTGCCCTGATCATGTAAACGGCATTGTGACTATAGTTCAGCCACGAACACATTCCGCATTTTCCTAGAAAGAACTATCGGCACGCTCGGTGCCGCGGAGGGTATGCCAACCTAACAGACCCGCGCTGCCCAGCGCTCCGCTAGCCCGGAGGCGGTTGGCGAGGCTGACCCCACTGACCTCGCTCCGCGACCAGACTCTCGGTCACTCACGCCACAACCGAGAGGCGCCAGCCTCGACGCAGGGGCATCTGGCGCCATTCATGCTGCCTCCGAACACGGTGATTGGTTTGCTGCAGAGTCACGTGGTTGGGGCATCAGTGGCGTAATCAGGAATTTAGTTATCAATCTCACCAACAGATGGCTCTGACCGACGATTTTTAAATACGGAGTGATCTAAAGGTAGGTGACATAATACGAGCTTACAGCTGCAATGATGATGGCACATGTAGGCTACATTCCAAGTTTCATGATAATCTGACAAATGGTTCCCATGATACAGATGCAAACTCTAACCACTACGGATACCCCACATTACTTCAGCGGCGACCTGTACAGTCCATATAAGTGCTATACGAGTGTCAGATACATGTAGAGGCCA
Source organism: Amphibalanus amphitrite (assembly GCF_019059575.1). Classification (NCBI taxonomy): domain Eukaryota; kingdom Metazoa; phylum Arthropoda; class Thecostraca; order Balanomorpha; family Balanidae; genus Amphibalanus; species Amphibalanus amphitrite. The sequence goes on from NW_024881774.1 coordinate 317,843, forward strand.
GCCAAGCATAGGTCAGGATCAAGGTCAGGTCAATCCGGTAAGTTATATCCCCGAAAATCAAAATTTGTATTCGCAGTATGTGGCACATGTTTTAAAAAGGATTCCTCGGAGGTGGGCTTGGGATTCTCAGACCAGTGTTGGTCACTTAGAGCATGTGCTGTGGGAGAGCCTTAGAGCCTCGCAGAGACCTGCGTGGGATGCTGGAAATCAGCATGGGTCACCAAATATTTTTACATATGTATGTTGAGCTATAGAGCTTTCCGAGGTCAATGCCAGGTCTTCAGAAGCCAGTGTCGGCGCTAAGCGACCGTGGTGAGCACTCAGATCACAGTGTGAACCCTCAGGGACAATTTCGAATTTTAAGGACCCTATGTAGGGACATCAGAAGAATGAGTTCGGACTCTCAGAGGCGTATGGGCCCCTCAGGTGACGTCTTGGCCAACGCGACAGGTGGCGGCTGCATGTCGGTCGGTGGGCTGCATTCTTGGCATTCTTACATAAGTCACCACATTCCTGCGTTAGTCAATCATTTCGGAACGAAAAATTGAATGTTTTTGCCCAGGGCGATCCTTAGGCCGTACAAGCTTCTGATTTGTGCTAGTCTCGGCTCACGCCACAAAGCTGCTATTCCAGTTCAAAACCCCATGTTAAAAGTGTGGTGTATTTTCTTCAACAAAGTGGAGTCGCGCGAGGTGTCACACAGACGGCCGACACATGATGCTATGAGAATCCCCGAAACATATATCCCTCGCGATTCTCGCTTGTCAAGGAATTAAATGTGAAAATAGTGCTTTGGATGTCGGTGGTACCTGCAGGGCTAGGCGCCTGCGAACACGGATAAAGACCTAAATGCTTGGAAAATGTCTCAGCATGCCCCTAGTCCAGCCACTCAGTCTGACAGTGTGTCCCCGATGCCGCCCTGTCATATAAGTCCTGGTGTTCCCCCAGCCGAGTCCGGATGCGTCCCCACTACAGTTGCTCACTGCTCAGTCCTGGTGTGTAAAGTCCAGTCACGCAGTTCTGGCGAACTGCCCCCAGCCCAGTCAGTGGCGGTGTGACGCCCCAGGCAGTCGTCCTTCCCAGCCTGACTTAGGTCGGTGCTGTCCGTGCAGGTAATGTGTTCAGCCGGCCGCCAGCCGGGTCCGCCTGCAGCGTACCGTGCCAGATGGATGAGGCCAGCGGCCCGGCCCGGCCCGGCACCCCTGCCAGCGGCTCATCCCACTGCACGGCCGACTGCGTCAGCGCCATCGGCTCCCCGGAGGTGAGCAGCAGACCCCCTCCGGCAGACACCCCCTCGACAGACGCCTGCCGAACGGCGGCGCACATCCCACCCCATCCGCAGGCTTGCTATGGTTCAGCGTCTTTCAAATGTCGTCATCGACGGAGTCCTGCACATTGCACAAGGCCAAAGTATTAGGAGTAAAATACCGAAAGCGGCTGATTCATCTCGAGCCAACGTCCCTTTTTCCAAAGATGCACTTATGTTTTTCAGTGGATACGACTTTAACAGTTACAAATGAAATTTAACGTTTGCATATTGGGTACCATTTGAAAGACTTCAAATGACCCAAAGTGCAATGACCCAGTTTAAGCGAAAGGTGCTGGATTTTTTTGACAGCAGAATAATTTTGACGCCACCAATTGGTACCTTTCATGTGCCATGATTGTTGCAAGTCCAGAATACAGATCCATTAAATCAGTCAAAGTCGAGGGAGAAAGGATGGAGCCACTCGACATATACAAACTACACATATTCGCTTCGCAATCGCTCGTTACAATTGTAATTGTGCCCCCCCCCCTACGGTTTACCTTTCACAAGCGCTTAGTGTCTGCCTTCCAGCCACCCCTCTGACCTAGGCGGTGTGGTCTGCCGCAGCGACCCTCTTCGCCTGCGGCAGTGCGTGGAGCCACTGAGAAGGGACGCCGGATCGGGCCCCCGCCGGCGACCACCGAACCCGCCGAGCTCAGCACCAGAGAGCGCTACCTGGCCGCACAAAACCGGATGCTCAAGTCCACACTCATCAAGGTATGGGTTTGGTTGTTCTGGATTCTTAGTGGCTGTGTTTATGTTTTTTATTAATTGTTTCTTAGTAATGCCTTGATTTTGCGTCACATTTATACCAATTGAGCGTTTTATGCGAGTTTTATGGCGCACTCAGCGCAGTTTATTGAGGAACTCATTTTCTAATTATTCCTCATCGTTACTGTAGGTCTCTTCGTTCCTCTACATATTAGCCATATGCCTTATCATTTTCCAGATTGATGCCTGCGCCTTGTCTCGCAATGAAATAGCCAATATGAACTTCTGTCAAGCAGTGCGCCGGCTTGACGCGCATTATCGTTCAAAGCTGCTGTTGTGGCACTTATCCTAGGCTACTGAGTGATTGACTTTCGAGCCCACCTTATCTTGAATGGGCATGTTCAGACATGTCAACAAGTTGTGACAAAAATAGGTCGCGTGAAGTGGCAGTATGTAAGGCAAGCCTGTGTTATTGGCCGGAAGGAATACACTGTGCCTGTACTCCAGTACATAGTTTTGGAGCGGTCTTATCTTGAAATTGAGCGTTGTTTGTTAGGTGTGACTTTACCCCCCATAACTTGATTGCTTAGATTGTGTCATGGGTGGAACGGCATAAGGGCCGTGCTAACCGGCAGACTTGTGATCAGCTCAGTTGAGCCGGCTCAAAAATCAGCTCAGCTCATGAGCCGGCTCAACATTTTGCCAAATTGTTGAGCTGTGAGCTGAGCCGGCTCAGTAATGCATTGAGCTGAGCTGCTGTCTGAGCTGAGCTGAATGAGCTTGAGCTGAGCTGAGCTGAATGAGCTTGAGCTGAGCTGAGCTGAGCTGAGCGAGCTGAGCGAGCTGAGCTGAGCTGAGCTGATTGAGCTGAGCTGAGCTGAGTGAGCTGAGCTGATTGAGCTGAGCTGAGCTGAGCTGAGCGAGCTGAGCTGAGCTGATTGAGCTGAGCTGATTTAGCTGAGCTGAGCTGATTCAGTTCTAATTCTTTTCAGTTCATGCTTGGAAATTAACTCAGGCTTTGATGCTTCAGCTATGAGCTAGCTATGGAGTGAGCAATTACACTGCCTTCGTGATCGCACTTAAAAATATCAAAACTCTAAAGAAATCAATAGTAATCACTAATCAAGCTTAATTTCTTTCACCCATATTGCATGGAAATTGGAAGACCAGGGTCTTGGCCAATTTACAGGCTAATACAGCCAGTCTCAAGTTTCAAGTCTGACTGCAAGATGAATACCTACTGTCAGGCTTTGATGCTTCGCCTTGACACTCTGCTCCGCAATGTACAATTCAGCATTCTTCACTTTGCTATTTAAGCAGTTATTTAAATTAATTTTATCAATAAGGGTTCTTACCTCTGCATAAAATATTTACAATTAGGAATTAGCAAAGAAAGTTCCTCTTCGTTGGTTGAATGTGGGCTAAGCAACTATCCTATTGAAAGTGGGGTGGGGCAGAGGCGCTAACTGGAACTCTCACCTTCTGATGTCCATTATATGGGAAAATTTTTCGACCGCCTTTTTTCGTCTCACATTTTTTTCGTCTGTACATTTTTTCGTCCATGCATTTTTTCGTCGGTACATTTTTTCTGAGCGGAAACTGAGCTGAGCTGAATTGAGCGGAAACTGAGCTGAGCTGAACGGGAACTGATTTGAGCTGAGCTGAGCTGAGCTGAGCGGAAACTGAGCTGAGCTGAGCTGAGCTGAGCGGAAACTGAGCTGATCTGAGCGGGAACTGAGCTGAGCGGAAACTGAGCTGAGCTGAGCGGAAACTGAGCTGAGCTGAGCTGAGCGGAAACTGAGCTGAGCTGAGCTGAGCGTGAGCGGAGCGCAGCCGGTTTGAGCGGAACGTGAGCTGAGCTGAGCCGCGTTAAAGGGACTATCCCACCTTCTAAAATGTTGTTAAAACCAGTTAAATTGTGCCCGACTTTATAGATTGGATGACCAGGAACACGGTTCTGGCATTTATTTTTCATTAAACATCTTAGGCTTCCCATATTCCAAACACAAACTTTCAAATATGTGACGTCACAGCCCAAAATTACCTCCTTCCCCAGGCCACATTACTGTCATAAAGCTGATTCTTTTTACTCTGTAGGCACCACAACAAAGTTCAGACCAAGTTTTAAGCGATTTTTCAACGAACAAACCCATTTAAATCGGGGAATATTTGTTTCTGGTCCCTAAAAAGCTGTTTCTGGCACCTAATTGCTGATCAGCCCCAAAATGCTTATTCGACCCTAATATCTGAATCTGGCACCTAATTGCTTCCACACAGCCTAAAGTTGCCAGATCGTCTAGTTGAACTCCGTATTTGCTGTTTGCTGATTCAGCACCAAAACCAAAACATCCAGCACCTATTTTATTCCACGTTTGCCTACCTAATTCGCGTAATCTTCCTGATTTTATGTATCCTAACAAACATGAACGTTGCATTCGGTGATGTCAAGTGCCATTTTCGCCAGTGGAGATAATGATTAAGGCCATTTCTAGCCAAAAGAGAATGACTAGCCAGCTATGGTGCAGCATAGCAAGACGCTCCTATACCAGCCCGCTATGTAGAGATTATTGCACCCTCAGCCATTTTAACGTGAAAAGTTTGGATCCGTCACTTCCAGCCAGGCTCTCAGGTCATAAACTGGAGTAAAGCAAAATGTCAACTCTGAACAGACATGCCACGCAACCGGCCCTCTTTTCAATATTATTAGCTTTCTGCAATCATCGTCTGACTCCATCTCGATCAAACGCAGCATCCGGTTTCTACAGGGGCGTTTGACTGACCGGCCACACAATAACCAAAAACAAAATCAAAGCTTCATGCACACATAAGTAAGAAACGGATGAAAAAGGCACAACCACGGCACAACTCTGCGCGGCAAACAACGGACAATGTCCCACGCAAGATCCCGCGTTTCTTCAGCGGCCTTGAACGGAATGAAAACATTACATTTCTTTTTTGGAGCTATGTGATGACGTCAAAAAATACAATACCCGTTTTAATGGTCAAAATCGAGACAATTACTCACAAAAATGTTTCCCTTTAAGCATTACAAATAAATACTTTTAAATATTTAAATGAAATTGTTTTTTCAAACAAATCAATATTATTTGCTTACTTAAACGTCATATACAATGCTGAGATCACTACGGGGCTGTCTTAGAGTGTAGCTGCACTGGCAACCTTTAGGCTAGACTCCAGGGGTCATTATACCAGAACAACATGATTCTACCAGTCAGTAGTTCATTTTCCTGCTAGATTGGTGCTACGCTCAGCATTTAGGTGCCAGATTCAGAAAAAAAAAGAGTAAGGCGTACCGATGAATAGGTGCCAGAAACAGCTAATTAAGGTCATTTTCCATGATTGGTGCTGGTATCCACCAAATAGGTGCTGAGGACCAATTTTGGGGCGAGTCAGCTTTTAGGTGCCAGAAATAGCTTTTCTGGGACGCAATTAAATGGCGTCCATTTAAATCAGAATGACTAAACGAGGTGACGTCACACTAACGGTCGCTCCATGTTGAAGATAGGGCCTTGTACAAGGCCCATTTTCAAATGAAGGGAACGAATTTCTTCAACACCAAGAGGCCGCGGGGGTTGCAACCTAGATACATAGTGGTTTCTGAACCTCGCCGCAAACTTGGCTATCTCAACTCAAACCCCATGTTAAAGGTGGGATAGTCCCTTTAAACTGAGCGGGAGCTGAGGGGGAGCGGATAAGACGGAGTTGAGCTGAGCGAGCTCACTTTTTTCTTGACCTGTCACAAGTCTGCTAACCGGGACCCGACTGATCCCAGTGGGCAAGGACTATACTGTGTTCCGTTTCAAGCTTGCGGCCGAAGTGCCCTGCTGAAAGCAGTGCGTGATTTCTGTATATACAGCTCTCACATTCAAATCCGCAAGTTATTGAGCGGAGGAGCGGTCTGTCCAAGGACCAAGAAACTCTGACGGCAAGCTTGATATGGAACAGACCATAGACCTTGCTTAGAAATAGAACCCGGGTGGTGTTTCCACATAACTATCGGTTGATTTAGGCCGCTGATGACGCCACTGTCCCTCTGCGTGCAGACGCTGGAGAAGCTCCAGGTTCAGGTGGAGGCCAGCGGCCGGGCGCGCCGGCTGCTGAGTCGACTGCTCGCCCTGCGTGGCTCCGGCTCGGAGTCGCAGCCGGGCCGCACTGCTGGCCCTCCGCAGGTAAGCAGAACGGAACAATGGACCACGGACTGAGTAAACTGTGCCCATCGGTTCTACTGGCCCAACGAACGGCTATCGGAGCATAGCAGAGACTTACTGATGTAGCCGGGAGATTGTTCCGTTCTAGAGGCTGCACTGCCGCATTCCCTCCGGCCTTGTCACCGTCTCTGATCTCTTGAGGCACGTTGAGTTATTTCCTGATCTCTCTGTCCTTACAGTCTTGTGACGCCGTGCGGCACTGTCGGCAGGATACCCCGGTGCCGGACGACCTTTACGCTCGATACGCCGCCCTGGTGAAGCAAAACTACCAGCTGGAACAGGCGCTGGGCCGGGGCGACCGGGCGCCGACCCGCTCCGGGCGGGCCGAACTGGACGAATACCGCGCACTGGTGGGCATCCAGGTGAGGTTGGCCGGACGCCGCAGCTGTCGGCTGCTGCTGTAGTCGACTGCTATCCTGCATGCCTTGTGCCTGTTCATTGAATGTTGTCGCGTGTTATTCCGGTGTCGTTTCACCCATTGACGTCATCTGGTGGCGCTGGCATCATCTGTTGACATCACTGGCTGATATTGACGTCATCCGTTGACGTGTCCGCCGGCAGATGAGCACGCTGCAGCAGGACTGGCGAGACGAACGCGACGAGAAGGAGCGCGCGCTGGCGCTAAACGCCGAGCTGCACCAGCAGGTGGAGCAGCTGCAGCACCAGCTGGAGCAGCTGAGCGCGCGCCGGCCACTCTCCGAGCCGTTCGAGTCGCTGGAGCCGAGCTTCTTCACGGGCAGCAGCAGCTGGGGACCCGAGTGTTCGGTCCGCTCCCAGGTGAGCCCTGTGTCCGACAGCAAACGACGGGCACTTGTGCGCGCTACAGACCCAGGTGGCGGACCTAGCAAACCCACTGTCCAGCAGTGGCCAGTGAACCAGCTGATATCACTACGTATTATAAGTTATAACACTGCGTTTGAGCATCGGTGGGACTTCAGACCGTTTCGCCCTAACCCATGTTTTGAACAAACACGACCGCATTCCCATGCGATGATTGTCTACACTGTTATATGAGGATCGCCGGCAGACGACCGCTTCGTTCGCGCGTTGTTTACAATGCATAACAGTGGATACTGAGCTCGGTAAGCGGCTGAGTTGTTGCGTGCTATTTTTACATGCCGGGGTGTGTTTCAAGTACAGCACGAGCCGGATAGTAAAATTATGGCTAAGAAACTTGTAGGCAAATCTCCACTGGAAATGAAAGTTAACTTCCTGGGGTTTCTGCCCAGGCGAATAACCTGTGACTATATGATTCAAGGTAGCGATTGTAGGGAAACCATTGTGGGCAGGGGCGGATCCAGGAAAACTCCAAGGGGAGGGTCATGAATCGAAGTGGTGCCCCTACCTATACCCAAAATTAAAAACTCAACGGATTTCGTCCACTTCATTTTGGTGGTGCCCCCATTTTCAGTTTTTTTCTTTTTCTTTTTTATTTTTAGTCAGTATCTTAACTCTTAGCCACAACCACATTTACCAATTGTAAGCAAGTATATATGAATGTGCTATGTGCATAGATGCTATGTGTATATATGTTGTGGACGCTGAGTAGTGAGTACTTACCAGGAACGTTATCAGGTAAGCAAATCGTTGTCAGTCCGACGAACTTGACCCTGGCGTCTAAAGGGTCTGTCCTTGACACTTCAGGCTTGTCAGGGGCACCAAAGTCCTTCCAGGGACACCACAAACCTTTCAGGGGCACCTACGGCCTTGTAGGGGCGCCACAGGCCCGCCAGGGGCACCACAGGCCTGCCAGGAAGTAGGGGCACCACAGGTCTAGCAAGTATACACGACAGGCCTGTCAGGGGCACAACGGACCTGTTGGGCCCATGAGCACCCCTAGGGGCAGGGGCACCACAGTCCTTCCAGGGGCACCGCAGGCCTGTGAGGGGCACCAGCGGCCTAGCAGGGGCACCAGTCAACACAGGCCTGCCAGGGGCACCACAGACCTGCAAGGGGCACCAGAGGTCTGCCAGGAGCACCACCGACCTCGCAGGGGTAACTTGGGCCTGTCAGGGGCCAGGGGCACCACGGGCCTGTCGAGAGGCACTTCAGGCTTTTCAGGGGCACCATAGTCCTCTCCGGGCGCAGGGGTAGCAGGGGCACCAGAGGCCTGCCAGGGGCACTACAGGCCTAGCAAGGGCACCACTGGTCTATCAGGGGCACCACGAGCCTGTCATAGCCAGGCATCTCAGGCTTGTCAAGGCCCAGGGGCACCACAGGTCTGTGAGGGGCACCAGCGACCTAGCAGGGGCACCAGTCAACACAGGTCTGCCAGGGGCGCCACAGACCTGCCAGGGGCACCACAGACCTGCCAGGGGCACCAGAGGTCTGCCAGGGGCACCACCGGCCTCGCAGGGGCACCTTGGGCCTGTCAGGGGCACCACGGGCCTGCCGAGGGGCACTTCAGACTTTTCAGGGGCACCAGTCCTCTCCGGGCGCAGGGGTACCAGCGGCCTAGCAAGGGCACCAGAGGCCTGCCAGGGGCACCAGCGGCCTAGCAAGGGCACCAGAGGCCTGCCAGGGGCACCACAGGCCTAACAAGGGCACCACGGGCCTGTCAGGGGCACCTCAGGCTTGTCAGGGCCCAGGGACACCACAGTCCTTCCAAGGGCACCGCAAGCCTGTCAGGGGCACCAGAGGCCTGCCAGGGGCACCACAGGCCTAGCAAGGGCACCACTGGCCTGTCAGGGGCACCTCAGGCTTGTCAGGGCCCAGGGGCACCACAGTCCTTCCAGGGGCATTACAAGCCTGTCAGGGGCACCAGAGGCCTAGCAAGGGCACCACAGGCCTGCCATGGACACCACAGGCCTGCCAGGGGCACCACCGCCCTTGCAGGGGCGCCTCAGGCCTGTCAGGGGCACCACGTGCCTACCGGGGACACTTCAGGCTTGTCAGGGGCGTTACAGTCCTGTCAGGGCCCAGGGGCACCAGGCCCGTGGTGTCCCTGCTAGGCCTGTGGTGCCCCTGGCGGTCCTGTGGTGCCCCTGGCGGTCCTGTGGTGCCCCTGTCAGGACTGTGATACCCCTGATAGGCCGGTGGTGCCCCTGGCAGGTCTTTGGGCCCCCGGGCCTCAAGGGGGGGGGGGCCATGACCCATGTGACCCCCCCCTTGGATCCGCCCCTGATTGTGGGCCTCAATAACTAGACCAGGTGTTGCAGGATTGCCGCGGTTCTTTTTTACGAGAAAATAAGAAGCTTAAAAGAGCGAAAATCCACGTTGTATTTCATGTCAAACGATGTCGGCAGGCCAATCAGCAGCTCGAGTAAAATGCATGCACTCATGCATAACTAAGTCGACTGCTACTGCTGACTATTTCACTGCTTGTTAATATACGCCTGCTTGCAGCTTGCATTGTTGCCAGCGGTTGCCAGCGATTCGGTCGCCATCAGGGCATGTCACTGTCGATGTTTACTCCCCGCACTTTACTCTTTTGTCGGTGACCTCGAAGTTATGTCCCATCGTTGCTGAACATGTAACCGTCTGTTTTAAATGTTTCCCGTCAGCGTCGGTGCAGACTATAGACTCGCCACGTTCTTGCGGCCCATTAGTTGTGCTACATACGCTGGAGGACATCCGACATTGAGTGCTCAGTTGACAATCTTCCTTGCATAGTGGTTTGTTTTCTGTCCCGGGACACCAGCGGTAACGTTTCCTGATTTCAGCAGCTCCCCCACCCAGTTTGTTCCTCACCATTGGTGCCTCCATGAACCAGTCTTTCGAATATGATTGATGGCGAGATTGAAGGGATTTGCTTCTTCCATAGACGGTGACCGTTGTTTCTCGAATTCCTTGAAGACAATCACTGGGCATTGCTCCGGATCAACATTGTTGGGGAGATCTTCGGAGAAAAAATCCTGCTGCCCGTCTGATTTTCACTTATTTTTGTCATCGTTTCTCTTTCCCCGAACAGTAAATGACCATTTCCATCCACACCCCTCAAAGGCTTTTCGCTACCCCACTTCAATTCTCGTGATTCATCGCATCCCCTAGACTCAACAGCAAATTGGAGATAACCACATATATTTCTGGTCCAGAGCTTTTCTTCTTGGAAAGTTACAGGCTTCGCACGACTAGGAGTAGGCCTGTTCCCTTTCTTATCCCTCTTGAGAAGTCGTGTCGTAGTTTCGCTGTTTAACCTCGTGGTATGCTTTGGGCAAAGCACGTTCAACGTTAGTCAGTTTGTTCTCTTTCAACCACTTCCCACAAGTCTTGAGAAGTTCGTGACACTACAAATCTCGTAGTTTGTTCCGTCCTCAAGCTTCATTGACTTCCTATAACTGCACATTAGTTTTGCGGTTTCCTGCTTGCTTTAAGCTCCACGTTATGTTGTGAACATCCAACAGTTTCACGATTTTCTTGTAGCCTTTTCAGCCTCAATTCCGTATTTTGCTGCTTTTTTCTGTGGTATTGTTCTTTGTAAACTTCATCGATACTTGCTTCATGTCATCCCTGCCGCTATTCGGCAGGTCCAATACTAACACCGGACGAGTGACGAGTCCTATCAAATACATTTTGACGCATAGTGCGTCATGTAGGAAAACTTATCGACATCAGCCTACAGAAATTATTTTGAAACACTGTTCGCAAAATTTTAATCGACAGTGCACTCGGGCCTCTGCCAATTTTGCAAACCTTGTTTCCAAATACTTTCGTCGGCTCGGTTGGTAACCTACCTATAGCCCGAGTGCTGTGTTTCACGTCAGTGCAGGTTTGTCTGTCGGATCGCCCTCGGTTTTCAGACAATGTCTTATATCTGACCTCATGTGTCCTCAGCCGCGACACGGGATCCCTCCACCCGGTGTCGGCCAGACCGTCAGGGGCCTGCAGAGCACGGTCAGTAGTCAGCGATGGGCAATGCATGGCACTAGAGGACCCTGTATTCGTCTGTGCCCTACAGTAACTCAATGTTCACATTTTATTACCATCTTTCTAGCCGTTTCTCGAAACAAAGGGCGATGAAGTAGCACGTCAACAAATCGCTCGTGACGTCTCGGTTCCCAGAGTCGTGGCGGTTGGGTACTGTCGTTCCTATCTATAAACAGGCCGGTGACCCAGGCACTGCTTCTAACTTTCGGCCTATCACTCTACTGTCACACTTGTCAAAAATCGTGGAGAAAGTTGTCTCCAATCAGCTTTCTGTCTACATTTCACGCACAAATCTTCTCTACAAACGACAGTACGCATACCGCCGCTGCCACTCCACCGAGGACGCCGTGCTCGATGCTGTCGACTGCATTGCTCAAAACATCGACTCCGGCTTCGTATCAGCTCTCATCGCTGCTGACTTGAGCAAGGCGTTCGACAGCGTCGACCACGGTGCCCTCCTGTGCAAACTGGGGTGGTATGGAGTGGATCCCTCGTGGTTTGCCAGCTACCTGGGCGGACGTAGCCAAGTGGTCCGGGGTGGTAGCGCCACCCCGGTTGCAGTCTCCCACGGCGTGCCACAGGGATCCATAATCGGGCCGATCCTGTTCAGTCTTTTCTGCAACGACCTACCGTCTCACCTTGACGTCGAACCCGTCATGTACGCCGACGACATTCACTTGTTGGACCGGGCTAAGCCTGAACCTCAAAATTTAATCGCTCTTAAAGCACGGCTTGAAAACACTCTTTCGATCATGCAAAATTGGTACCGTTCAAACTCACTCAAAATGAACCCTCAAAAAACCGAATTTATCATGATTGGCTCTCGTCAAAACATTCAGAAAACGGAGGACTTCAACATCGTCATTGACGACGTCTCAGTGACACCCTCTGGCTCCCTCCGCATGCTGGGAGTCGTCCTCGACCCAGTCCTGTCTTGGGAGAAACATGTTGGTCACGTTGTTCAGAAATGTAACTGTCTTCTCATCTCCCTCTATCGTTTTCGGCACCACTTCCCCCAAGACGTACTACAAAAACTTATCAACATTCACGTCTTCCCATACATCACCTACTGTCTTTCGGTTTGGGGTGGAGCCTGCAAAAATCAACTTTTCAGGATCCAAAAAACTATCAACTTCGCTGCGCGGGTGGTAACGGGGGCACGGCGGACGGACAGGATTGGCCCGACGCTCCGGGCTCTGGGATGGGAGCGGGTGGAGCGGTTGGTCGAGATGAAGGACGCCATCAAACTTCACAAGCTCCTGACCCAGGAGCTCGGACCACCAGCAGTCCGATCTATGTTCGTGGCCCGATCGGCTGTCTCCCACCGCTCCACCCGTTCCACCGAGGCGGGCCGCCTTGAGCTGCCGCGGTGCCGGCTGGTCGGCACCCAGCGCGGATTTCGATATCGTGCCGCGGCAACGTGGAACATGTTGTCACCAACTGTCACCAACATCAGATCTGCCCGAGAGTTCAAACGCGCTATTCAATAGAAAGTACCATAGATCTCTCGCTACTATTCGTCACTCAGTGCATTCATTTTGTGTTTAATTTTCATGCAACACAATGTGCGAAGTCTTCGCTTTTAGCCTCACATTTTAAACCTTCACCTCTTTATGTATTTTATGAATATGGCGAGTGTCTGCTCTAATGTCACGTTTTATTCTGTCGTTTTATGAGTGTGCTATCTTGTATTGACGCAAATCCCGAAAAGCCATCATGTGGACGGATTTTAGATGAATACATACATACATACATACATACGTAAGGATGAACAACTCATCAGAACAGTTTGTAACTGCCTGAATTAGCTGAATTTAGCAGTTGGACTAGGCTTTATGTTTTTTTTTTGCCGTAATTAACTCATGATTTATAATTCAAAGGCACTGGGTATGACTTCCACGGCACAGTGCGGGGCCGCGCCCAGTACCGCCTTCTGAGTCTCTGACCTTTGTGTTCCCCTCGGCGCAGCGCTCTACGTCGCGGCACGCGCCGGGCCCGCCGCGCTCTGTGGAGGAGGTGCTCTCGGCGCCGTACGAGGCGATCCGCACGGAGCCACTGCCACCGCCGAGGGCCCGGCCGTCGCCCCCGGTGGAGTCGGACATACGCCGGCCTCTGCCGCCGCCCGGCCGGCAGCCGTCCGCCCAGCGGCGGCCGGCGCCGCTGCTGGCGCGCGACAGCGGCTACTCGGACCTGCTGGCCGCCGCGCCGGGCGACGGCAGCGAGCCGGGCCGGTCGGCCAGCGGCGGCTCGGCCGAGGGGCACGCCAGGGACTGGGAGCTGCCGGCCGAGCCCTGCACGGCGCTGCCGCCGGCCAGCGCAGACACGGGCGCGGCGCACCAGATGGTGTGTCCCCACTGCCGGACAGTGTTTGCGCCCGACCAGCACCTGCTCTATGTGGACCACGTGACGACGGAGTGTCCGGCGCGGCGGCGGCGGGGATGTGCCTCACGGACCTGCCCCGGCTGAGCTTGGCGCGCGCTGCGGTGTGCTCCGACCAAGTTGCCGCCCCGCGCCGCCGTCCCGGCGCCAAGTGTGCTGAGAGGCGCCGGTGCAGCCATTTGACTGTGGGAACCCGTCGTTCCCGCCTGCTTTTACATGGTGGTCGGACGTTGGTCACCATACCTGCACAGTAATATGAAATACAAACATTCCACTCGACCCGATTCAGTGGTAGATGGGCTAGCCATGCTACTTTGTTCCTCAATGAACGTGAATAATGAAGGTGGAAATGGTATCGTGCTTTATTGGTTTATTTGTGCCGTGAATAGATTTGAAGAGAATCAATGAAGGTGATAGATGACTTACACTCAATTCGCTATTGTGAAGACCGAATCTGAGTTTATAAGTTATTCACCGCGCCCTCCAGGAGAGTATTGCCACTTGAATAAATACATCGCTCACCAAATGAATAATAGAATTGAGGCGCTGTTTTTCTTTTTTACATTGACTCGTTCACTCATGCTAAGTAGCTGCAGCACACCAATTGTACGTGAAGTTGCTGTTCACCTGCCTCATTGCGTATGTGAAACATTTGAGCACGATTATTGGGTAGTAGACGTGATTTCAAGGTGTATATGTGGCGATGTGTTTCGACTCATCGAGAGATTCAGTGATTATGCTGGGACGCGCCCCAAGGCCTCCTTTCCTCAATCGTGTTTTTAGACGATTATTTTTCAATCCCGTTGCGACATTTTCAAGAGATGCTTGAACACTTGAGTTTGAAAGGATCCATGGTCGTATGTCATCATTATGTCTGACTTTCAACTCTAAAAATTCTTGTCAAAGACACGTCGCGATTGTCGCAAAGCGCCGTCATCATGCTTTTTTAGCTGTGCGAATGCTGCTCACTGCTGTTCGCTTGTGCGAATAATGTCGATTGCGCCTCATATAATGGATTGTAATGCTTGATTGATGGTAGTTTTGTCGCTGAAATACACTACTGTTTGCTGTGACCATTGAGTGTCTACTCTGTACGCTAAGCGCTTATATTGGGCGTTCCACGCCTGACGTCCCGCCAGACCAAGTCTGATGGTCGTATTGCCAGCGCAATTTTAATGCTGCGAACACTGCTTTGGAACGGTCTTGTGTAGGTATGTGCGTTTGTTAATCGTATCATTCGTGATAATCGTTGCCAGTTACCAGTGCCATGTCTTGACAGGTTGCCCTAAGACCGGATAAATGCCTGAGATAAATTTACATAGTTAATTACAAACATTGCAAATATTAGCTGCAAACAAGTATGGCTACTTTGATGCAAGTTTATTCCACGACATTGCACCATGTCTTTATTTTCCTCGAGCCACCGTCGTTGTGGCTATTGCTGCACTTAACAAGACGCATTCATTGCTAGTCAATCGGCCGGCAAGGCCTGTGTATATTGACTGAATGCAGTTACGCTGACCGTCAAGTCGCTGTCACGGGCTGGCGCTCCTGAGGCTGACTCCGCTCCACTACACCTGTTCGGGATCAGCGCGCCCGCTGCTGGTGTCGGCCGGTGATGGATGCCGTGGTGCGCCGGCGGCGGGCGCGGTGACTGAGCGCGCGGCTCTCCCGCCGGGCGCCCAGTCGGACAGGTACTGGAGCACATGTCTGTACACCAACCGGTCGGCGTCGATACCCCAGAGGAAGTCCAGGTGCTGCCACAGCGGCCAGGCCACCTGCTGGCTGGCCACCAGGTTCGGCAGCCGGCTGGCCAGCGAGGCCACGTCCTGAAACAGGCCTCGGTCAGTTCAGTGGCGCCGACAGAGGGCGCCGCTGGCAAGGCGGGCTGCCGACAAACGGATCGGAAAAGTATGCCTGGCAAATGTACGCCAGGACATGGGCGTAGGAACGGCTGGAACATTGTGGGTGCATGGGTGCAGAAATCCAGCCATGGCCCGGTGAAGCGGGGAGGGGGGGGGGGGGGTGGGGAGCGGCAGCCGAGCGAAGGCTCATTGCGAGCTTTGAGGGTGTACCATGTCGAAAAGGTACCGGTAAGTGCATTTGGCGGCATTGGTGATGTCAATGACTACCGCAAAAAGTAAAAGCGGCTAACTTGGTCTTCGGTATGTGTTCTCTGTTCAATCACATGTGCTCCATTTCTTCGTTTTTATTTAAGCACAAATATAAGTTTTGAAGACCATCACAGTAGAAAATGCTTCGAAAGATGGATAGTGGGCAAAATATCCTGAATTTATCGTGCTGCATGGGAATTAGTATTGCTGAGAGAGGGGTTTTTGTTCCAGATTATTGTGGGTGCAGAATACATTGTCTGCACCCACTGGGGAATTATTTGCCACTGCACCCATGGTTCCTAACTTCCTACGCTTATGCGCCAGGAAATGTACGTAGGACAAAAGTACTTATCGCCAATGTGCGTAAGGTATAAAGTACATACGCGCGGACAAGAGTATCTACATATGGGTTAGGTTGGGTTCGTTTGGGTTGGGTTAGTTTAGGCTGGGTAGGTTAGGTTAGGAGTTGCATTTTTAGCGATACATTAGCAGGTATTTGGCGCCTACATACTTTTGAGTGCTTACTTCCGTGAATCGTCCGTGAGCAGTGCAGCGAGTGAATTGGGTATGCCTCGCCCCGTTAGGGAGCAGAGTGGTGAGAATGGGAGTAGAGAGACTTCTATAGATGTTATTGTTTAGCTGGGACAGAGTTATTCTAGCATAAAAATATTCAAAACACCAGTTTCGTTTATTAGTTATGGGAGCTTCCGAAAGACGTTCGTCTTTCTTCGTCAGCCTGTCTCAAAAAGCACTTAAAACACACATAATATACACCAGGTAAAGACAAGATCAAACACTTCTAATGACCAAAAATGTACATACAAAACAGTTTTGAATTTTTGTGCGAAAAGGCGCGACATCGTTTCACACATACCTCGTTCGGTAACTCGTCATTTTTTGCATAATCTTGTCTTTACCTGGTGTATTATGTGTGTTTAAGTGCTTTTTAAGACAGGCTGACGAAGAAAGACGAACGGCATTCGAGAGCTCCCATAACTAATAAACGAAGCTGGTGTTTTGAATATTTTTATGCTAGAACAGAGAGACTTTATGACATTTTTTTTTAGCATGAACAGAGAAAGCCTGGTATGCTGATGGAACTAGGAATGCTAGGCATAGGCGGCGGAACGGGGAGGGCACCGGGGCACCGTGCCCCCCTTTGATTTTGACATTTTAACATAACGCCATGAGCGTTGCATGGAAAGAATGGGACTTAACTCGGCAGTGTCCCCCTTTAATTGGAGGTGTTCCGCCGCTACTGATGTAAGGTCGGAAAATCGATGCAGTTACGACCTTTCATTACAAGTCATAATCGCCACGGAATTTGAGAATGCGCATCGCTCATGAATGTGCAACAAAATTAAAATACAACACAATTGTCTAAAATCTTTTGAAAATAGTCTTAAGACTCTAAAGAATAGTCTTAGTCTTAATAGTCTCTTTTGCCTTCATCGCTACTATTTACTAAATTACTATTAATTAGTTATGATCAAATGCACCGTTAACTAATTCAACTTTATACGATTTAATGACCAACACTATCCCTAACCGTTCGGGAGTTATCGTCAGAGGATGGGACGATAAACGTCCCCCAGGCCCGCAAAGGTTGAACTACATAACTACATGTCTTGGACTACATATTCGTATATCGAGGGTTCGCATCCCGGAGGCGCCGCGTAGTTTCAACCAAGTCCCCAAGAACCGTTTCAACCAGACTTTATTTTGATGTGGTGTTAAATGTTAGCTGTATCATTTATCAATAGTTATTCTTATCTATTAACCCTCGCCAGGCCAGGGCCTTTTCCATAACACGAACAGCCAGGGGGGGGGGTGTAGGTACGAACCCCCCCCCCCTGGCTATTGCCTCCTATGGCACTTAGAAACGCTAAATTTACAGGGTAGATGGGCCCTCAGGAGTTCTCACCCCTATGCAAATTTGGTTGCTCTCAGTCAATATTTAGAGGGATTTTGGGGGGTATATGTAAATGCGAAAATTTACGTGGGGTGAATGAAAAGTTTTGAGCCTAACACAGTTACATGTGACGCAGGTTAATGAAAATTTGGGCACACATTTTGCCACTATTCTTAGGTGTGTACACCAAGTTTTGAAGTCCTAGTCCTTTTCGTTTCGTTTTTAGAGCCTGTTAAAGTGAAGGAGATTCCGCGTTCGGTGAAAAGAGAGAAAATCGAGAACCGAGCTTTTATAAAGTATTGCGATTTCAAAGCCATGCCTTCATCTGAAATTAAAAAGGACCTGAAATTAAACTTATTGGTTGTGGCCCATCATATGGCACTGTTTAGGTTTGAGCTGCTAATTTCAAGCAGGGCAGGAACAGCCTCCAAAATGAACAAATATCAAAAAACGCCGTAGAATGTGACGAAATCAGAGAACATTGACCCTGCTCTAGGGGTGTGGATGCCTGGATGCTGGATCAAAGACTGTGACCTCATCAGATAACGGTAAGAATGGACATCTCCAAGGAGCAGGCTGGCGACATTCTTACCAATGGGTATGGCATGAGAAAGGTCTCTGCGTATTGGGCCTCTTGGCTTTTTGCTGCAGAGCACGACGAGAGATGTGTAATGACATTTGGCGCTAGTTGAAGCAGATTCTGAGAATTTAAAGTCACTTTTCGCCACCGCTGATAAACTGCGGGTGTTTCACTTCAATCTAGCATTGGAAGAACAGTGGAGTCAGTGAAAGAACGTCTCTACTCTAATCTGGAAAAATTAAATGTCACAGTCACAACAAGGAGCAAAGTGTTCCGTAATTGGGAAAATAAATGGCATGTCTTGCAAGTGCACTCCTTTTCAAAGGGTCTCACTGTAATGGGGCATTACTAGGATGACCCACCGATACACTTTTGTTAGAAAATCAGGAAAATCATAACCCGCGCACCGACGGGGGTCTGCGCCAACTTAGTACCGACGGGGGGGGGGGCGGATGACCGCCCCCCCCTGAGATCTCGAAAACGAAGCAAGATAGCGACAAGCGGTAAACGGCATCGGATACGCACGGTCAAGATCTACAATTTTTACTAAGGTCATTTTCAGGTCAGGTCAAAGATGACGTCACAGGGGTCGAAAAAGTCAAAATGGCGGCGCTAAATATGGAGAGAGTTTTTCTCGAATAACTTTCGAATTAGTCAAGATAGGAACAAACTAAGGGCATCATCGTGATCCTCTCGTCAATCCGCATCGAATGATATATATGTTGACCTCGAAAGGTCAAGGTCAAAGGTTGACCTCAGGTCACGTGACCTCGAGGTCATCATGTATATCATTCGATGCGTCTTGACGAGCTGAACACAATGAGACCATCCACGCGTCTGTATCTTGTTCCTGTACGGAGTTATTGGCCAAAAACCTTTGGTGACCTTTGATGACGTCACATGACCTCACAGCTGCCCAACAGCAAAACAGACCTCAAGGTAGTGAAGGTTGATCGTATATGAAGTCATGTATGTATATGGGGCCATTCCGACCCGTTTTAGTGGTAAAAACAGGAGTTGATTTTTCCCCCATTGACTTATAATGGGGAGGTCGCGAATTGACCTGACCTTAGGTCACCGATATCAAACTTCCGAGATATACAAATTGTAGCTACTAATGACCTTATAGCATCCTGCGACTTTCAAAGGCCTCCGACATCTACTGTAGCTCTGGCACGGTGACAAAGTTGCAAAAAAGTGACTTGAGGTTGGGTCATTCAAAGTGACCTGGTGACCTGACCTGAAAGGTAGGAGGTTCAAACTTGCACACCATGTGTAAAATTGATAAGGGAATAGTCATACCAAATTTCGCGGCGCTACGCGCCGCGGTTTTCCCGCTATTCGCGAAAACCTCAGGGGGGGGCGGATATCCGCCCCCCCCCCTCGGTGCGCGGGATAAGGGCAATGCTGATAAAATTGGTCGTGTTGTTTCACCAGGACAAAAAAAAAATCGGGGTATTTTTTCACTGGTTGCAATGTAAACAATCAATTACTGAGCCTTACAATGTATCTCAAATATATATATATATATATATATATATATATATATATATATATATATATAATATATATATATATATATCAGACAAGCCCATCCAGGAGATTGGTTTGCCCCTACGCAGCAGACTAATTACGTGACCCCTGGAGTACTGACCCGCCGGTCGGCGACCTTGTCGTTTTTGCCAAAGAGCAAAACCACGGGTGCGGTGACATTTTCTGGGTAGTAGAGCGGTGGATGGGGTTGCCCATATGCTTGTTGGTTTCTCCTAGGGCCATAGTCGAAACGCTGAAAATTCCCTGCAAAGCGGAACAAAAACCGAAAGGCTGAACAGGCAAGACTATCATTTTGCCAAGAAAAAACAAACAGGTGACCCATTTCTATTAAACAAACAAAAGGTTACTGTACTTTGATCAGTACACATATATACCAAAACGTTCCAGTCAGATTTCGGATAGTGCTACCACTGCCCCCTGACGTCAATAAAAAAGGTGTGTAAATCACCTGCTAAACAGCTTACCTGACTTGATGGCCTGGTCGAGCTGCTGGATTACCATGTTGCCACAGCCGGCCGGCACGTGTGTCAGGATCACGGGTAGAGAGTACTGAAACCCAATAGATCACCATAACAAATATACAAGAGGAACAAGATTTGACCCACAGTGTATGTATATAAACCAGTAAAACGCCTTTTGGGCGAAGAACGAGCGAGCGAGATAGTGAGCCCTGCACGTGCGGAAGGGCGAGAGGGTACTTCCAACGGGTTTGTGCAAAGCATCCTTCTAACCGGTCGCTAGCGGTGTACCAAATTTGAACGCAATCGGCCCAGTCGTTCCTGAGATCTGGAAGCGGCATTCTGCACGTGCGCACGTGCAAACGGGGTCCAAACTGACTTTTGCACGGCACCCTACTAGCTGGTCCCCAACCGTGTACCAAATTTGAGCACAATCGGCTCAGGCGTCCTCGAGATCTGGAAGCGCCCCCTGCACGTGCGCACGTGCAGTAGCACCCTAACCGCAACACATGGGAATGCATTATGCAATGCCTGGTGGGTTGCCTACCTGTATGCCATGTTTCAGCGAAATCGCCCCAGTAATTACCGAGTTATTGAAATGGGAACAAAATTTGGCACCTCCTCTTTTGGTATTTTGCACGTGCAGTGGGGGTCACTCACATAGATCAAGAGTATTCGACCGTCGCGTTGGTAGAAGGGATGCAGCTACCCTACAAAAATTACCGCAAGGCAATCGCCCAAACGGCTGCTGAGATATGACTTATGAGCCTCTCAAAATCACTACTTTTGCAAAACAGCTTGAACAATGAACACCCTTGACTTTTCACGTGGCACGTGCCACGACGGTCACAGACATGTATCAAAAGTAGTCAATTACGGGGTAGAAGGGATGGGGCTACCCAGCAAAAAAGACTGCAGGTCAATCGGTCTAGCGGTTGCTGAGATATAAGCATCTCAAAAGCGTTACAGGCCGGGCCGGGCCGGGCCGCTCATACTGAGATTTTTCCGTTATATTGAAAAGACTCGCTTCGCTCGCTCGCTCGTAATAACTTCACCTTTACGCCACTCTGCACCACATTTCAGCATGCGTCGTTTAGTATCTGTAAGAATCTTGGATCAGACTCCGTTGGATCCAAGCCTCAAGTGTAGCCAAATCACATCTAGCCGTGGATCACGGTGAAAGGCCGTTATCCCGCGACCCGTTGGGGGGGGGGGGAGGGAAGGGGCGGGGGCAAAGGCCCTCTCCCTGTGGGTTTTCGGAGATAACTCAGAAACGGCTGCGAATTTCGACTTGAAACTTTTTGTACTTCTCCGGACATAAATTTTACACAACGTCCTGAAAAAAATTAGGTCCCAGTTCATCTCAGGTCACAAGCTATAGAGGTCAAACTGAGGTCATGTTCGGCGATTTTTTCGTCGAAAAAGTTGTTCACGGAGAAAAATCGCAGAAAATCAGGGTTTACACTTATCGATTCAAAAATTGGACCGTAGGTATAAAAAGTATGGAGAACAGAATCGCTATCTCGAGATTTCGAAAAGATAAAAATCTCGATCTAGGGAGTTTCTAACTCAACATTTAGATTTCTTGAAATGTTTTTGAAATTTGGGGAAATTTTCACAAAGCCGGAATATATGTTACAGAACCCCATGTTGGCCTAACACATGCCAAAAATTAACAAAATATCTCTAAAACTGCCTGAGATATAGCAATTTGAATGACTGAACAGTGAACAAGTAGAGGCTGTTCTTATGACGTCACAATATTTTCGGTATTTGTGCTTGAAATCAGTCAGGAGTAATATTATGATTCTTATAAACCTCTTGCTGACTGAATATGATCGTTAACCTTCGCCCTGGTGGGGGGGGGGCCATTTTGGCCCCCCCCCTGTGGTTTTTCAGCGATAACTCAGAAACCACTTGAGTTAGCGCCCTGAAACTTTGTATAGCTGTTTATTCAACATTTTTACATCATGTCCTTTTTTGGGGGGTTCGGGTGAGGTCAGGTCAGGTCACAAGGTCACCAAAACTGACACCACCTCTAAAAAAGTTCAAAGCTCTCTCAAAGGCACAGCTTTTATCCGATCGATGTAAAATTTACAGTACTTGAAGATGTCGCCCAGCTCTACAAAATGGCTATCTCGGATTTTTTATAAATGTGACCTAAGGTCAGGTCAGGTCATCGCTGCTCCCCATTATAAGTCAATGGGAGAATCGAAAAGTAGTTGTTTTTCAGCTAAATCGGGCGTGATTGTTCCTATATTTCGTTATTGAAGTGTCTTGGGTCAGCAAATCACAGCCCATGTGAAACCATTTGCTTGTGACCTCGCTGAGGTCACGCTAGGTCATCTCCCTGGTCACCAGAGGTCACCAGCGGTTTTTCTGCACTTACTTGTTATTGAATAGAGATAGAGACTCCGTTCGACGTTTATCGTGTTTGTCTCGTCAATGCGGATCGAATGATATGCAGCATGACCTATTTCGGTAAGGTCATGACCTTGACCTGAGGTCAAATTTTCAAAATGACCTTTCGAGGTCAAACTATATATCATTCGACGCGTCTCGACGAGCCAAGCACGATGGTGCATGAATCGTTTCTCTATTTTCTCGTGATGCATGCTATAGTTAAAACATTTTCAACGAAATTTGCCAGTTGACCTTGCTGACCTCTGTAGGCCAAACCGTTGAGCTGAGGTCAAATCTACGAACCTTGGCGAAAGAGCTTGAAAAGAGCTATCGATTGCTTTTTTCTGCGGCTCCTAGCTCTTCTAGTTTCCGAGCTACAGCGAATATTCCGGCAACACCGAAAACACTGAAATTTGACCTAGATGACCTCTAGCGACCTCATATTGACCTTAGCGAAAAAATGACCGAAATACTTTCGAACGTACTTGTTATGGGCTTTCGTTTGCTTTTTTCCGCGTCTTCCTAGCCCTCTTCGTTTTCGAGTTAGACGGGGGGGTCATTTTGGCCCCCCCCCCCAGGCGAAGGTGGCTCAGACCCAACCAGGCGCGGGTTAACGTGACTAAAGTCACTTATACGTAAAAATTAGTTTTCGTTGTAAACCGGTACAATTTGACCTTATTTGACCTTCCTGTGACGTCATAGGTCCAAGAAAAATGATCAAGGAAGTTTCTGTGGATATATGACATGTCTTCATAAAGACTCGATATTCACAATTCAACATCCTTTCCTTATGATTCACCAGTATTTCCTGATTGGTAGAGGCTGATCCATGTTGTGACGTCTCACGTCACAGGTCATTATCCACTCAGGTGACTGTCCTAGTGTCCACCTGCCAGATGTATCATATACATTATCCAGACTCATTTTGAAAACATAGATTTCAAATTAATGACCGACTTATCGTCATTGCAAAATGGACTGATTTGACCATGTTTGACCTCCCTGAGACTCACAGGTCAAATATCAGGTCATCCATATCCTATCTTGTGCATCTCGATGAGCTCTTTCGATTGCCGTTGGAATTTTTCCGATCGGCTATTGGTTCCGGATATACGACGGGGGCTCTTTGCCCCCCCCCCCACAGGACGTGGAACCTGCCAGAACCTCAACGGGGCGCGGGTTATGATCAGACGATAGGCGTGTACCTAATACAGTTTTATATAAGTCTGCGCGCAAGCGCTGGGCCTCGAACCTCAATATATGAACCGGATTCAATACGTAAACGCAGGTTGTTTAAATAGGCAAACATTTTTCGCTGAATTTGTGTTTTTTTCTATCAATAACGAAGAGCCGACGCATTCTAGGCGTAAGTGCCCTCAAGGGAGAAAACAGCATGCAACGTGGTGAAAGCCGCAGCACAAACGTCTGAAGGGTCAATGGAAATTAGTTTTGGTTTTCACTTAAGTAAGATAACGGGTAGGTACTGGGAGGCTGCAGAAGGGATTTAAAAACCAGTTCCTGAAATATATCATTTTATAGATCACCATATTATCAACAGGCTCCTAGCGAGTGTGAGGGCAGTTACCAGACGGTATTAAACGCAGGTTGTTAGAAATAGACAACACTTTTCGCTGAAGTTGCGTTTTTTTATTGATAACGTAAGAGTTGACGCATTCTAGGCGTACATAGTGCCGTGAATAATTCTTGAGATACCCCTATAATACACCACGAACAAATCTGCGTGAAACTCCGGGATACACAGTAATACCTTATCCAGCTGTTTCGGGTCCCCGCGGCGTACATGAAGAACAGTATAGCGCAAATAGGCTTGGTCGGCGCGTATTTGTTGCAGAATATCTTCCCGATCCGCCCGTTTTGGGATCGTAAGGCATCGTCTCGTACATGCCGAAGAATTCGGCCAGCCTCTGGAAAGTTACGGAACTGATTAGTATTGTGGATATTGCCTGATGATGGAAAATGTTGTCAACATGACACAATGAAGGATGACGCACAAGAAAGGAACTTAGAACAATAAAGACGACGTACTTTCAGGAAAACAAAGAGCGCTATTGCATTCGCACTGCACACTGAATCAGACGTACAATCTGATCAGTTTAATATGTCAATATGCTGACCAGAGACTTGATAGTCCCTCCTGGTAAACTCACGTGGAGCGGTACTCTAATAGGCACCATTTTCTTCGCGAAACCCGGTAGTACATTCTTGTGGAGATAGGAGCCATGGCGACCATCAGCCGTACCTGGTGTTGTAGGACGGTAATAATTCATCATAGCCCAAAAACCATGTGCCTGGGCGGAATTCAAGTGAAGTGGTATTTCGACCCCGCCACCATGAATTACATCAGCTCATGAATCGTCATACTACCAGCAAAGTGCCTTTAACTAGCAAGAGCGGTACCCCCAACTAAACTGCGAGCCACCCGTACCTCTTACGGCGTACCAAAACTCAATCCAACTGGACCAGCTATTCTTGAGATGCAGAAGCGGCACCCTGCATGTGCGTTAGTGCAAACTGTGCGTAATGGTACACACACACACACACACATACAAAAAAAAAATAGAACGCAATTGTTTCAGCCGTTCTCGAGATGTGGAAGCAATCCTTGCACGTGCGCACGTGCATGAACTTTACCGTTTATTCGAAGGGCCTACTACTGCCCAAACTTGCATTGCAACAAAATCATGGACTCAATCTCCGATATAGCTTATTTGGTTCACTTCTTTGCCATAACTACTCATTTCTATTTGTTGAATATCAGGAGTTGTTTATGATATTGTTACAGTGTTGTTGTAGTTTACGATAAAATTTCCATTCAAAATACAAATGAAGTGAAAAAATTAATGCAGCCATCATAACCGCAAACGGAATATCAACCAATCCAGATATAATTACGATCGAGCGAGCGCAGCGAGCGAAGCGAAGTCTTTTCAAGTACAATATAGGTAACGGAAAAATCTCAGTATGAGCGGCCCGGCCTGTAACGCTTTTGAGAGGCCTATCTTAGCAACCGCTGGACCGATGAGGCTGGGGTCTTTTTTTTGCTGGGTAGCCCCATCCCTTCTACCCCGTAATTGACTACTTTTGACACATCTCAGTGACCGTCGTGGCACGTGCCACGTGAAAAGTCAAGGATTTCATGTTCAAGCTGTTTTGCAAAAGTAGCGATTTTGAGAGGCATATCTCAGCAGCCGCTTGGGCGATTCGATTGTCTTGCGGTAATTTTTGTAGGGTAGCTGCATCCCTTCTACCAAAGGTCGGATACTCTTGATCTATGCGAGTGACCCCACTGCACGTGCAAAATACAAAGAGAAGAGGTGCCAAATTTGTTCCCATTTCAGTAACTCAGTAATTTCTGGGGCGATTTCGCTGAAACTTGGCATACAGGTAGGCACCACCAGGCAATGCATTCCCATGTGTTGCGGTTAGGGTGCTGCTGCACGTGCGCACGTGCAGGGGCGCTTCCAGATCTCGAGAACGGCTGGGCCGATTGCGCTCAAATTTGGTACACGGTTGGGGACCGGTTAGTAGGGGGCCGTGCAAAGTCAGTTTGGACCCCGTTTGCACGTGCGCACGTGCAGAATGCCGCTTCCAGATCTCAGGAATGGCTGGGCCGATTGCGTTCAAATTTGGCACACCGCTAGCGACCGGTTAGAAGGGTGCTTTGCACAAGCCTCATTGGAAGTACCCTCTCGCCCTTCCGCCCGTGCAGGGCTCACTATCTCGCTCGCTCGTTCTTCGCCCAACAGGCGTTTTACTGGTTAGTAGTAATGATGGCCGATGGGATTAGACTCGGTATCCTCACTCTCATTCTCAGCATCGGAACAGTGACATCTATACATCTATACATCATATGTATTAATTACAACATGCTTATATATTTGGAATATTTCTGGAAATGTACATACGTACCTACTTACTTATCGAGTAACCAACGTAGAACAGCTCATTTTCTCCGGTGTTTTGCAGGATGTAATCGATGAAAGCTGGATTGTCATATTTGGCATATGAATCGGCTCTGGAATGATAAAAAGCAGGATTATACGAGAACAGGTATTTTCGTAGGGGACATTTTTAAGTCGAAAAAAATCAACATCGTTAAAACAAAATCACATGAATTACATTTCGGCGCTAAACAGGCCAGTGCTTAAGATAATTTTGGCATATCTCGTCAAAACGACCAAGTTTGTTGAACAATTTTAAGTTTTTTTTCTCGAACATGCTTTATCGTACAACATGCTTTATCGTATATAGTCACCTGGCATCAGTTCGAAACATTTGAACAATTCACAAGACTCCTAAACCGAAAGTAACAAAACAAGTAGCAAATGATAGGTCCCCTCTGCAGACTTATTGGCAAGCAGTTTTTACCTCGTAAGTCGTCGTTCTATACTCTCCGAATGCACTTTTCAAACCGTTTTTTTTTTATTCAGGCCTCCCATGAAGACAAACGTCCCCATTTTCGTTTCTCTTTTCAATAAGCTTACAACCAAATCACACCAGTACCTTCCGGAACGCTGCCAGGGAATGCTGATCAATCGGCAACTAGTATTTAGAACAAAAAATCTGCCGTTCAATACGGTATGCAGTAAGGCATGCAAATACACATTGCACAATGCACAGTGCACACGCGTGTAAGTGCATGTAGGAATGTAATTGGATATAAGACCGAAAAAGGGAAAGCATGTGGACAGCTCACTTTAAAAACTGCGCTTGAAATCCCTTCTGTCCAGTGGAAGACGGAACTGAGAAATTGAAGTTACTCACGTGAAGTTCCAGTATTCCCTAGTATCAGTTTCCAGGTTGACGTGTCTCTGCGAGTATAAATTTCCCCTATTGTTTCCCAGCCATACGTCATAGCCGGCATCCGATAGCATAAATGCTGCAACGAAAGGAATCGGGTGTTATTTTGTATCATAATTTATTTGAAATTATGATACTTAGGACAGATGCCTTTCGCGTTAAGGGAAAGTGATAGCTCGCCCAGTATTCCGTGTTCATCTATCAGTATTCAGTAAATTATCAATCATCCGTAGGTTCAATAGCCTTTTTTAAATTATCAGATTTTTTTTCAAGTTCGAGAATTTTTTTTTTTTAATTCCCATTGGGTAGAAGGGTACATGTGAAATGCGATACATTTTATATTTTTCAGCTGACTGGATATTTTTGGTGTCAAAAATAAAATATTCATGGTCAAGAACGGGGAGTAGTGCATGGCGCGCGGGGGGCGCGATACAGAAGCAGCGAGGTTTTAGTGACGAGCTAGTAATCAAGTTGGATCAAAGGTGTGGGGGACATGGGTGGAGCTTTTCCAGGGACGTTGGTGGGGCAAAAAGTCGTCAAACCCACAATGTCCGATTATGAAGGCCTCACTGAATTAATTCCTATCATTACAGATATAATATTTGCATTTAACAGACATTCCAAAGCTCTTCGATGCAAAAAATAAATTTGCAAATCAACAAAGTCTTAGAAACCAGCTTACCACCAACTGTATAGGAAGCTCCGCCCCTGGTGGGGGATGTTAGCCATCATTACCAACCGAGTAGGCCAAGGGTGTTACAAAGACAAGGTGAAAGGAGGGCGCTGAAAGGCGTTACTGACGCAGGGGTTCAAATGACTGTTGGGTACTGACGCAGCGGTCGGCGCGGGTTGATGATCCAGCCGGCCGAGCTGGCGCGCAGTCCGTGCAGTAGCAGCACGGGCGGGCCGCCGCGCGCCTCCGCCGGCGGTGGGATGCGGTGCACCTCCAGCAGGTATCCGTCGGCCGTCTGCACAGTGTGCACCTGCACCGGGTAGCCGGCAGCGGCGATCAGCTCCGGCTGCGGCGCCGCGAACACCGCGGTCAGAGGGCTCACACAAGGCTATAGATTCCCCGGCTCACCGGGGGACCAGCGGGAGGGACAGAGGGGGCCTAGCTCACCGGGGGACCAGCGGGAGGGACAGAGGGGGCCTAGCTCACCGGGGGACCAGCGGGAGGGACAGAGCCAGAGGTGAGAGAGAGAGCATTTATTCTCACTAGAACATAAAATTCATAAATAACAAACAATTGAGAGGGGACTTAGCTTACCGGGAAACCGACGTGACGAACATTGGTCAGAGGGCTCTGTTTGCCGAGGAAAGGGGATGGGGACTGGGGAGGGGAAGGACAACAGTCAGAGGGCTCGGCTCACTGGAACAAAAATGTGACGGGAGGGGCAACGGTCAGATGACTCGGGTCATCGGGAAACAACAGGGGATGGGGTTTGGGGAGGGGGGGGGGTAAAGGAACTGACGCCATAGTCAAAATCAGACATAGTTAGTAACCAATTTAGATTAAAGTGACCATCCCATCTTAAAGGTAGTGTGCCACCTTTGAAAGATTTCCCATTTTATTTTTCCTAGGATAAGAAGCTTCTGTTTTTACCTAATATCGCAAAAAAAATCAAAATGGGCCTGGAATAGTGCCTTTTTCGCCTAAAAGTTTATCGGTTTTTAGATATGTATCACAACTGTAGTGGGCTCACCTGCAAACAGGCGTCGGGCAACAATCGCGAATGCGGCGCACTTGTGACAATAAGCAAAGGTCATTATAGTGTTACGACCATACGACGTACGGGAATGAGTTATCAGCTGTCTAATCGTAGACAACACAATGTCGAGCCTTAAACTGTAAGCCCGTATTGGTATTGTTTCTTTTATTTGGCTGTCGAACATTATTTATGGTTTGAAATATGATTTTATGTAAAATAATTGATATGAAAAAGCCGTCTTATAAGTTATGACCCCATTTCACCACACGCAAGTGGCAGAAATGACAATGATCAGCTGACGCATTTTTCTTGGCCGAAGTCAGAGCGCGCGGCCCGACGCACCACGCGTATTTGGAAATTCCGACCTCGACGAGCATCAGAAGCCAACTAACAGGCGTGTTCGAAACCGCAGGAGCTGATGATGAACGGGTTTATCGAAACTTGATTGGATGAGCATATCGGTAATAGCGATTTCAGTGTGTGCATTCATTGTTCATAGTGGTGTGAAATGTGGTTGGGGTACGACCGACAACCCGTCGGGGCGAATTTCGCACTGGGGTACTCAAAATTTGAAGAATTTAAGACGTTTCCATGAGTTTTGAAGGTATGGATAAGTTCTAAAAATCCGGTTCTCCTTATCTGGGCCATTAACTCCATACGGTCCAAGAAAGCTGGCACACTACCTTTAACATGAGTCTTGAATTGAGATGGCCAAATTGGGGTCCCTGTCTTGCAATTACCGGTTTGGGCAATGGGCATTCACAACATCGAGAAATGTTTTGATTCGGAGACATTTAGTTTCAAAGTCTGTTGTTTTCGGATTCTCAGGGGCTAATGCAATTGAATGCCCGCACTGGCTTTGTGCCGTCAGCGCAGATCTAGCGATTTTTAAGTGTTATACTTACACCTTGGTAAGACAATTGTTGCTTTAGTGGTGTATACCGTCTTGCGCGCAACATCTATCGCGGCTTATATGATTCCAAATTATTGCTCACAAATGACGTCATAGGAACAGCGTAGGCTCCCCAAAATAAACAATAATAAATAAAAGTCTAAATATCTCAAACACAGGTTAATACTTTTCGGTGAAATTTGGTAGCTGTTTATGTTTACTCCTGAACCACAATAGATCACTTTTATGCCAATTCATTTTTTTAAGGTGGGAGGATCCGTTTAGTGATCGGGACTCTTGATGGCCATCGACGTCGGCAACGGCGTACAGATAAACGGCGTCTTTAAGATGTTTGATTAGTCATTTGTTCACCAAGCCTAGCGCTTGAAAAAGTTTAACGACTTACAGCCTTACATAAGCTAAGATACGAAACAGACAACTGTGAGTGGCATTCAAGTAGGGGAGAGTGGGGTAATTTGGCCGGTGGTGTAAATTGGCCGCCCCCACCTGTACGATGTCTATTAAAAGTGAGTGAAATAACTATTTCTGTCTCTATTCATTTGTCATGGGTAGAAATAACTGGAGGACAAATGTCAAAACTTTGCCCCTCGTAGTTTTATTCAAAATAAATAAACCGTTAATTTCATTAGAAAATGGCAACTTTTGCTTCTGTTTACAAAGTTGTGTAACATGTAGTATTTGGGCTAAAAACGAATTCAGACATCATAGCGCGATTATTGGGGGTGTTCAGCGGTTCCAAGAGCATTTTCATCTAATTCCGTATAGCCGTGATGACTTAATAGACAAAAATTTTCAGAATGGCAATATGGGGTAATTTGGCCGGGACTAGCGGGGCAACTTGGCCGGTGCGCTCATGGTCACTTTGCTAGGACGGCCGAGTTTTCATGGTCAATTGTACCATAAATGACATGATTCATGACCAACTTTGACTACTTTGATGCCTTACTTCCGATTGGTCAACTGTAAGAGCATGTGACGTCATCAAAGGTTACCAAACGCTTTTTGCTAATAAATGCTCACATAAAAATGGTACAGCCGCACAAATGGTCTCATTCTGTTCAGTTCGCCAAGGCGCATCGAATGATATGCATGATGACCTTGAAATCACGTGACCTTGAGGTCAAGCGACCTGAGGTAACGTGACCTGAGGTCAACCTTTGACCTTGACTTCTCGAGGTCAACACATATATGTTTCGATGCGGACTGACGAGAGAATTACGATGGTACTCGAAGTTTTGGCCTAGCTTGATTACTTCAAAAGTTATTCGTAAAAACTGTCTTCGCATCTAGAGCCGCTAATGGCTATTTTGACCCCTGTGACCCCTGAGTCAACCTCCGAAATGCGGCAAATGCGTCATAGGACACACGTCATTGCTGAATCTCAAGCTGACTCGCAATATAACAGAAAATCCTGACCGCAAACTAACACCGGCCAAATTGCCCCACACCCCCGGCCAAATAACCCTGCTATAGTCTGTTCCATTCCAAGTTTGCAGCCGAAGCGCCGCACTCATAACAGCACGTGAACAACGCTAGTGCAACTTTTTATGCAAATGCGCCAACGGATTGGAAAGCTGCGCATTTGAGACTTGATTTGACGCTCTTCAACAGTCATAATGTCCATGTATATACGATCTCTATGATAATGTCGTCAATTTTGTCGGCTATTATATTATCAATTAATATGTACTTAATTGTTAAGATGTAAATTTTGTATTTAATATTTATTCTTTTCAAAATGTTCTAAAATCAGTACGCACTTCAGGGCGGTGCGGTCACCAGATAGCAAATAAGTCGGACAGGCACACAGGCACACGATGTGCTCGTATTTTTCCGCAAGAAGTGGAGGCGACGGGCGTCTGAAAATTGGCCTAGGTGCAAAGTCCGCCTAGGTATTGCCGTCGCCTATGCGCCACCGGACCGGAGCAGCGGAGCAATCAGGAAAAAAAATATTGAGATGGTGATGACATCTCCAAGAGAGCTGATAACCCGAGGTCGGTCTGCGGACGGATTGCAAGAAAACAAAAGCGGATGAATAAAAATATAAGCACTAAATATTGTCAGTGGTGTGCTGTTATGGCAAAGTGTTCAAACGACCTGATCTATCATAGCCGTAAACGAAATAAAAATGTTTACGCCAAGCAGAGGCTAGCACGTAATACGACTGGATTGGCAGATTTTAATGCTGCTCGACAGGATGATGCCTTGCGAGATCACTTTTTTGTTCAAATATACAGTTTCAATTTTGTTTTGCGTTTCAGGGTTAACACAAAATACGGAAAACGTTGGGCACACGTGTCTTCAAAATATTCTGGGGTAAGGCCCTGTAAATATCGCCGGGTATTTTCGCCGCAGGAACTCCGCAAAAGTCCTCCTTGATTTTTCATTGCTCCCCACGTGCGAATGGCGGGCAGCGCTTCGGCTGCAAACTTGGAATGGAACAGACTATAGTGGGCAATTTGGCCGCCTTGCAGACCTTTGTAATATGTCACAATTTCAATATAAGTAATAACTCTTAGCATTTCAAGTTCACTGTCCAGTAAAGTAAAATAAATGCTACACCTGCCAGCGTTGAGAAAATGCAGAAATGTGTCGTCAATTTTAAGCTACATCGTTTTCTAAAAAAAGCGGCCAAATTACCCCAACCTCCCCTAACTACAAACTGTCCTGACTGGGTGACCACTGACCAGCCCGTGAAACATACCGCTGTCGGCGGGTCTCGCAGTGTCCTGGGGTCAACGGCCACTCCGACCCCCAGTATCGTCAGGATGCAGCCGAGCCACAGGGGCAGGGGGTGGCGGGCAGCCCGCTCCCTGTCCGACACCATCGCACGGGGACTCGAGTCGCCACTGGAACAAACAGATGACAACTACATCACTGCGGTACTGCAACGGATCGCACCACGACAACATCGCAGCAGTGAACCAATCATCGAGTCCAGTAAAAGATAGTAGCAGCAGGGACGAACTTCCGGACAGACCAGACGTGAGACGTCGCTTTGGAGGGCATATCAGTCTTATTCTGCCGTCCAGTCAAAACACCACGCGTCAATATATGGTCATTTCTCGTTTTTTTTTTTTTACACTACTGTGACCGGCTCGAAAAGCTCTGTTCTGTTTCATGCTAGTTTTTCCTTCAAAAACAAAACATAACTTTATGAGAAAAACATTTAAGAATTCACGTCTTTGAAGAGCACGGAAATGGCACAGTCAAAACCCACTACGTCGGCAAAAAGTGCCGACCCAGCCAGCAATCCCAATCCGTTCCCCCCGATCGGGATTTTCGGACTCAGCCCGCACCACCCCGATCGGGACCGGAGTGGGACAGGATTGGGAAATGAGACACTTTGTACGGGCTGGAACGGTCCGGATATCCCAACCTAACCTGCACGGTCGGTTGGGAGATCCCGCACGCATCCGAACCGCCTTATGGCATTTTAACAAGCGATGAACTCCGATCCCGACCGGGATGTCCCAACTCGGCCCGCACGGCCGGTTCGGGAATACCGCAGGTATCTGACATATTAACCGCAGTCTTATAACCGCAGATTGCTGTTATGCAGATGCGACCACTATGCTTGCGCCACCGCAACCCCTTCGCCTCTTCATTATTCTCCAATTCAACCTTTATAATGCCTGCACGACAAAATGAATTACATTGGACACTGAAATATATTCACCATAGACCTCTGTACACCACGTGCGCACGTGCACCAGCACCCCCTATTTGAGAAATGTGATAGTGTCGGATGTATTGTATCTGGTCACCTACCAAATTTGAGCTCAATCGGTGGAGCGGTTCTGGAGATATCATTAGACCAACTTTGTAAACACCCCTCACGCGCCACGCGCAGACCCTCCTCTGTGCCAGCCGATATCTCCCGGAGACATTGCATTCAATTTTTAATGCACGGGGCCATCAAACAGTGAAGACCGGACCTATCTGGGTGTTACTGATCTCGAGATATAACATCTGAAAGTTAGGGCCACTATGGTCATGGCCGAAATTTCTGCGCTCAGTCCAGGTGTACAGAGGTCTATGTATTCACAAATTTATTGGTTGCACACAGGTCAAATTTTTACAAATTCACAGCCTGGCCAGCACATTCATGGCGTCGGCCAACATCTTAGCACCGCTGCAAGGCGCTGGCACAGCGGACTCACTTCCGGTGTTCACAGTCATTATAGCAGGCCTGCGCCTTGTTCGTGACGGCTCCTCTGCGGACAGTGTGTCCGTGTGCCGTCACGGGCTTCAGAGAGCCACCGCGAAACTATGTAGACGGCTGGCATCTGGTCGGGCGGTTCACCACTGTGCGAAGAGAGCATCTGAAAATGACCAAGAGGTAATTAATCAAAGTCTGGGACACACTAAAAATCACTAAGAAATAACCCACATCTGACATTTCACGTGGTATGCCTGGTAATTCAGGTTTCAAACCTACAATGCAACCAACCACACTTGACAATGAAACCAAACATCTTCTGTCCATGATAACTGATCAAACATGCGACAGCACGAGTGTAATTCACATGCCGTACAACCACAACGAACATAAAAAAATGTAAATTACCTATAGCTTTCCCGCTCCCTACATCACGGATGAAGTGTGCACTATACTCACCCTGTTCTCAAAGACGGACTGATTTCCCTGCAACGACAACAGTTGAACCGACCGCTTGCTAGAGCCAGTTCAAAAGCAATATCTTAAGGCAGCAGCTCAAAGGAGGGATCGACACTTCACCAACGCGGCAGCTAGACTGGCCGCTGCGCTCAGAGGACGCGTCTGCCTGCACGCGGCCCATCTGATTGCTTTTCCAGGCTTTCTGGGCCACCGCATATGGTGCCCGAAGCGCCTTCTCAGATCGGTTGGGATAACAACGTAAATCACAAGCCTGTCTAAACATGGGATTCGATTGGGCTATCCGTACCGCGTCCCAACCGATTAAGCATGCGGTCCGGAAATCCCGAGTCGCCCCTACCGCCGGCCATCGAGGTCCGGTATCGATTGGGACAACCCAAGCCTATCCAACCCGGTAGGGACAAGTCGGGACATCCGGAGCCTATCCCGACCGTCCCCAACCGCATCCCGGACGAATTGCTGGCTGGGGAAACCCCACACGTTATGGCTCACCTTCAGAAGCGCCACCGGCAAAATCCACTACGTCGACAGACCCATCTACGTTCTTGAACGTACCTCAATGTTCGTTAGCCGGCACGGGCGGACATCGATAGCAGCGCCTCTATCGGTCACTAGGGAAAGCTGGGCTGTAAGTGACGAAATACCGGCTGAGTTGTCACACGTTGAATAGGTTTATAGACATCCGTCTTGTGAAAAAGTTGAACTTTTGCCTTCAATATTTCTACAGGCAATTTTAGAAGTGTTTTCACATAGATTACAACACCGTTTAGATTATTGTATTCACTTGCAAGCCTTCCCTATTTTTCTTGATGATGCGGGAACTATTTCTAATTAGTGTTTCTAGCTTAACCCGCGCACCGACGGGGGGGGGGCGGATATCCGCCCCCCCCCCCCCTGAGGTTTTTCGCGGATAGCGGGAAAACCGCGGCGCGTAGCGCCGCGAAATTTGGTATGACTATTCCCTCATCAATTTTACACATGGTGTGCAAGTTTGAACCTCCTAACTTTTAAGGTCAGGTCACCAGGTCACTTTGAATGACCCAACCTCAAGTCACTTTTTTGCAACTTTGTCACCGTTCCAGAGCTACAGTAGATGTCGGAGGCCTTTGAAAGTCGCAGGATGTTATTAGGTCACTAGTAGCTACAATTTGTATATCTCGGAATTTTGATGTCGGTGACCTAAGGTCAGGTCAATTTCGCGACCTCCCCATTATAAGTCAATGGGGGAAAAATCAACTCCCTGTTTTTACCACTAAAACGGGTCGGAATGGCTCCATATACCATACATGACTTCACATACGATCAACCTTCACTACCTTGAGGTCTGTTTTGCTGTTGGGCAGCTGTAAGGTCATGTGACGTCATCAAAGGTCACCAAAGGTTTTTTGCCAATAACTCCTTACAGGAACAAGATACAGCCGCGCAGATGGTCTCATTGTGTTCAGCTCGTCAAGACGCATCGAATGATATGCATGATGACCTCGAGGTCACGTGACCTGAGGTCAACCTTTGACCTTGACCTTTCGAGGTCAACATATATATCATTCGATGCGGATTGACGAGAGGATCACGATGATGCCCTTAGTTTGTTCCTATCTTGACTACTTCGAAAGTTATTCGAGAAAAACCCTCTCCATATCTAGCGCCGCCATTTTGACTTTTTCGACCCCTGTGACGTCATCTTTGACCTGACCTGAAAATGACCTTAGTAAAAATTGTAGACCTTGTCCGTGCGTATCCGATGCCGTTTACTGCTTGTCGCTATCTTGCTTCGTTCTCGAGATCTCAGGGGGGGGGCGGTCATCCGCCCCCCCCGTCGGTACTAAGTTGGCGCAGACCCCCGTCGGTGCGCGGGTTAATAAGAGAACATATTGTGCAAACAATGGAAAAAGCATAGATGGAAGATTTTAAATGCAATTTTCTCTAGCAATTAATGGTAAATTCTCTACAGATCAAGGAAAAGGTGCATGCTAACTGATAATTTAAAGTTCTTGGGGCCAGTTGTTTTCTTCTTTTCTTACGTCGCCCCAATGGCCGCGAATATACTTGTAATAACGCCTATCGTTACGTCAAAACCCATTGCCTCATCAAAAAGATGACGTAAGGGCTTTGTTTTTATTACACCATTGTGACTGGCTGGAATAGCTCCTCGTATTTCATGCTGATTTAAAAAAAATGGCTTTTGGGGAGAGGAAAAGCAAATTTAGAAATTCACACATCATTGAAGAGCATGGAAATGACGCAAAAACCCACTACGTACACCAAAACCCTCACGTCATGGCTAACTTTCAGAAGCGCCACCAAGGCCGTATAAGAGGCGGCCTTGGTCACCAAAAAGGCGACGTAAGGACTTTTGACTCTCACTTATATGATGTCTCTACTGCAAACATTTTGGTGCCTTACGTCACCAAAAAGTTCGGCCAACCTTTGAAGGAATCAATAGTTTTTAGTCTCCAATGATAGATCAATGAATTTTCTTTCGACAATTCCTGTACCATTTTTCACGAAACCCAGCCGATCTTCTACGGCGTACAGGGTAAAGATTTCTCTGCACGCCGGCACCCGCGATCCGCCTCTCCGAACATCGAGGCCGCGGTCCTCGGTAGCGCAGTCGGTAGCGTATCGGGTTACGGATCCCAGGGTCGTGAGTTCGAATCCCGGGAGCGCTGCGTGAGTTTGGCTAGGATTGAATGATGTAGATTCTTGAATGTTTGCATAAATCGATTATTAATAGCTAATTGAATGTATCCGCCCACTAATCGGCCCCTAAAACCTGTTCTTAAGAAATTTAAGAAATGAATGTCACGCGCGCGTCATGACTGCCAACCATAAGCGCTACCATATTCTAGTTTGAACTAACTTTTTGCTAGTCCCGACCACATACAGGTTTTCTAGTAGTTATACTAGAAATTCCTAGCAAAGTTCGTCCTGCCCTTCACTCAATATACCCTGCTTGAGACAGCCTATAAAACGATGCAACGGATGCAAATATGAGGCTCGAAAGCAGCAAAACCAAGACCAACCAAGCAAACACGATGAAGACGATGTTTATTTGGAGGTTGACTTTGCAACCATTGACCTATAATAAGTACCTTGTGCACTTGTGCACGGTACCCTGCTAAACGGTCCCTTACGGTGTACCAAATTTGAACGCAATCTGCCTAGCCGTTCTCGAGATGTGGAAGCGACCCCTGCACGTGCCCGTGCGCACGTGCAGCAGCACCCCAACCGTAACACATGGAAAAGCATAATCCTTTGCATGTCCACCCACTTGCCAAGTTTCAGCTCAATCAACCCAGTCGTTAAAGGAAGGGTGCCACCTTTTGGACACAACGCAGTTTTTACAAGATTAGCCTCACATGAACCTAAAAACCGGCTTCACTTACCTATGCTCGAGACGGTCAGCATTGAATCCGCACGTGAAGTTATCATTTGCGAGTTTTGCTGCCAGCATTCGGGCAGGCCACTGAACTCTATAATGTGGAATGCGCATCGGCCGCCAAATGGTGTCCAACGGTGCCGCCATGTTGCGCAGACCAGAAAGCGGCCGCCGCCTGTGCTGGGGAATAGGGAATTCGGGACCTCGATTTACGTTTGCGGTCGCTGCATCCGTTACGCTCAAGCTATGTGGACACGGAACCCGGCATCTTACGCAGAATTGAGTGGAGAACAAGATGAAATCCTAAAAAATCATCAGCTATAAGGAACTAATACGTTAAACCCTTATAAGTCAATGGGGAAATATGAAAATTGTTATTTTGGCGCCGAGAATGATCTGAAACTATCTCAAGCATATAAAATCATGATTTCACGCACTCTTTGCAAGGTTCTATGCTTCATATTTGCATTGTTGCCCTTGCGTGACGTCATTTGTGACGTCACAAGGGTCACCATTTTTCTTCAATAACTCCCGATCAAATTGAGCTAGCGAGTCGGGAAAGCCACCAATGGACTCAGGAAGACCTGCCGAATCGAATGATATGCGACATGACCTCTTTCGACCAACTTCGTGACCTGGGGGTGCTGACCTGAACTTGACCTGAGGTCAACATCCTAAGTTGACCTGACCCGAACAAAAAGTATATCACTCGATGCGCCTGAGCTAGCTGAACACGATGATGCCAAAATCGCGGCTCTACGGCCATTTTTGGCGAAGTTATTTACCAAAAACCGAACCCGTGCCTTAGATCACTTGACCTGACCTCAGAGGTCACCGGTTGACCTGAGATCCTTACAGCGGGTTCCTACCAGTCACTCTGCATTATACTTTGCCGCATACGACCACTTTACCACTTAATTCTAGTTTAATTAGCGGTGCATTAGCGAGGTGGGTTCAATCAACCCCCTCGGCCGGGGCAAATGTAGGTCAGGCGAGTGAATTTGAGGAATTCTGAAGATACGATCGTGTTCCCCACTCAATTCTGCGTAAGATGCCGGGTTCCGTATCTACGTAACTTGAACGTAACGGATACGGCGGCCGCAAACGTAAATCGAGGTCCCGAATTCCCTATTCCTCAACACAGGCGGCAGCCGGTTTCTGGTCTGCGCAATATGGCCGCCACCGTTAGACACTACGGCCAATAGGGTTGAAGCGGCATTGCTCCCCTGTGGGGCAGGCAAAAATCTTCAGCACTATTTCCTCGTCGTGTTAAGGGTATTTTATAAAACATGAAATCAGCAAAGGTATGTATAAAAGTTATACTTTTGAAGCATGTTTTATCATTTTGAAAGGGTATATTTTTTCTTTATGGTATACACTTAATTTTTAAAATTTTAATTGGGAAGTTTTTCTAGTAAGTTGCATGAAGGGTGAAGGGTTCCATAGATCTCTTAAGCATTGTAAAGGAAAAACCTTTACTCGACTTATTTGATGTTCTTTTGACGTATCTTACTTAGTTCAACTTACTTACTACAACTTAGTTCAAATCATGTTATCTTCTTCCTTTTTATTTGTTCATCTTTTTGTCTCAGTTGCGCCATCAATGCAAATGGCAGAATGATATGTTGCCATGACAACAGGATATGCCAGCCGTCCTAGCTGCCACATCAAACGACCTTGAGTTGTAGTGGTGATATAAACAACGATCTTTTTTTGGCCAATGTATTAAATGCAATGTTTCGTTTTTTTTTTTGTATATTGTGGACGCGCTAACCACGTCTAAAAATTCAAATAAGTAAAATAGATTCATAGAACAAAAATTTCGGAAGGTGGCACCCTTCCTTTAAGATATTGTAGATCGAACAAATTCGTCACCACTTATTTGGCACTTGGCGCGTGTCTTGTCCCTCGACCCATACGACTTTGTGCTATGTTCACGTGCTTAAGCTTGGACGTTTCTACATTGTAGATGTAGTTCTAATTCCTGATGTGGTCTTGTTCCGTTTCGTCGTGTCATTAACGAGAACGAAGTGGATAAACTTTCGCTTTTTCCCATAGACAAAGGATTGTGTCATTAGTTCGTTCCCCTACGCGAACGGTGGCGCTAGTGTCGTTCAGCGGGAACGGCTTCCAGGCGCTGATTAAAGGGACCCTCCCACCTTCAAAAAAGTTAATGAATTGGCATGAAAGTTGTCCCTTGGTTCAGAAAGAGCGAAAACGAATATCTACCAAATTTCACCGAAAAATATTCACTGGTTTTCAAGATATTAGGCTTTTACTTTTGTTTACTTTTTGGGATCTCCCCTGTTATTAGCGACTTTATTTGGAAGCAATAATTTGGCAGCCTTAAAGTGCGGCAGACGTTGCGCGCAAAGCAGCGTATACCACCACGTGTTAACGATGGTTTTAGTCTAAGATTTAAAAATCGTTAGATCTC
Organism: Amphibalanus amphitrite; assembly: GCF_019059575.1. NCBI lineage: Eukaryota > Metazoa > Arthropoda > Thecostraca > Balanomorpha > Balanidae > Amphibalanus > Amphibalanus amphitrite. The sequence goes on from NW_024881774.1 coordinate 358,256, forward strand.
CGCTGACGTCACAAATTCTAAGGGGGCATCCCAATGCATTAGCCCCTTAGAATCCGAAAACTGCAAGTTTGAAATTCCATATCTTCGAATTAAAGCATTTTTCGATGTTGTGAGTGCCCAAACCGGTATTTGCAGGCCATGGCCAACAATTTGGCTATCTCAACTCAAAACTAATGTTAACCCGCGCCCCACTGGGGTCTGTGTATAACACGCCCTACTGGGGGGGGGGGCTATTCATAGCCCCCCTCCTAACTCCGAAACTACTGGGCCGATCGTCAAAATTCAAACGGCGTCTGATAGCCCCGGAAAAAACTGTCGAGCTAAACCTAATTTCATTGACCTCGAGGTCACCGATGACGTCACAGGTCAGGTCAAAGTAAAAATTATTAGCACTTTGGCTTGTTCACATTTTGGGCTCTGGCCGCCGTCTTACAAGTCAGATCAGGCTCATTTTTGGTTTCCACACTCGTGAACAGATGCTCTAGATACCTTGAGGGTACCAAACTTGTACTTTGATTTTCAGGTCAGGGTCAGGTCATCACAGGTCACGAAAATATTATATCATGCGTCGGCCACGTGACACATGTTTTATGGTCCATTTAGGCCATAGATTTCGAATTTGATGTCATCTGTGTCATTCGAGGTCATTTTGAGTCGAATTTAGCTTAGGTCAGGTCACTTTCAGGTCAAAAAAGGTCAAATTTTGAAGTTAAAATTTTTCAACAAAAAAGGTGTCTATTGGATGCAGTTTGAGCTCAGGAACACGATGGTGCCATTTATATTGGTGTACGATGTCAAATACGTACTGAAAAATTGATTGGAAAAATTAATAATTGTGAATTTTTTGCAATAATGCGTATAACTTGGCCATTTTTGAAGATATTTAGCTAAAACTTGCTAGAGTTAGTCATAATCATGCGTTCTGTCACATATATTCCGGTTTTTTCGAAAAGTCAAAAACTTTTTGAAAAAAATGTAAAAATATAAATTTTGAATATTATTATATAAGATTTTCGAAATTTTCAAAATTTTGAAAATCCGAGATAGCAGTTTGGTACCGCGGTCAATTCTGAGTCCTTTCATGCAAAGAAATTGGATCTAGCTTAAAAACTGAGCTCTTGGGAGCGATTGCCGTCGTTCAATGTTTTGCGTCGAAATCGGACGAACATGACGTCACTCTGACGTCATTTCCGGCCGACCTATGGTAGCTACGAAGTTCAAATTTTGACACAAGGTGTAAAATTGATGCAGCCGAAAGTACTGAAAGTTTGGCGTCGATCCGTCAAGCGGTTTGGAAGTTATTGCAGAAAAACGGGAGGGGGGGCTATAAATAGCCCCCCCCCCAGTGGGGCGCGGGTTAAGGTGGGAGTTTTTAATCGTTTGGATGGTTGGCATGGGTGAAGACATTATAGTCAAAATTGATGTGAAAATGATCAATAGGGTGGTCCGTTTTTGGAAAATTTTCGCTGACACAGCTCGGCTGTTGCTCTTTAGATGTGTTTTTGGGCGCTGATCACGAATCTGGCATCAGAATGGCAATTTTCGAAAATTTCGAGACCGCACTGATCGATCAAAGATTTTCAAAATTACTGAATTTTCGACGTTCAGGCTAACCATTGCCAAATGCTGCATCTGTCGATGAAAATTGCGCTAAGGCATGATAGACAAAACCTTTTCAGTCATCTTTACACCAGTCGCAGTCGTCTTGTGTCAATGACACGCCTAAAAAATTCGTCCCATCATTATCTCCACACCCGAGCTTCTGTTGGCGCTCCAGAGATGGCGCTGCTATCGGCTCCGCGCGGCCATCAGCTGCATTGTTTTTTATCGCCGCGACGGTTAGGCGGATTTTGCGGAATGTGGTGTGAGTGTGTTGTAGTATTGAAATGCTTATTATGTTACATATTTTAGACCTAGGTATCCATATTTCAAACCTCGAATACAAATAGGGGAAGTGTTCCTAACCCCCATCCCTACCCCCGTCCAGGTAGTTTATCATCGCTGCACGCTACGTCTTTTGAGATAGAGATCTGAAATTTAGTCTAGCTGCTCATTTATCCTTTGTCGAGCATGACTTAAAATTTGAAGAATCTGTGACCTTTGGTTCTGGAGATATGACCTCGTTTTCAAGGTCATATCACGGCCGAAAACGCCGATTGGCCATGTTTCGCGCAAATTGAACCATGCTTGGCCAATTTGTAGTTGTTGTTTTGTAGTGGTTGTGGTTGTTTTGCCATGTGTACCATTTCGAGAATCAACCAGAGTATGCCTTGAGTCAGCATGAAGGTCGAGGTCATTGTCAAGGTCAAGCTAGGTCACCGTAAATAGCCTGCATAGATGTGCCGCTTTCATGACTGCTGTAAGCCCCTCCAGCCCCCCCCCCCCCAAATCAACACCTCCTTTATTAACGTCTCCGCCTACCCGCGCACCCCCTAACTATCGTAATTCGTAACGTTACTTTTTAATGGCGGCCGATACCTACTACCAACCTCCGGATCGAAGGTAATGTCTGACGGTAGCTCACGCGCTGAGACTAAAAAAGCATCACAGCCGCCAGCGCTGGCAGACATTCCGATCCGAGTCGACCCGAGTGAGATTCTGAGAGTCTGCTGACACTGCCATGGATGCCATAGTACCTATTTTGGTCAAATAGTGAATGTTATTGCTTGGATTATCGTCCACTCTATAAATACCTCACTAGCGAATACTTCGACAGATATATTGACAGACAAAACATATTGGGTTGCACCAATTTAAACGCAGGATACACTGAAGCTTTGACATATAGTTAAAATGCATGACACCGAATACCTACCTACATTTTGAAGAACCGAGAAAAAACTGAGGCAGTCAGTGGTGCCCAATAGGCTACAACAGCAACGCGAAACTTTTCCGCTCATCGAATGTTGCATCTCTCAAATCACTTGCTCCGCAGCCGCCGGCGATAGGCCACCTTGTTCAGGCTGTATCCGTCCTGTCTGTCTCTTCCAGCGACGGCCGCCGCTGCCTCTGTGGTTAGTTTCACACTTCGTTCCGTCGACTGTGTATGGCACGGTATGTGTGTTCTCAGTGGCGTCTCCAGTAGTTCATTCAGCTTCTCCACGCTGAGTGAACGGATGAATGGCGGTTCCACATCGTTCTCCTGTGCGTACTTATTCACATCTACAAGTTCGGTGTATGACTTCGCACCGAGGTTAAGTTCTGGGACCTTGTAGGACCTGACCTTGTCCGGCTTTTGGCGCTCTCGTGCCTCTTGCACCAGCTGCACCGCCTGGTGCCGCACGTCGTCGTCGTCATCACCCAGCATGGCGAGTAGCACCGCCTCGGGGTGAGCCATATAGCCGTTCCTGCGCACACTCTGCTGAACTGTGTCGAGCGCGACACCACTGAGATGCCGGCGCTGTCGCTCCAGCTGATTGTAGAGGTGTTTTGGTGCCTCGACCAGGTCTGGCTGGTGTCTGATGGACATAATTGCCGGCACATACACGGTCACCACATAAACCGCCAGAGTGGTCAGGTCGTCGCTCGGACACTGCTCGGACATGTAAACCCGCAGGAGCCTACTTTGGGCGGTATGCCATCTGGCCATGTTCAGTTTGCCATGTTGGCGGTGGGCCACCGCTGTGCCATTGCCTGATGCAACAGCAGAGGCACACTCCAAAAGCAGGTGGAGGTCCTTGCTGAGGCCACTCAGCACGTCTGGAGGAACCTCGGGCAGCTCCGCACCTGACAGGGGCCGAAACTGGGCCATCGGCAGCTGGTGCACCGGACCCGCCAGCATCCGGCCGATTGGACCGGAGAAGCTGGATGGTCCTGTGGTTTCACCGTCTATGTTCCGAAAGAGCGCTCTGTAAGGCAGTTCTGCTTGGTGGTTGAGACAGACTACCCGCGTGAGTGGTCTGCCGAGGAGCCGCTCAAGGTGAGCCATCAAGCCCCCGCGGTGACCTACCACTGAGTTGGTGCCGTCACCACCAATGGTGGTGACCGTGGACACGTCCACGCCTCGCTCGTTCAGAAAGCTGATGAGCTGTTCAGCTGTTGCCACACCTGTATGCCGATCACTGCACGAAAAGTGTCCGACAAACACGTCGCCCGGATGCATATTAACGGATATGTTGTGAACGGTTTCAGTCAGTTTACCCGTCGCGTCGCTCCGACATTTATCGTTTCTGCCGTCACAAAAAACAGCAGAACAACCCGAGGTACTGGCCCCCACCTCCCTGATCTTTTCCTGCCGTGTTTTATACAGAGAGCGCTGTATCTGGGATCTGCTGACAGGGGCAGCCCCCGCAGCCGCTGAATATTCAGACACTATCTTAGATGCCTTGCGCGATCCCACATCACACGCATCCAGTGCCTCAGATACAGATGACAGATTTGGTTTTTCTCGCGGAGGCTGGTGCCATGCTGGCGGCACAAAGTCAGGATCACTGTTCGATTTGGCAACATAGCTGGAGGCACCGCTTTTGCTGGGGTCGGTATACTCGCCCGGAGAAGTAGCGACCGCGTCTGGAGTTGCCTGGATGCGACGACGAGCTGACCTGGACGCCTCTCGGGTCGGACGGAGGAACTCTGGATGTGCTTCAGAACTCGGCACCGGGTCGAGACAGGACTGTGAGGAGGAAGAGGTCCCGGAGCACGAAGGACCTGGGAGGAAACAAAGACAAAAATATGTCATATATATTGTGTAGTAACATGTATTATATTAGGCAACGACTACACAGCTACATTTCCATTTAAGTTTCCACTTGCTATCTCTTAAATCGTAAAAAGTACATTCAATTCAAAACATTTACGTGAAGGTTCCTTGTGAATGGGGGGGGGAAGCATAGGATGTATCACGTCACCAATTTATTACCCGCGTTTATATATGTAATGTGCCACGAACGAATGGAAAGGAACAATCATTGGCATGCATTCATTCATTCATACTCATTTGTTCATTGTCTGTTACAACCTGGGTAGGAGATGGTCCCAGAGGAAGGTCCGGCAAGACTGTCGGCGGTAGCAGAGCTGCCGGTCGTGGTCACAAAAGCCATCGGAGAACTTGTAGAATCCACTCTTGTGTTTCTTTTAGCTTCTTGAGCCGTTCGCTTAGATCTCCTCCTCCAAAGTGATGTAGTGTCCCGATCAAGACCGGCCCCCGCCGAAGTTAGTTGGTAGCACTGCTGCTCCACGGCGTACATTTCCTACCAGCCCATAGGGTTTACATGTTAAATGGCCTGTTTTCGGCGAGCAATATCTCGGTCAACCTTTGAAGGAATCAATGGTTCTTAGTCTCAAATGATAGATCGATGAATTTTCTTTCGACAATTCCTCTACCATTTTTCACGAAACCCAGCCGATCTTCTACGGCGTACAGGGTAAAGATTTCTCTGCACGCCAGCACCCGCGATCCGCCTCTCCGATCGTCGGCGCGCGGTCCTCGGTAGCGCAGTCGGTAGCGTATCGGGCTACGGATCCGAGGGTCGTGAGTTCGAATCCTGGGAGCGCCGTGTGATTTCGGCTAGAATTGAATGATGTGGAATCTTGAATGTTTGCGTAATCAATTATTAATAGCTAATTGAATGTATCTGCGCACTACTCGGCCCCTAAAACCTGTTATTTAAGAAATTTAAGAAATGAATGTCACGTGCGCGTCACGACTGCCAACCATAAGCGCTGCCATATTCTAATTTGAACTAACTTTTTGCTAGTCCCGACCACATATAGTAGGTTTTCTAGTAGTTATACTAGAAATTCCTACCAAAGTTCGTCCTACCCTACACTCAATATACCCTGGATCAAGACCGCCGATTCGCAGCCGTCGTGCGCCTCGCTGATCGGCCAAAAATGCCCTGTCAGCCTCTAGCTCTGGTGCGCGCGCACGGTTGCTGATGTCAAACAGTGTGCTCATAGAGACTGTGGTGCCACCATATTTTTCCCATCGCTTCCTTTTTCTCTCTTTTGTCATCCACAACTTTCTCACATCTTTCAATACACTCTGATCAGATCGCGTAGGCAGTGAAGCCTTGTGCCACAAAGCCAGTGTCTCATTGGTCACTTTCTTCAAACATGGTTCAATTGGCGCCTTTCGCTCATCAGTTACAGACCGCTCTTCCATCATTTCAATGCGCACCATCAGCAGTCTTCCAATTACATCACCATTCGTTGGAAGCTGCTCTTCCGGCAAACGTTTTGGCTTTATTCCAAACTGACGGTGCGGCTCGTTCATTTTTCGTCGATAGAATTGTCCTTCCATCACTTGGCATAAATGACTCACTCAAGTAACTCAGGTTAAGGTAGATACTAGATAGGTACTTGAACTATTAGCTGCCTGTAAACAATACAATGGAACAGTGAGGATTGAATATTTTGTGTAATAAAACATTTTCCCAGGCATATACCTTTGTAAAAAGTTAAAAACTCCACTTGCCAATATCGAATGCAAGGCCTGTCGGAAAACGGGTAAACATCTATAAAGGAAGGATGTTTGGTATATATGCGACTTAGATGTGAATGCTATTCACTTTTAAAACCACTCATGACCTTAAAATGCGACAAATAAGAACCGCTTTAACTACTTACCACACCACAGCTCATTATCGCAGCACCAGCTGTGCCGTCACGCCGATAAATAAACAATACAGCTGATGGCCGCGCGGAGCCGATAGCAGCGCCATCTCTGGAGCGCCAACAGAAGCTCGGGTGTGGAGATAATGATGGGACGAATTTTTTAGGCGTGTCATTGACACAAGACGACTGCGACTGGTGTAAAGATGACTGAAAAGGTTTTGTCTATCATGCCTTAGCGCAATTTTCATCGACAGATGCAGCATTTGGCAATGGTTAGCCTGAACGTCGAAAATTCAGTAATTTTGAAAATCTTTGATCGATCAGTGCGGTCTCGAAATTTTCGGAAATTGCAATTCTGATGCCAGATTCGTGATCAGCGCCCAAAAACACATCTAAAGAGCAACAGCCGAGCTGTCTCAGCGAAAATTTTCCAAAAACGGACCACCCTAATGATCAATAACATGCCAAAAATTGTATTGGTTCTTTAGTTTACCAAAGAGAAACAAAAGAGACAAGCTTTCGACAACACTGTCATCATCAGGTCTGAGTTTTTGAAATTCCTTTACACACTTCACAACATACAAAAACATATTCGCACGCTACAATGATGGAAAACATTCCTCCGTTTGTATGTAGGTAGATGTCGAGATCCAGATCACAAAATTCTTATTTCAATGAAGTTTGGCATGATATCTAGCTTACGACATGGCGACCGGGCAGTACCTACGCTTTTCATTCGTCAACAAGTGCTTGCGGAGCTGCCGCTCACACTTTTGAACACAGTCTTTATGCGTCAGTTTCTGTGACGCGTCATATCTGAAACATGTTTCGTGAGGCTCCAAAACCATTCAAATCATCTTCAAATTTCAAAAGAAGTGTTCGGTAACATTTTCATGTGTCTTTTGGGCTTAATTGCTAGCTCCATTCATCCTATCTTGTGTGAGGATAGTCATCACTCGGGGACCAGTCGTTGAAAGCAAGAAACAACGATGAGGAGAAGGTCATGTAAAAAGTCGCAACGATTGCATTGAGCATTAAATGACGTAAATATATTTTAACCCCCCCCCCCCCCACCGCCTCAGGCGATCACGTGCCGTCACCCACCTGAACAGATAGCTGTCCCCACGGTTTCCGCGCCTGTGGAATTGAAAGACGTTATCTTATCTGATCAAACAACTAATTCGCCATGCGTCTTCTTACCTGGTGAACCCCAGCCGACCTCTAACCTCCCGGAGACGGTGTCGCTCGCCGGAGAGTGGTGTTGCCCGCCGACCCCGCAGCACAGTGACCCCCGTGTCACGGCCCACTCACGCAGCCGGTCCGCCAAAGGCACAGTGACGTCATGTCGCCAGTCGCCACTGTTCGTCTTGAACGGCGACGCCCCAGCGCAGATGTGAAAGGAGTCTTGCCATTCCAGGGTAGTGATGTCAATTTCAGAAAGCATGTGTCCAATGTCCGTCCAATGTCCAAGGCTGGCGTCGACTGTCCGTCCAAAAATGTCCAAGCCAGCCATTTGTCCAAAGATGTCCGACATCTACGCAATACTTTACACTCAACACCGTTATTTAATTTGCTGTTAATGTATCGTTACCAGCTCAAAAGTGTTAATCATATGGAAAGCTTGGCTTTTTAATAGCCAATCAATGTTAAACACGATTACTTTATAAAAATGTTGATGTGTAGCAAGCGATTGTCCAAAGTTGTCCAAAGCCTGCTGTCATTGTCCAACCGAATTCCGAATTGGACGTTGGACAAAATCGGAATTCCGAAGATTCAAGTTCCGATTGACACCACTATTCCAGGGTCTGACAGGCGGCCGGTGAACGGTAAAACAGCACCTCAGCCGTTTCGATTTCAAAAAGTGGTATTTCCCCGCGCCTGAAAGTACCACTGTTTCGTAGAGATTGTATTGTATTGTATTGTACTTATCGTGGCAAGCCGATCCATCCGAAAATGGCTATTATTGGCTGCCGAGTCAGGTGAAACGAATGAGGTGGGCACAACATTACACACAACACACACGCATCACAATTTGCACACATATTCACATTTGCGCCACCGCGCCGCTTTACACTGGCCGGGTCGCCGTGTTGCTCACGCAGTAGGAGCTTCCGATACTCCCTCCGAAAGAGCCTGTGACCGAGATTGCGCAGCGCCTGAGGCAGAGCGTTATACTGCGATACAGTGGCGTATAGGAACCGGCGGCGCCCGGATTCCGTTCTAATCACGGGTAAATCGAGCAGGTCGGCCTGACGCGTATCACGCCCATGCACGCTACCTCGCGACACAATCGCGTTGGATAGGGCTTCGGGCTCTCCTGTCTCGAGGATTTTCTTTAATAGCGTGACAGACTGTAGACGCCACATATTCTCGGCCGAGAGCCACCACAACTCTTTCAGCACTTCGCTTACATGGTCATACTTCCGCTTGCCCGACACAACACGAGCACCGAAATTGATAAGCCGCTGGAGCCGAGACATCTGGGTGACACCACATCCACCATAGACAACAATGTACTGTTTCGTAGAGATTGTGACTTGTGAGTCGAGACGTAAACATTGCCTTTCGCGCTCCTAGTAAAGCAAAACGTTTCTGTGTGCTAACGCGCAAGGCTGGTTCGATTGTGCTGCACAATCCGGTGTCTGCCCATGTTCCCATAGGACCCCATCCTTAGTCCTAACATTACCGACTCAGTAGATCCACAGGCGAGAATGGGTAGAGAATGGGTACAATCCGACCTCTCCTTGTACATACCGGGTAGCTATCCTTTTTATTCATTATCATAGGCAAATCGAGGGCCAATTTACATATGCGTCTGGCATTCATCATACTTGTGCAACTGTACCCACCCACTGCGCAGTACATTCGCTGCTCCTCCTATGGCCGCTGATTTGACCGGGGCTTGTCCAGGGCTAAGAGTCGGCATGCCGTAGATCTATGTCACAGATCAGAAAGGGAGAGTTAAGCGGACGGTTGGGCACTCGACAGTGCCGTCGGTTTTTACCAAGGCAGTTTTTACGCGGTGCCGTAAAAAGTGCTTTTCTGAAGCGAGATAGGGGCATTCGTGCACCAGTCCAAATAGGAAATGCTGCTGCCTGCTGATCGGCGTTTCAGCTTGACGTTTCAGACAGGTGACGGATCGCGGATTTTCTCAGACCGGTGTGTAGCCCCAGACGGACTACACACTTACACAGAGGGCCTTATCGGGCCCTGCGGCGTCGGTGAGATAGGCAATCAGTTTCGTGGCCCGTATTGTGCTGCTGCAAGCTGGATCGTTTCAGACTGAGAGGGTGTAAAAAAAAAAAAATGCAGCGAGACGACGGCTGCCAACTATACATACTACACTGCCTACTATAGTTTATTTGCAGTATATACTATGGATACTCATATACTATGGATACACACGCATGGTATAGGTTACGCCGGTGACGTTCACTGCCAGCTGAGCTGGCTGTGTTCCCATGGACAGTCGGGGGCCAGGGGTGCCTTATCCCGGCCCGTCGCTCACGTCCCTTGGCCAGTCGCTCTGCGAGTGTGCCGTATCGTCATCGGCCAGTCGGCGCCGCGTGCTATCACGAACCAATTGACCACGGCCATCCTCCGGGCAACGGGAGATGACGCAACTAAATCGGACCATCAATCTGATGCGTACTGTGCGGCTCTTCGGCCGTAGAAAGTTACATGCATGCTTGGCAAAATGTGTGAATAAAGACATTCATTTCATAATATTTATTTTTTCTCTTCGCGAGGACTGGAAATGTTAAAGAGAGATTGAAATGTGAAAAGTTTGTTTTTGCAACGTAAGTCCAAACTTTTTGACTAGAAGAAAACGTTAGTTCATGACTATTGGTCTCAGCCAACTTCGCCCTAGTGGGGGGGGGGGGGCTTATGTTACCACCCACCTCTAACTCAAAAACTAAGAGGGCTAGAAAGACGCGGTAAAAAGCAGTCGATAGCTCTCAATGCGTACGTTTGAAAGTATTTCAGTCATTTTTCATCTTAGAGCAATATGGAGTCACTGGAGGTCATCAAAGGTCAAAATTTGCCAAATGTCATTATATTTCTCAGAAAACATGCATTTATCCCAGGAACTATGATAGCTAGAAAAACGCATGGAAAAGCAATCGATAGCTTTCGAACTCTACTTTTGATAAAGTCATAATAAAAATTGACCTTAGGTCAACGGTTTAGCCTCCAGAGGGCGTAAACTCCAAAAATAGCTGTTTTTACGAAATGTGTTTTTTGACAATAACTTTTGACTTAAAAAAAGCCACAACATTTATATTGCCAGAATCGTGTTCCTCTCGCCGAGACGCGTCGCATGAACTATAATTTGACTTTGAAAGGTCAACTTGAAAATTTGACCTCAGGTCAAGGTCATGACCTGACCGGAAAAGGTCATGTTGCATATCATTCGATGCGTCTCAACAAGACAAACATAATGAGACCATCCCCAGCGTCCTATTTCTTTCCAATCGAGAGTTATTGGCAACAATCTGTAGCCTCAATGACCTCGGGTGACCAATTTCTAGAGGCTATCAGCAAAAAAGACACCTCGGTCGTCACGGGTGGTCCAAATCATTGTGATTCTGAAATACTTGGACTGTTCCTATGCGTACGCACGGATCTAGAGGCATTTTCGTTTTTCTCCATTGATTTATAATGATAAGGTCACGCCACTGACCTGACCTTACGTCACGGATATAAAAAATCCGAGATATACAAATTGTAGGCGCCCATAACATCATGCAATCCACCAAGTTTAAAACCTTTCTGACAAACATTGCAGGCTAGACACGATTGCAAACTTTTTTAGGCTTGGTCAGTTAACTTAACCTGGTGACCTGACCTGACATGACCTGGGGTCAAAAATTTCACAAATTGTCCAAAATTGATGTACAAAAAGCTACCCTAAGCGGCGCGGCGCTACAGGCGCCGCGGTTTTTTATTCACACGCAAAAAACGCGACAGGGTGGTAACATATGCCCCCCCCCCACTGGGGCGAAGGTTAAGATAGCGTGATGGTGATTCGAATACCGTTTAGGATAGTTACGAATGTCAGCATTACCGTGCTGACTGCTGAACATACTTTTGTTCATATAGTCTTAAGTTTTCTGTAATAGTTTGTTTTCATCGAATGGGGCACATGTCACTCAATCCAGAATTTGCCACATCTGTTAAGATTTGTTGGAATTTGTGCATGCCGCCGGCTTGCTCGGTCATGTACCGGGGCCCCACCAAAATTTGCAATTAAGCTCACAATTAACCCTCGCCCCGTTCGGGGGGAGTATTTTGGCCCCCTTGTGGTTTTTCCTGAATAGCAAGAAAACGGTGGCGCGCAGCGTCGCAAAATTTTCGATACCTTCCCGGGCATCAATTTGACACCTTAACACTAAATTTCAAGTCTTAGCTCACCATATGTCAGGAGTTATTGAGGTCAAACTGAGGTCATGTTCGAGCGAAAATGAGCAAAAAACATTAAGTCTTGAAACGTTCACAAAAGCTACAGTTAGCAAGCCATTTCAAAGTTTTTTTTGTGTGGTCATGTGGAGTAAAGACGGCGCTACAAAACTGTTATCCCAGATTTTCCAATTTTGTGATTTGACCCTCAAAATTAAAAAAAAAAATGTTTTTTTTAATATGAAAAAGGAAAAATTACTCAAGTTTTTTTTTAATATAAAACCCCGTACTATATAAGATATTCCCTGTGCTCTTCTATCTACATGCCAAATTTTAGATCGATACCTCCTTGTTTGGCGAAGTTGTAGCAAAAAAACTTCAAAATGATGACATCAAATTTTTTAACTCAATTTTTAGGTAGTAATTCTAGACCACGTGCGCATAACAAAGACCAACATTAGCCTCCCCGTGACGAGCTGCATCGAATCGATACTCATTTTATGAAAAATATTAATGTGACGTCATCGGTTTGACCTAGGTCAACGAAATTGGGTCACAAGGTAGTTCCCTGATAGGGCTATCCAACACCGTTTGCCGCTTGTCGCTATGTTGCGTGGTTCTCGAGATCTTAGGGGGGGGGGGGCAAATTGCCCCCCCCTGCAGGGCGCGCTGCTCGGCAGACCCCAGCGGGGCGCGGGTCCCTTAAATAAAAAATCGGAAAAAATGACCCACCTGCATTTTAACCCTATTCCTGGGGGGGCCTCAGGAGCCCCCCCCCTGAGGTTTTTTGGTTATTTCTCCCAAACGCGTTGAGCTAGGAAGCTCAAATTTTCTGACTTTTCCTAAAAGGCTTCTACGCAACATGTCTGAAAATTTTGAGTTGATCTGACCTCAGGTCAGGTCACCAGAGGCGGTTTGGTGACCCTACCTCAGAAAAGTTTGCAATCACGCCAGAGCTAGAGTTTTTGACCGATCAATTTCTTCTCTTCAGGCTTTAGTTAGGGTACCAGTATGTGCAATTTGTATATCTCGGAATTTTGATATCGGTGACCTAAGGTCAGGTCAATTTCGCGACCTCCCCATTATAAGTCAATGGGGGAAAAATCAACTCCCTGTTTTTACCACTAAAACGGGTCGGAATGGCCCCATATACCATACATGACTTCATATACGATCAACCTTCACTACCTTGAGGTCTGTTTTGCTGTTGGGCAGCTGTGAGGTCATTTGACGTCATCAAAGGTCACCAAAGGTTTTTGGCCAATAACTCCGTACAGGAACAAGATACAGACGCGTGGATGGTCTCATTGTGCTCAGTTCGTCAAGACGCATCGAATGATATACATGATGACCTCGAGGTCACGTGACCTGAGGTCAACCTTTGACCTTGACCTTTCGAGGTCAACATATATATCATTCGATGCGGATTGACGAGAGGATCACGATGATGCCCTTAGTTTGTTCATGTCTTGACTAATTCGAAAGTTATTCGAGAAAAACTCTCCATATCTAGCGCCGCCATTTTGACTTTTTCGACCCCTGTGACGTCATCTTTGACCTGACCTGAAAATGACCTTTGTAAAAATTGTAGACCTTGTCCATGCGTATCCGATGCCGTTTACCGCTTGTCGCTATCTTGCTTCGTTCTCGAGATCTCAGGGGGGGGGGGCCGAATCGGCCCCCCCCGCCAGTTTCTTGTCCCGGCGGAGCCCGCCAGGAATAGGGTTAAGACTTCTTTCATTTGCGACCATTTGCAAAGCCGTGCTATGCACCGTTTTTCCGAAAAAGGTACACTGTGAATTTTGAGGGTTTTTGATTTTTTAACCCGCGCCCTGGTGGGTGGGGGGGGGGGGGCTATTTTTTGCCCCCCTCCAGACTTTTCGATATATCTCCAGAACCGCTGCGCCGATCGTCACCAAACTTTCAGTACCCTCCTGGACATCAATTTTACACATTGTGACCAAAAATTTTTCCAAAGGCTTTGATAGGTTGGCCGGAAATGACGTCAGAGTGACGTAATGTTCTGCCGTTTTCGACCCAAAAAAGGGTTTCGCGGGAAGAGCTGGGGCATTCCACGATAGATCGTACCACTTTTTTCCAATTTGACACCCTCATCTCTCGGATTTTAACGATAATTGGTCTAAGGGGTTATCAGGGGCTCTGAATCCTCCTGTAACAATTTCAGGCTCATCAGATGAGTAGTTTTTGAGTTATAGTGTTTTGGATCTTGCGTTGCAACGCCAAGTTTGGCGGGCTGCAACTCTAAGACGGATAATCCAAATGCCATATGCTATACGGCATTGAACTTGCATTGAAACAAAGAATAATATGCATTTTTAAAATTTTTAAATATAAACTATTTTTGATATATAACACCTCGAGTTCCCTTTCATTTGCATTTTTATGCCTTTGGGACCAAATTTTTTTGAATTTTTATTTGCTTAAAAACATTTTTGATTCATTATTAAGTAGTATGCAAAAAATTAGGAAGGTGTTCTTTCTATAAATGTACTTATTTTACGTCACCGTAATGGTCTCGAATAGTGATTTCGGAAGAGAGCCTACAAATGGCGTGGTAAAGCTGCCTAGTGACATCACTGATTACTGAAAGTTCAATTGAAGTCATTTTTGCCTCACTTTTGCATTGTTGACCTTGAGTGACGTCATTTGTTCGTCACTAGGGTCATAAGAGTTTTTCGTCAATAACTCTCGATCAAATTGAGCTAGAGTGACGGGAAAGCTACCAATGGACTCGGGAAGACCTTGCAAATCGAATGATGTGCAATATGATCTCATTCACCCAGCTTCGTGGCCTGACCCGACTGTTAACCATCTCTGTAGCGGCGCTGTTTGTCCAGCGCCGCGCTGGTTGGCTTTGCCGCGGACTCGGGGCGGTCACGTGATGCCCGGGGGCTGGCTGCCGGCTGGGCCGCCCGGTCGGGGCGCGGAGCCAAATGCACGGCAGTGTGCTGACCCGAGGTCAGCGACTTAAGCTGACCTCACGAGAACAAACAGTATACCATTCGACGCGCCGGAGCTAGGCAAACACAAAGATGCTAAAATCGCGGCTCTGCGACCATTTGTTGCTAAGTTATCTACCAAAAACCGGACCCGTAATTTGGGTCACTTGAAATGACCTCAGGGGTCACCAATGAACCCGAGACCTTAAAATGTGGTATCATTCGATGCATCTTGTAACGGCACACATGCTCGTTTTTTCCGCAAGCTTCTAGCTCCATTAGAGGCGAAACGGTGAGCTGGGGTCGTACCGACCCCCCGGAAACCCATTTTGTATACATTTAAATGAGGAACTTATAGAAAGAACACCTTTCTAATTTTTTGCATGTCGATTTTAAATGACCCGAGGTTTATTTTGAAGAAATAAAAATGGCAAAAATTTTGGTCCCAAGGGCCATTATAGACAATTTTAAAAAATACTACGACTTTTTTCAATATGTAAGGCTTTTCTTTCCAATTCTAAAAATACTGTATTAATCTTTGATTCATCGTTAGTTCAAAGCTGTTTACCGTTTGTTGCTTGCTTAGCTCGTTTTTGAGTTACAGCTCATCAAACTCACCCTTACAATCTGAAGTTGAAAAAATATTATGCAATGTAACTCAAAAAGTTTTCATCTGAGAAGTCTAATATTTTGGCAGGTGTTTTTGGAGCCTATGATTACCCCTTATACCAATTTTCATTCAAATCTGAGAGATGAGGGTGACGGGCCTGGTACGATCTATCGTGGAATGCCCCAGCTGTCAGGCCTATAGCTTTGCAAATACAGAAAAACGATAAAGACATAAAAGCTGTAGAATTCACACTTCACAGGGCTACTGTTGTGAAGTATATCAAATTAAGAGTTCTGTCATGCAGCTGTCACGCGCACGTATATATTTGTAATTGTGTGCTAGAAGACAAGAATACGGGGGATGTGCTTTGGAAGTTAACCCGCGCACCGACGGGGGTCTGCGCCAACTTCGTACCGACGGGGGGGGGGGGGGCGGATGACCGCCCCCCCCTGAGATCTCGAGAACGAAGCAAGATAGCGACAAGCGGTAAACGGCATCGGATACGCACGGCCAAGATCTACAATTTTTACAGAGGTCATTTTCAGGTCAGGTCAAAGATGACGTCACAGGGGTCGAAAAAGTCAAAATGGCGGCGCTAGATATGGAGAGAGTTTTTCTCGAATAACTTTCGAATTAGTCAAGATAGGAACAAACTAAGGGCATCATCGTGATCCTCTCGTCAATCCGCATCGAATGATATATATGTTGACCTCGAAAGGTCAAGGTCAAAGGTTGACCTCAGGTCACGTGACCTCGAGGTCATCATGTATATCATTCGATGCGTCTTGACGAGCTGAACACAATGAGACCATCCACGCGTCTGTATCTTGTTCCTGTACGGAGTTATTGGCCAAAAACCTTTGGTGACCTTTGATGACGTCACATGACCTCACAGCTGCCCAACAGCAAAACAGACCTCAAGGTAGTGAAGGTTGATCGTATATGAAGTCATGTATGGTATATGGGGCCATTCCGACCCGTTTTAGTGGTAAAAACAGGGTGTTGATTTTTCCCCCATTGACTTATAATGGGGAGGTCGCGAAATTGACCTGACCTTAGGTCACCGATATCAAAATTCTGAGATATACAAATTGTAGCTACTAATGACCGAATAATATCCTGTGAGTTTCAAAGGCCTCCAACATCTACTGTAGCTCTGGCACGGTGACAAAGTTGCAAAAAAGTGACTTGAGGTTGGGTCATTCAAAGTGACCTGGTGACCTGACCTTAAAAGGTAGGAGGTTCAAACTTGCATACCATGTGTAAAATTGATGAGGTTATAGTCATACCAAATTTCGCGGCGCTACGCGCCGCGGTTTTCCCGCTATTCGCGAAAAACCTCAGGGGGGGGCGGATATCCGCCCCCCCCGTCGGTGCGCGGGTTAAACACTGTTAACAATGCATTGATTATGCAACATATTATTGTTTATTTCTTATGAATAAACTCTCACTGTCATCTTAAAGCGCGTTAATGATCAGTGTAGAAAGCTTTCTAACATAAATAAACAATAATATTACTTAAAAACGGAGAGGATATCATGAAAAATTCTGCAAATCCAATGCAACTGGTGATCCCTCCGCTGCGAAGCGGGGATCGCATTGAAGAGTGGGAGACGGCATTTAGGGCAGCAACGTCTTCTTATCTGCTAGCCGAGAAGGTAGAAAAGTTTGTCGTAGGTCTCCTCCCAGCATTTGTGAATAGAAGGCCAGCCGAGGTTGCTCTAGTTAGAGAACTTGTGGCTACTGAAACGAGTTTGGACGGTGCCTTCGAAAGTCTAAGGACCTTGGACCCTCCAGTTGATAAGTTTTCGGCTATGCAAGTGTTATGCCGCACCAACTGGATGAAAGGCGAGCAAGTGGACGATTTTTTCTATGGCCTTAAAAGAGAAGCCAGACGTGCTGAAGCAGACCTCGACTTCGTGTGCTCCATCCTGTGCTCTCAACTACCCAAAGAGGTCCAAGGCAAAACCAAATGCTGGTTGGCGGAAAACACCGTGACCGATGAATCCGCAAGAAGTTTGCTGGTCAATGTGAAGGCATGGATGGTTGAGCGCGGCATACCACTGGATATCGGGTTTCACGGAACGGGATGCAGCTCTCCATCCGAAGTGCCACAGAGAGTGCTCACCTGTAATGGCGGGAATGAGCTCAGCCAGCACCCGACGTCGCGTCCACAGAGTGCAACGTCAGCAGGAGCAGACTCACCGCTGGCTGATGAGTCTGTCGCTCGAGTAGACATCAAAGAGTAAAAAAAGAAGTACCAACAGTCACGATCGGCAACAGGGACATTCAAGGGCAAGTGTTACATCTGTGGAGGCAACCATCTGATGAAATCGTGCTCAGCAAAAAGATATCCACGCTGCGGAGAAAAGGGGCATGATCTGTTCCACTGCACTGCCTCAAAAGTAAGTCAGAGCGCGGAAACGGATTTTGTGAATCGAGCGGATGATTCGTGCCAGACTAGTACAAGCTGCGCCGTGCTCCTGCCTGTTAAACTAGACGGTCACGATGCTTCTGCTCTGATAGATTCTGGCGGGGGCCCTCCGTGATTGACAAGGGGTCTCTTCTTAAGCTGAACCTTCTCAGAAAGATTAGACGAACCAAAGACAGGCATGTACTAGGGGTAGGAAACGTACAAGTGCCCATATATGGTCATGCGAACTTGTCTGTGACATTAGCTGACGGTCGGGTCGAAGCGTCAGAGTTCACGGTGATTGACTCGTATGATGAGACCATCCTACTGGGGCGTACCTTTCTGTGCAAGTTTCCGTCTCTAGAGTTCGACTGGGCCGGTCATCGCATCCGTCTGGGAGAAACATGGTACGATACTAGCATCATGTAAAGCGGGGGAGAAGTGAATGGTAGGGTTGATGTGGCACGTTTGGAGCAGCACGACCACATTGACGCTAGCCAGGCGTTTGACATAAATCCGCGTCTATCGGATGACGAGAAACAGAGAATGCACAAGCTGCTCTCAGCATATGGCTCTGTCTGGGCGACCAACCCTAAAAAACCGGCCTTATGCAACATGGGCAAACATAAAATTGAAACAGGAGACGCCAGGCCGGTAAAACAAAAGATGCGGCGGATGTCCCCTAGCGATACTCAAGAGATCAATAGGCAGGTCGAGGAGATGCTGGCCAACGGCGTTTGCCGTCCATCAGACTCGCCGTGGAGCAGTAGCGTAATTTTAGTGCGGAAACGAGACGGCACACAGCGGTTTGTAGTCGATTACAGACAGTTAAATAGTGTCACGAAAAAAGACGCGTACCCTCTCCCGAATGCAAAGGACCTCTTTGACAAGATGCATAACAGTAAGGTATTTTCTTTCATGGACTGCGCCAGTGCCTACTGGAGCATTGAAATGGACGAAAGCGATCGCTACAAGACAGCGTTTTCCGTTCCGAGGGCCCAGTATGAGATGAACGTCATGGCTTTTGGACTATGTAATAGCCAGAGCACATACCAGAGAACGATCGACAGCATTTTGAAGGGCGTAGAAGCTACAGTAGCGTACATTGACGACGTCTGTTGTTACTCTTCTGACTTCGAACAGCATCTTGTGGACTTGGAACAAACCCTGAAGCGCCTGCAGTCCGCCAACTTGCAGCTCCGAACAGATAAGTGTCGCTTCGGTTACGGAAGCGGCGCATTCCTGGGACACACCGTCTCGGTTGAAGGGTGTTCCCCTCTTCCCGAGAACGTTGAAGCTATTCAAGACTGTGCTAGACCGACCAGCAAGAAAGAGCTTCAGAGGTTCTTGGGTATGTTGAACTACTACAGGTCATTCATACCCCGCATGGCTGAGATCGCCTCGCCGCTGTATGCGCTCACCGGCGCGAACGCACGCTGGTCATGGTCAGAAGAATGTGAGAAGAGTTTCTGCACTCTAAGGGACATCCTGATCTCCGAAATGGTGCTGGCCTTCCCGCAGTGGGACAAATCGTTTTTTTATAGAGGTTGACGGGTCCGGGTCCGGTGTGGGAGCCATTCTCTCACAGGAAGACAGCTCGGGGAGACTTCGCCCGATCGCTTATTATTCATCTGGCCTCACCGCTACCCAGCGGAATTACTCGGCATCCGAGATCGAATGTTGGGCCCTGATATCCGCTACTAGGAAGTGGGAGGTATATGTGAGCGCAGCACCGGAGGTGATTCTCATAAGCGATCACAATCCGCTCACCTGGTTAAGACAACAGCGAGACCCACGCCGGAAGTTCGCGAGATGGATAGCCGAACTGGAATGTCTCAACTACACTGTGGTGTATCGCAAGGGCAAGGATCACGCTGCGCCTGACTTCCTCAGCAGGATCGACTCGGAGGTGGACAGGGTAGTGAACGATGATGTCGAACATTTTGAAAGACATGTTTATCCTGTTAGAGGTGCTAACACGCTCGACAGCATCAAAGCAGGACAGCAAGAGGACTCTAGCATAGCCTATGCCGCTCATCAGTTACGTACCGAAGGCAAAGTAACTAAGGGTCGATATAAATCTTATGGTGGCATGAGGCTGGAGAACGGCGTCCTAAAACGTAAGGGACAAATCGTGGTGCCAAACAGCATGCGTGGGACAGTTTTTGAAATGGAACACTCCGTGCACCATGCCGGTGTGCACAAAACATATTTGCTTATCCGGGAACACTTTTTCTGGATCGGAATGTTTAAATACATACAAACCATGTGCATGGCATGCGATACCTGTCAGAAGAGCAAACGAACTTACGCACCGAAACAGACGATGCAAGAGTACGAAACAGGCGATGTGTCACCTCGGTCAAGCATAGCCCTCGACATAGCCACCATGCCCAGGGCGCCAGACGGCAGCCGTTACCTTCTGGTCATTGTAGACATGTTTTCCCGCTACGTTGAGCTCGTTCCGCTCAAGGACCAGTCGGCAGAAAGCATATGTAACGCAGTAAGGTCCGAATGGATTCACAGACATGGGCCACCACTCCGCATCATTACTGATCAAGGGAAAAATGTAGATGGTCAGATGATGAGCCAGCTGTGCGAATCCTTTGGCATTGAGAAACGGAGATCGTCACCGTACCACCCAGAGGGGGACGGTCTCGCGGAACGCACTATCCAGACTGTGAAACAGCTATTGAGGTGCAAGCTGCAAAGTCAGCAAATGGTAACAGATCAGTGGCCTGCTTTGCTTAGTGAAGTGCGAAGTATTTATAACTCGCTGCCTAGCAACTCAACAAAATATGAACCCAACGAACTCATGTTCGGCGTGAGCGTTCGGACACCGGTGGGGGGCGGCCGGGCCAGGGACGGCATAGTCGCCGAGCAGAGCTTCAGCCCTGAAACCCACTCTGAGGAAACACAGTTCAGGCTGACGGAACTGCACAGTCAGGCAAAGAAAAACTCTTCAGCGGCACATGCCTCTTCTAAGTTTTACTACGACCAGGGGAAGAAGGATAGCGATGTTAGGGCGGGTGATTACGTGTATCTGCGCAAAGAGGTTAGAAACTCCTCTTTGGACCCTGTGTATGATGGGCCATTCCTGGTTAGCAGCAGACGTGGTGCAAATGTGCTCTTAAATATGCAAAGTGGGGAGCAAGTGGTGCATTTGAACCGCTGTAAAAAGTGTGTAAACCGGGAACAGTTTCCTGACGCGCCGCCTGTACCGACAGCCCCATCCGTAGCCGGCTCCTCTTCCGGCTCGAACGTTGGAACTGAGGACCGCTCCACTCAGGATCCTGGTCCCGTTCGTCGAGATGAAGAAGAGGTGTCACGGGGGGTGTTGCTGCACTGCCCACCCTCCTCTGTGGTCCGTCCGGAGGTCATGAGCGAGCTGGGCGACACGGCTGACTACCAGGTGGCTGCGGGGCGTCGGTACCCTACTCGCGCTCGCAGGCGACCACAATTCCTGCGGCTGTAATCTCCTTGTGGAGTGAGGTGTTCGAAGCTCGATGAAAGTAGCGCAGGGTTGAACGTTCTCAATGCTGTTGCGACGTGTGTTTTGGCGACGGGGTGATGTTGTGAAGTATATCAAATTAAGAGTTCTGTCATGCAGCTGTCACGCGCACGTATATATTTGTAATTGTGTGCTAGAAGACAAGAATACGGGGGATGTGCTTTGGAAGTTAAACACTGTTAACAATGCATTGATTATGCAACATATTATTGTTTATTTCTTATGAATAAACTCTCACTGTCATCTTAAAGCGCGTTAATGATCAGTGTAGAAAGCTTTCTAACACTACAAAACTGCTATCTCGGATTTTTGAAATGTTTGGATTTTGACCCCAAAAAATCAAAAAATAGGTTTTTTGAATATAATAGCCGAAAAATCCAAAACGTTTTTTGAATTTCGCAAAAACCGGAATATATGTGATAGTCCTTACCCCCTTCTATCCACATACCAAATTTGAGATTGATACCTCTTTTTTTTGCTGAAGTTATAGCGAAAAAACTTTAAAATTGATGACGTCAAATTTTCAAACTCAATTTTTAGCGATTCTAGACCCCGTAGCGCAAAACAAAGACCACCATTAGACTCCCCGTGACGAGCTGCATCGAATCAATACCCATTTTATGCAAAACTATCAACTTTAAGATTTGACCTTTTTTGACCTGACCTTGACCTGACCTTCACCTGAAAATGACCTAAGCCGTACCTGATAGTCTTATAACCAACACCATTGGGTTGGAAATGAAAAATTGGCCATAAAACATGCATCGCACAACCTTAGTACCCAAAGTTAGGTTCATGTGACCTGACCTGTGACCCTTGGTGACCTGACCTGTGACCTGACCTGGTATTGTCAGTGACCTCTTATAGCAACATATGTACTAGGCAACTGACGCCCTATTGCTGATTCTTGACAAAATGCGTTTTCTTCGGTGTTATAGCGCATTCCCTAGAAGACCCGTGAACGGTGAAACATTTCATTTTTGATCTGACCTGTGACGTCATCGGTGACCCCGAGGTCAATGAAATTTGGTTTCCTTCAACAAATTTGACAGGCCTTTCGAACGCCGTTTGAATTTTGCGGATCCGTCCAGTAGTTTCGGAGATACGAGGGGGGGGGGGGCAAAAAATAGCCCCCCCCACCAGGTCGCGTTATAAACAGACCCCAAGTTAAGCGGGGGTTAAGGGACAAGGGTCCCTTAAATAAAAAATCGAAAAATGACCCACCAGCATTTTAAGGCGTTCTTTCATTTGGGACCATTTGCAACGCCGTGCAATGCACCGTTTTTCCGGAAAAAGGTACACTGTCATTTTTTAGTTTTTTTTTAATTTTGGGGGTTTCCGTTCTTTTGATGGAATTTTAAGAGTCGTGACTAGCGTGGTCGAGTTGACCTATAACCCAGTTTTTATGGCTAATGCTATAGCTCAACGTTGCAAATTATGTTGTGTTGGATGTTGGCTAACTTCCATTGACCAAAACACGAGGATAAATCGTAATAAACCGTTCGTGGCAAGAACAGCTGATCTTTTCCCGGCTGGGAAAAGATCACTGGATCTTTTCCCGACCGGTACAAGATTAACCGTTTTTGAATATATGGAAGTAAAGAATTGAAGAATTTATAGCAACTAATACCTAATAGTGTGTAAGAAATAAAATTATGCATGGGTCTGCCGGGAAGATGAAAATTATCAGCACTCGTGCCATCGTTTCACTCGGGACAACGGTCATCCAATTCGCCGGTGAAAATTAGCTCCCGATCTAATAACGGATTGCAAAACTCGATAACGGGTACGGTAATTCTATGCCGCCGATGGGATTCGAACCCCGAACCCGTGATCTCAATCTTGTTAGAGAGGTCAAAAGTCATTTTCACGTGCGATCTTCCCGCTTTGCAAATCAAAGTTCTCATATCGATAGAAAACCCTGCATCGATAGTACAGTCCACAGCAGAAGTAATGTGGGGTTTCAGTCATGACCCATGACTCATGGGTATGTTCTGCTTCTGAAGCTTAGGAACGATTAGCCAGATTACAATGAAACTTTGAATGTAGCTTATATGTATCGTCACCCTTGCAGCTGCAGCTTTAGCTATTGACATCTTCTTTTCGATCACTATATATTACTGAACGGCTCTGGGAAAGAAAAATGGAAACCGAGGTCTTTGAAAAATTGTAGGCACGAGGCGTAGCCGAGTGCCGGAGATTTTTTGAAGACCGAGGTTTCCATTTTTCATCCCAGAGCAAGTTCAGTAAGATATTTCCCATACGTCGTTTAATATCTATTCAGAAACTCAGAATTTAATTATTGAAATCACATTTTTTAAGATTTTTATCAAAAAATCACCAGAACTGTAGGTCATCAACCCGTGCCGGAAAACAGTGCAGGAAAGATCACGTGCAAATGTTTCCCGCACGGCTAGGATAATGCTAAAGGGATATCTCGGCGCATGGGAATCCCCGCATTAAACAATCGCCAGTCAAAGTCAACCGTTGAGATTGGTAAAACCCTACATTACTTTAGCGGTGGGCTGTACTTTTAGATCGATCATACCAAATATTTAAGCCACCAATGACGTCATCAACGTGTCCGAGCATTGTGGGTAATCTCACGTAAATGTTATATGCATTCGTTCCCTAATAATGCATGAACCTTGTTTGTTTACAACAGAAAGCGACAGAAAGCAACGCGGCTCCACACACACTGACACTGTTGCCGATTGAGTTTCCTGAAAATTGGCACAGTAGTAGTACCTATGTAAATGTGCCAAGGATTTTTTCCCAACAGGTTCTTCATTCTATTCAGTTTTCCGTTTCTCGATGGTGAGGGTGTGAAGGGACATCTATATTCCAATTTCCAAGAAATGGTCATCCAATGCTGATGCCAGTTGGGCAAACTAGATCTTTGGAATCAAAATATGGAGGCATCAAAAGATTGATTCCTTTTGGGCATAAATGCAGACCATTTCTAACTTACCAATCACATAAAAATAAGAGAGTGTTTCAAGAAGGAGCATGCCTGATCTTGAACAGAAATGCTGGAACTATCTCCTAAGCAAAATAATATTGCTCCTATCATAACAATTTGAATTCTATAGTTAGTGAAAGGCAATCAAGGAATTGATTCACTTTAAACAGATAATCATAATATTGATTCCCCATCAGCTGGCTAATCATTATTTTGATTCACAGGTAATGTTAACAGATAGGCAACAATAACTTGCAGGAATACAGCATTTATCTTGTTATTATTCTCATTTAGTGGTATCCTCAGCACCACAACAGATACCTATAGCATTGTTGTACTTAACCTTCACTACATTTGATAACAATTCACAATTTTAACATGTCAAGAATACAAAAACTGAAGCAACAGGTAAAAACCATATAATGAATATAAAAGCACTACAACAATGATAATTAGGGGTTTGAAAATTTCATTTTGCCATTTTACACAAATACTGATTGTTTAGTATGCAATTCATGATACAGAAATAACATACAGTGTGATTTCCTCAAAACAGCTTTTACGTCATGGACAGTGGCTCTGTCTTTTTCCCATTCACAAGGCCAAAGGGACAATTTCTTAGTTTTGAGGTAACACTTTTTGCAAACCTACCACATTTTTCTACCTTTTTAAAGAAAAATCTCACCGTCATGGGCCTTTTTTCAACCGTAACGATACATTTGAAGTCAAAAGTGTACCCAAATGAATCAAAAAATTGATTCCATGCCCATATTTGGTCATGGCTCCTCCCACCAGAATCAAATTATTGATGCCTCCATATTTTGATTCCAAAAGTCTAGTTTGCCCAACTGATGCCCACTGGACACCCCACAATCCAATGGGGTGTTAAAGGGCACACAATCTATTTGTTGAAATGTTTTGCATATTCTGTCACAAAATATGTGAAGTTCATTCACCATTAATGGCCTTTTTAGGGACGATGGTGAAAACAGGGCGCCTGGGGCGATTTGATCAAGGTTCGTAATATTCACACGTGACGTTTAGCATCTAGAAGGCCCGTGGAGGGGAGAAGTCCCATATGTCACGTGACTAAAATTCCCTCCGGCGCCCTGTTTTCACCGGCGTCCCTTTTTAGCCAGTTACATGTAATACAGTCTACGCTTCTCAGTTCTCAGGGAAACTATGAGGCGAACGTCAAAAAATGGATTGGTCAATAAATGGACTTTTGATGACCATATATGGGCATAAATGCAGCCCCCGCTACTAAGGGTGGAAAACGGTATAACAAGCCGGTACTTGCGGTATCGTGTCCACTTATTGGAGAGAAAAGGGCCAAAAGGCTTCCATTTTTCACTAGGAATTGGTGTGATTTGAGTAAATTCGGCGAATTGACTCGAAAATGGCGATACGAAAACGGCTATTCTGCAGGTTCTGGGCGTCGCAATCAGCTGGCCATTCAATAAATGGATTGGTTTTATGAAAGAAAATTGTTAAAAGATTTAATTTAATTACAATAAACAAAAATATTTAATTCTAAAATAATAACTTAACTACAATTAGAAAAACCATAAACAAAATAATAAAAATAATGACATTTTTAAACCACCGTACTGCTTACATTTTTTTGGCGCGTCTGTTTCAATCCGCCATATTTGCCAAACACGGTTTGACCTTGCGTTGTAACTCTGCGATTTAGAGCCGCCAGTTAATTATGCACCGGTTGAGTGTAGGCCTTGTGTGGTTAAAAAACATTCTTATGCCTTATTTTTTCATTTGAATGCTAAAATTCATTGAAAAGATGAAGTTGTCTGATTTTATGACCATATATGGTCATCGCCCCGCCCACTCCAGCCGCTGATTGGCTAATCCATTTTTTGTTTGGCTCCTCGTAGTTTCCCCAACTGTTCTGGAAAATGTGCTCACCTTGTCAACTCACCTTGTCGGGTTCCATCCACTACCACCAGTCGGCAAGGAAAAGGCTCGATGGATGGAAGGACAGGAGGAACCCTGCTTCATATGGCGTGCCAGTTGACAACCTCAGGATACATCGTCGTAACATACACGCACATAACTGGAGTGTTGCGCCACCATTTAGACTAACATTGACTACATCGTGTTTTTACAATAGAATAGCAAATAGTAAAAAAGTGTTCATCAATGATCATACAACTTACATATACTTGACAAGTCTATCCGGAATAGCTCCTACTAATCCATGTTTAAATGACTGAAGGTCTGGGGCATTAACCCGCGCCCCACTGGGGGGGGGGCTATTTATAGCCCCCCCCCCTCCCGTTTTTCTGCAATAACTTCCAAACCGCTTGACGTATCGACGCCAAACTTTCAGTACCTTTGGCTGCATCAATTTGACACCTTGTGTCAAAATTTGAACTTCGTAGCTACCATAGGTCGGCCGGAAATGACGTCAGAGTGACGTCATGTTCGGCCGATTTCGACGCAAAACATCGAACCACTGCAATCGCTCCCAAGGGCTCAGTTTTTAAGCTAGATCCAATTTCTTTGCATGAGAGGACTCAGAATAGACTGCGCTATCAAACTGCTATCTCGGATTTTCGAAATTTTGAAAATTTCGAAAATTTCATATAATAAAATTCAAAATCTACAGTTTTACATTTTTTTCAAAAAGTTTTTGACTTTTCGAAAAAACTGGAATATATGTGATAGAACGCGTTATTATGACTAACTCTAGCAAGTTTCAGCTAAATATCTTCAAAAATGGCCAAGTTATACGCATTATTGCAAAAAATTCACAATTATTAATTTTTCAAATCAATTTTTCACCACGTATTTGACATCGTACGCCAATATAAATAGCACCATCGTGTTCCTGAGCTCAAACTGCATCCAATAGACACTTTTTCTGTTGAAAAATTATAACTTCAAAATTTGACCTTTTTTGACCTGAAAGTGACCTGACCTAAGCTAAATTCGACTCAAAATGACCTCCAATGACACAGACGACATCAAATTCGAAATCTTTGGCCTAAATGGACCATAAAACATGTGTCACGTGACCGACGCATGATACAATATTTTCGTGACCTGTGATGACCTGACCTTGACCTGAAAATCAAAGTACAAGTTTGGTACCCTCAGGGTATCTAGAGCATCTGTTCACGAGTGTGTGAACCAAAAATGAGCCTGATCTGACTTGTAGGACGGCGGCCAGAGCCCAAAACGTGAACAAGCCAAAATGCTAATAATTTTTACTTTGACCTGACCTGTGACGTCATCGGTGACCTTGAGGTCAATGAAATTAGGTTTCGTTCGACAGTTTTTCCGGGGCTATCAGACGCCGTTTGAATTTTGACGATCGGCCCAGTAGTTTCGGAGTTAGGAGGGGGGGCTATGAATAGCCCCCCCCAGTAGGGCGTGTTATACGCAGACCCCAGTGGGGCGCGGGTTAACAACATCTGGTGGTAGGCTGTTCCAGAGATGCACACATCTGTTTGAAAACGAGCGCTGTCTTATGTCTGTGTTGGAGTGAGCGACAGTGATCTATCATGGCGTGCTAATTATGGTATTTCATTTGTCTTGAATTGTCAAGATAAGGACCATTGAGGCACTAATAGAGGTCAATGATAAGGTCCAATCTACAATTGTGGCGCTGTTGATATGAATATGAAACAGCGGAAGTTTTAGGTTGTAGGTTAGGTTAGGTTGTAGGTTGTAGGCTTTAGGTTGTAGGTTTGTAGGCTTTAGGTTGTAGGTTTGTATGTTTTAGGTTGTAGGTTGGTAGGTTTGTAGGTTGTAGGTTGTTAGGTTGTAGGTTTGTAGGTTGTAGCTTGTTAGGTTGTAGGTAAGTAGGTAGGTTAGGTCAGGTTTGATAATGTTTTTTCCTTTTATTTGCGAGACATGTAAGTATCATTTTTGGATTCAGGATGTCATAATGTAAGAATATGAAAAAAATTATCCTTCAAATCTTTTGAGGACTTTATCTTGACATTTACCTTAATTATGTTTGCCCAGTACCCTAAGGTAAACAGAACCGAAAAGTAACCTGTCAACCATGAAACCCACTTTAAAGGAAATAATTCACTTTTAACATGGGGTTTTGAACTGAAATAGCAGTCTTGTAGCTTGCGCTGAGACTAGCACAAGTCATAAGCTTTTACGGCCCAACGATCACCCTAAGAAAAAAATGTTCAATTTCCCCTTCCAAAAAGAGTGTTTTACGCAGGAATGTGGTGTCTTAGAAAGGAATGCAGTCACATCATCGTCAGCCAATCAGCATGCTGCTTACAGCCAATGCAGCATGCGTAGGTTTGAACTACCTACGCAATGTGATTGGTCAACGCTAGAGATTGCAATCTCGGGATCGGGATCCCGGGATCCCGGCGGGATTTTAATTCCGATCCCGATCCCGAAATTCCGCCAATCCCGGGATCCCCAAAAATCAGTTTTTCACCATAAAAAGAATGCAGCCGCTGCACGTGTCTTGTTTACACTGTTCATGGTGCTGCGTGAGATAAAGCAGAGAAACTATTTAGCTCAGTGGTCGATAAAACTTCCAACGTGCCAACGCTCGTTGGAGCAAGATATTAGCAATACTTGGAAGAGCTGGAGACAGTCCGCCCGTCTACATGGATGCTTCCTTATGCCTAAAATACAGCATTGACTTATGACTTTCTAATCGTCCGGTGCTGTTATCGGCTGCTCGGTACCGCGTGTATGTTCCCTCATTCACTCCTGGTCAGTGGTCACCCTTCGGTCACCCCTCGCTGGGTCGGGCCAGTCGGCTATTTTTATCCTCTTTCCCGCTAGGCCACCCGCTGAGCTCCCGCCGTGCCGCGCCGTCTGCGAGGGACCTGACCCTTCTGCCGGCAGAGGTTTCTCCAGGTGTCTCCAAGGAGCCATCGTAGCGCTAAGGGTGTGCTCCGCATACACATACATTGATTTTCGCCCTTACTAGCAGGGCCGCTGGCACGCGTTGGCAGCGCCCTGCGGGCATTTTTTCGCTTAGGGTCATTTTGTGGTAAGGAGGATCAGAAAATCACCCTTCCAACTTTCTCCAGGCCTGGGTGTTTTATCGAGCGCGCCTGAAAACGCACAGTGGACCGAAATCACACATCGATTGCGTTACTTCGTATTAGGTAATACGATAAAAAGTCCGCTCTTTTCTCAATCAATAAGGACAAGTGCGTTAAGGCACACACATGAACTTTTAAATTAAAAGCTTTAAAATGCTAAATTTCAACATCTCTAAGCTGATGATAATCGTTAGTTGTTTCAGACTGGCGCGAAAACGTAGGCATTCAGATCCACCGTGCGACCGGTCACCGTATGCAGTAGTGTGATGGTGTGAGTTGGGGAATCAAGGCCGTATGGGGAGAAGGTGAGGAGATACCGGTGTGCCGACGCGGCGGATGGCAGTAAATTTTCAGGATAGGTACTAGGTAGCACAGGCACGTATCCAGGATTTCGCTCAGGGGGGGGGGGGGCGACAGCCGAGAAGGGCCCGGAGGTCAGCCAAAAGGGGCCCCACAGCGACTGCCTATCCTGGCGTGTAAAAATTCGAGAATGTCGAAAAAACAGCAAATTTACGATAGAATTTGGCATTGTAAATGAAAATGCATTGTCTTGCGTTTCTCGACCTTGATAACATGTTTGCAGTTAGCTTCCGTTGAAGTTCGTTTTTGCAGTTCACTTCCGTTGAAGTTCGTTAACCCGCGCCCGGCCGGGGGGGGGGGGCTGTTTGAACACCTCCTCCTTGCGGTTTTGCGTGGATATAAAAAAGAGGGATGAATCTTATCTACAGTCCAGATATGAAAATTTTACACCCAGGTCGCTCAAGGTCAGGTCACCAGACCACGTCAAGTGACCTCACCTCAGAAAAGGTTAGAATGCTCTCCATAGCAACACCGACTGAACGATCGGCTTGAAACTTTTAGCGATTGATAAGAGTAACAGTACCTATGTATAAAATGATTATCTCGAAATTTGCATACCGGTGGTGACATAAGGTCAAGTCAATTTTTGCGCTCTCTCCATTAGGTTTTATAAATGGGAGAAAATCGAAAGGTGCCTCTTTTAGGCAAACGTCATCCTAGGCACCCTCAATCACCTGGTTACATAAAAAATGACAACCTAAATCGGAAATTTGTACCCGTGACCCCTCCTTATGTCTATGGGGTCATCTCAGGTCACGAAACGTCTCCACAGCTTTTGACAATAGCATTTGTTAGAGACACGCTAGAGCGTTGAAAACACCTTAGATGTGTTCAGGCCTTATCGACGATACGGTTTGACGAATGTGCAACATGACCTTTCAGGTCAGGTCACCTTGAATTTAGTTCAAATTTTCTAAATGACCTGATAAGGTCAAATTATATGTAGCTCATTCGACGCGTCTCGACGAGAGTAACACGATGCTGACAAAAGAAATGTCGTGCCTTTTCCTGAGTCGAAAATTGTTAAAGAAAAAAAGTGTTTCATAAAAACGACTATTTTAAAAGTTTTTTCTCTCAAGAGGCTAAACCGTTAACCCGAGCACCGACGGGGGGGCTGTTATCCGCCCCCCCCCTTGAGGTTATGCGGGAAAACCGCGGCGCGTAGCGCCGCGAAATTTGGCATGACTATTTTCTCATTAATTTTACACATGGTGTGCAAGTTTGAACCTCCTAACTTTTAAGGTCAGATCACCAGGTTACTTCGAATGACCCAACCTCAAATCACTTTTTTGCAACTTTGTCACGTCGTGTCAGAGCTACAGTAGATAACGGAGTATGATTCGATGCGGATTGACGAGAGGATCACGATGGTGCCCTTAGTTTGTTCCTAGCTTGGCTAATTCGAAAGTTATTCGAGAAAAACTCTTCATATCTAGCGCCGCCATTTTGACTTTTTTTACCCCTGTGACGTCATCTTTGACCTGATCTGGAAATGACCTAATTAAAAATTGTAGACCTTGTCCGTGCGTACCCCATGCCGTTTACCGCTTGTCGCTATCTTGCTTCGTTCTTGAGATCTCAGGGGGCGGGCGGTCATCCGCCCCCCCCCCGTCGGTTCTAAGTTGGCGCGGACCCCCGTCGGTGCGCGGGTTAATCGCAGGTCAATTCTGAGAACAGTTTACGGAAAGAACGTTAAAAGAACTATTGAATGCGTTTTTTTGTGGCGCTGCAGCTCTGTTTGTACCCGGGTTATGCGCCGGAGTTGTCAAACAATGTTGAAATAGGCAAAATGTGACCTTTGCTGACTTATGGTGACCTGACCTTTGACCTGACCTAGAAAATGACCGAGTTACTTTCGGCATGATTTTTTACGCTCTTCCGAATGCCACGTACGCTTACGTGTCGCTGGGTGGCCCAGGAGCCGAGTTAGAGAGAGAGGGTGTTCAAACGCCTCCCCCACCGCCTGTCCCAAACGCCATCCGTGGCGCAACTATGGAGCTCATTTTGTTCGGAGAACTGTAAACAGGAGCAGCCCCATGAGGTCAGTCGAAAGGGTCCCATCATCGGCTGTTGCCTGTTCCTCGGGCCCCATGGCCTGGGCAGGGCCTTCTCAGCGGGCCCTTCCGTTTCTGGGGCCCAGCCAGGACAAGCTGTTTCTGAGACTGGGCACGGAAGTGTATATCTGGGCTCGCTTTCTTGATACGTTGTCGAGGCCGAGGGACCAATACTTAAGCTCAAAAGCCTGCTTCAAGGCTTTCTGAGCGGGCCCTTCCGCTTTTGTAGACCTCCCGGGCCCCCGGTTGTCATTGGCTTGGCCCGGTCCGCTTGTGGGGCCCGGCTAGGGACCCATATGAGCACCGGCAAGACCCTATGGGCCCTTTTTGGACCCGAAAGCCTGGGCAAGATCTTCTCAGCGGGCCCTTCCACATCTAGGGCACAGACAGGCCCTGTGACTGGGCACGGAAGAGGATTTTTTCGGATCCGCTAACCATAACTTCTCCGGGGCCAATTAGCTCAAAAGCGATACCTTTGGGCCCGATAAGGGACCCGTTTGGAGTCCGGCAGGGCCATAGGGGCCCTTCCTCAAGCTCGAAGGCTCGAGCATATCCTTCTGAACGGGTCTTTCCGCTTTTGGGGCCCTGCCGGGCTCCAAATTGCCCTCGCTCTGCCCAAAAGTGGGCCGAAGGGCCCAGTTACGGACCTGTTTGTGGCCCGGCAGGGCCCCAGGGGCCCATCCGCGAACCAAAAAATTCGAACAAATCCTTCTGAACATGCCCTTCCGCTTTTTGGCCCAGCCGAACCCAAATTGTTCCTGACTAGGCCCCAAAGCGGGCCCTTCGGGCCCGCTTTCTTGCTGCCTAGCGGGCCCTGCCGGGCCCGCTTTTGGGGCCCGGCAGGGCCCAGGGGGGGGGGCGACCGCCCCCGTCGCCCCCCCCCCCCTTGGATACGTCCCTGAGGTAGCAAAAGGCTCATTCCCAGACGTTGTGCCAAATTTTGCGGTGCTACGCGACACCAACTTTTACGCTATTCGCGAAAAAAAACTTAGGGAGGCTGCTCCCCCCCCCCGCCAGGCGAGGGCTAAGTTGGAGACAGTGATGGGACTAAGATGTTCGTTGGAGCAACTCCAAGCATTTTATCGACCTCTGATTTAGCTGGCACCCCGTATCAGCCTTCCACAATCGACCAGAAACTATTTAGCTGGCACCCCGCATCGGCCTTCCACAATCGACCGTGTTGGAGCTTCCGGGTATCACCCACAGCGGATAAGCCGCTCAAATGTGGACGAAAAAGGGTCCCGAACGCCAAAAAATGCAGTATCAGTGCTGCAACATCTTTATCAGGATCACGGATCGTTCAGCGATTCTGAGATATCCGTCCGTGGCCGGAACAAAAGAAGTCATCAAGACAGTCTTTGAGCTCATGTCGCAAAAAGATGTCACAGATGTCACGCAAGCAGGGGCGGAGCTTCCTATGGCGGCTGCCCCACCAACTTGCCATTTTGCCCCACCAATAAGCGTTTTGCCCCACCAACTTAAGCTGACTTTTAGGACTTTGTTGCATTAGCTAACCAATCTTTTCCGCATTGGGGAGCTTTGAAATGTCTAATGATGTCAAACATTATCTTTGTAATGAAAATAATAGATTCAGTGCTGCACTTCACCTAACTCAACAATTGGACATCGTAAGTTTGACGACTTTTTGCCCCACCAACTTCCCTGGAAAAGCTCCGCCCTTGCACGCAAGTGACGGCAGAGCTCACTGATTCAAACGTTGAAGACGGTAGAGTGGAGCTCTCCCAGTCAGTGACTCTGCTCTCAAAGCGACTTTGGAGCAAAGTCTGAGAGACATTAGTGATGAAAGCGGAACCGGAAGGAGGTGAATTGACCAAGCGTCGTCTTGGAATATTGTGAAATAGGGAGCTGCCAAATTTGGCGTACACTGGTCGCGAGTTTTAAAATAGACAGGACCTACCAGCAATGGCTTATAACTGTCGCGCTAACTACGAGAAGCGTAGACGAAGAGGTAGTGAGGCCTGGATGTGCTGGAACTCGTCTTTATGACGAGATAGTAAACGCACTGGTCGACGCACAGTTTTATTAAGACCAATTGGGAATAAATGCTAATCAAATCGAAACGTTTCCTTCGCAAAGTCAATCGTTTTTAAAGGTAGTGTGCCAGCTTTCCTGGACCGTATGGAGTTAATGGCCCAGATAAGGAGAACCGGATTTTTAGAACTTATCCATACCTTCAAAACTCATGGAAACGTCTTAAATTCTTCAAATTTTGAGTACCCCAGTGCGAAATTCGCCCCGACGGGTTGTCGGTCGTACCCCAACCACATTTCACACCACTATGAACAATAAATGCACACACTGAAATCGCTATTACCGATATGCTCATCCAATCAAGTTTCGATAAACCCGTTCATCATCATCTCCTGCGGTTTCGAACACGCCTGTTAGGTGGTGCGGTAGACCGCGCCCAAAGCCAGGGCCCCGGTAACGTGAGGTAGCCGAGTCGGGGCAGCGTGCGCTGACCCAAGCCGGGGCCGCGCGTCCTCCCGGTGTCATGTGATAGCCCGGGGGGATGCGGTAGACCGCGCCCAAAGCTGCGGCCCCGGCTTGGGTCAGCGCACGCTGCACCGACTCGGCTACCTCACGTTACCGGGGCCCTGGCTTTGGGCGCGGCTTCTGCTCATACTTTGTGGTGCGGTGGTGGTGCGTCGGGCCGCGCGCTCTGACTTCGGCCAAGAAAAATGCGTCAGCTGATCATTGTCATTTCTGCCACTTGCGTGTGGTGAAATGGGGTCATAACTTAAGAGACGGCTTTTTCATATCAATTATTTTACATAAAATCATATTTCAAACCATAAATAATGTTCGACAGCCAAATAAAAGAAACAATACCAATACAGGCTTACAGTTTAAGGCTCGACATTGTGTTGTCTACGATTAGACAGCTGATAACTCATTCCCGTACGTCGTAACTCTATAATGACCTTTGCTTATTGTCACATGTGCGCCGCATTCGCGATTGTTGCCGACGCCTGTTTGCAGCTCAGCCCACTACAGTTGTTATACATATCGAAAAACCGATAAACTTTTAGGCGAAAAAGGCACTATTCCAGGCCCATTTTTGATTTTTGTTGCGATATTAGGTAAAAACAGAAGCTTCTTTTCCTAGGAAAAATAAAATGGGAAATCTTTCAAAGGTGGCACACTACCTTTAATGCAAATGACATGGTCTAAAGATGGCTTTTGGTTGCCTCTTTGTTTGTGGTAAGCTAAAAGACGCAAAATATGTCAGTAGGAAATCATTCTTACGACCTTTAGTGACAAGACCGGGATCCCGGGATCCCGGGATCCCAAAATAATAACTTTCTGGATCCCAGGATTGGCAAAACGTTCCGGGATTGCAATCTCTAGTCAACGCGTAATAAGCTTCCGCGTCAAAACATCATTCTACATAGAATATAGTTCTTCCTATATTGAAATATAGAAAATAATTGTTTTACAGAAAGGTTTTATTTTATTTTCTGGTCATTTTGAGAATAAAAATCATAAATCCATAGCAAAATATTAATTTCAGGAAAGTGAACCAGTATAGCGCCTTTTGGGGCGACTAACGGAGCGAGCGAGGGGGTGAGTCTTGCACGTGCGAAATTTCGAGGGGGTACCTCCAACTGACTTGTGCACGGCACCCTACTGACCGGTTTCTAGCGATGTGCCGAATTTGAGCACAATCGGCCCAGCCGTTCTCGAGATCTGGGAGCGGCACCCTGCACGTGCGCACGTGCAAAATGGGTCCCAACTGACTTGTACACGGCACCCTACTAACTGGTCCCTAACTGTGTACCAAATTTGAGCGCCATCGGTCCAGCCGTTCTCGAGATCTGGAAACGACCCCTGCACGTGCGCACGTGCAGCAGCACCCCAACTCTGGCACATGGATATGCAGTGCCTAGTGGGTGCCTACCTACATACCAACTTTCAGCGCAATCGGCCAAGTAGGTACCGAGATATTGCAACAATTACAAAACTGACACCTCTTCGTTTTGCACGTGGCACGTGCATAAGGGGTCACCCACATGCATCGGGAATAGTCCAATACTTGGTAGAAGGAATGAAGCTGCCCTACAAAAATTACCGCATGTAAATCGGTCAAGTGGTTGCTGAGATATAAGCCTCGCAAAAGCGTCCGCACGGCCGGCCGGCCGGCCGGCCGGCCGCTCATACTCAGAAATTTCCGTTATTCTACGTAAGACTCCGCTCGCTTCGCTCGCTCCGTAACTATTTCCTTGAAAGCTAGTCACTGATCATTGTGTTATGTTGCCTTCTTTGTTTTGGCATTTTTATGAGGACAACATATTTAGGTAGGTACCTATAACCCACCTCTTCATTGACCCATCATTGCAAAACAGAATGTTAACCCGCGCCCCGTTGGGGTCTGCCGAGCAACGTGCCTTGTTGGGGGGGGGGGCAATTTGGCCCTCCCCCCTAAGATGTCGAGAACCACGTAACATAGTGACAAGCAGGAAACGGCGTTGGATAGCCCCAACAGGGAACTAGGTACCTCGTGACCCAATTTTATTGACCTAGGTCAAACCGATGATGTCACAGGTCAGTTCAAATGTCAAATTTTCAGCGTTTACAGGCGTGTGACGAAATGCATTGTAAAATCGAGTAAAATGAATTTCATTGAAAATCATTACCCCTGGGGTATTGTTCGTCAAACACATATTTTGCTATTTGAGGTCACTGATACCAGGTCAGGTCACAGAGGTCAGGTCACTGAGGGTCACAATATGAAAATATCATGTAATGCATGTTTTATTGTCCATTTTATATGCCAAATGCGATTATGTGGGTCAGGCAGCCTTTGGGGCCAGTTTAGATTATGTTCTGGTGAAGGTCAGGTCAAGGTCAGGTCAAATTAGGTCAAATTTCAAAGTTGATATTTTTGCATAAAATGGGTATCAATTCGATGCAGCTCGTCACGGGGATTTCAATGGTGGTCACTGTTTTGCGCTACGTGCTCTAGAATTGTCAAAAATTGAGTTAAAAAATTGACGTCATCAATTTTGAACAGTTTTTTTCACTATAACTTGGCCAAAAATAGAGGTATGGATCTGAAAATTGGTATGTAGATAGAATAGCGCAGGGCCTGTCATATATATTCCGTTTTTTCCTAAATTTAAAAAACCTTTGGGATGTTTTTCCGTTTTTCTAAAAAAAATAAACTTTTTAATTTATAGGGGTCAAAATAAAAAAAATTGAAAATCCGAGATAGCTGTTTTGTAGCGCCGCCTTTTCTATACATGACCATATGAAGAACTTTGAAATTGCTTAGTAATTGTAGTTTAAGTGAGCGTTTCAAGGTTTCATGTTTTTTGCTCATTTTTGCTCGAACATGACCTCAGTTTGACCTCAATAGCTCCTGACCTAAGGTGAGCTAAGACTTGAAATTTTCTGTGCAGGTGTCAAATTGATGCCCGGTAAGGTACTGAAAATTTGTTGGCGCTGCGCGCCGCCGTTTTCTTGCTATTCAGGAAAAACCACAGGGGGGGGGGAGCAAATTGGCTCCCCCAGCGGGGCGAGGGTTAACCCGCGCCCCACTGGGGTCTGTGTATAACACGCCCTAATAGGGGGCTCTCCATAGCCCCCCTCCTAACTCCGAAACTACTGGGCCGATCGTCAAAATTCAAACGGCGTCTGATAGCCCCGGAAAAACTGCCGAGCGAAACCTAATTTCATTGACCTCGAGGTCACCGATGACGTCACAGGTCAGGTCAAAGTAAAAATTATTAGCATTTTGGCTTGTTCATATTTTGGGCTCTGGCCGCCGTCTTACAAGTCAGATCAGGCTCTTTTTTGGTTTACACACTCGTGAACAGATGCTCTACACCTTTTTTCCTTCAGTTTGAAAAAGTTGAAGCGCAATTTGAAAAAGATGCAGTTCAATTTGAAAAAATTGTGCTTCAATTTGAAATAAGGTAACTTCAATTTGAAAAAGATGAAATTCTTTTTGAAATAGTTAAAATACAAATAGAAAAAGATGTAATTCATTTTGAAACGTATCGGGCTCGGATGAGAGCACACTACATATAGTGTGCTCGTACCCATGAATATTATTGATGAAAATTCTTGGATTGAAGCAAATACTAAAAATACATACTTTGCGCTTCAAAAGCGCTTATTTCTCCGATTTTCTGCCCTGAAAATGGATTGAAACAAGTCTTTGTTTGCCAAACATGAAGCGTAACGCTAAAACGCTGCCATTGTTCTATATTTGCGCCACCTGTCGAGTGGCCCATTTGCAATATGCACTGTGTAATGGGTAAAGCCACCAGTTCTGTATAGACAATTAGACATGCTCAGCAAATGGTTTCCGTGATTTGTGACGTGTGATTTTGGTCGCCGATTAGTTGCGTCCAGATGTATGGACAATTGGACACTACACCTTTAGGCGGACCCATT
Organism: Amphibalanus amphitrite; assembly: GCF_019059575.1. Lineage (NCBI taxonomy): Eukaryota > Metazoa > Arthropoda > Thecostraca > Balanomorpha > Balanidae > Amphibalanus > Amphibalanus amphitrite. Next base: position 396,555 of record NW_024881774.1, read on the forward strand.
CTGGACACCTTGTAGAAGTGTCCAGAGAACTGGTGATGCTGTCATCAAAAGTAAATTACAAAAAATCGCCTTGCTTAATTTATGGATGCGGAAATCGTCTGTATTAACTTTTGAGGTGACTTAGTTATTCAAAATCTGCTTTTGAGAGAGATCTTTAGATGGTGGCGCAAATGGGGCAAGGTCTGGCGATTTTAGGGCAGGGGTGCCCTAATTGCGCCTTTTGCAAGGGTTTACTAGAAATTTAATATAAAATTCGCGGCTGATTTAAGAAGTGTGGTAAGGGCATTTTTTAGAGCAACTTTATCAAATTACGAATTATAGAAGACGTTAACCAGCTCTCCGCCCATCCCTTTACAAGAAATAGTTAATTAAGCTAAGCATGGCGCAATTTGGGCACCGTCCCCTACTAAGTTACTCAACATGGTTTCTTTCCAAATTGAACTTTATCTATTTCAAATTGAATTTCATCTTTTTCAACTTGAATTTATTTCATTTCAAAATGAATTTTATCTTTTTCAAATTGAAGTTCACCTTTTTCAAATTGAATTACATCTTTTTCAAATTGAGCTACAACTTTTTCAAACTGAAGGAAAAAAGGTGTAGATACCCTGAGGGTACCAAACTTGTACTTTGATTTTCAGGTCGGGGTCAGTCATCACAGGTCACGGAAATATTATATCATGCGTCGGTCACGTGACACATGTTTTATGGTCCATTTAGGCCATAGATTTCGAATTTGATGTCGTCTGTGTCGTTCGAGGTCATTTTGAGTCGAATTTACTTAAGTCAGGTCACTTTCAAGTCAAAAAGGTCAAATTTTCAAGTTAAAATTTTTCAACAAAAAAGGTGTCTATTCGATGCAGTTTGAGCTCAGGAACACGATGGTGCTATTTATATTGGTGTACGATGTCAAATACTTACTGAAAAATTGATTTTAAAAATTAATAATTGTGGATTTTTTTGCCATAATGCGTATAACTTGGCCATTTTTGAAGATATTTAGCTAAAACTTGCTAGAGTTAGTCATAAGCATGCGTTCTGTCATATATATTCCGTTTTTTTTCTCGAAAAATAGAAAAAATTGAAAAAATATAAAAAATATAAATTTTGAATATTATTATAATTTTTTCCCGAAATTTTCAAAATTTTGAAAACCCGAGATAGTAGTTTGATAGCGCAGTCAATTCTGAGTCCTTTCATGCAAAGAAATTGGATCTAGCTTAAAAACTGAGCTCTTGGGAGCGATTGCCGTGGTTCAATGTTTTGCGTCGAAATCGGCCGAACATGACGTCACTCTGACGTCATTTTCGGCCGACCTATGGTAGCTACGAAGTTCAAATTTTGACACAATGTGTCAAATTGATGCAGCCGAAGGTACTGAAAGTTTGGCGTCGATACGTCAAGTGGTTTGGAAGTTATTGCAGAAAAACGGGAGGGGGGGGGGGCTATGAATAGCCCCCCCCCGTGGGGCGCGGGTTAAGGGAGTTTTGAGATGTTTTGTTATATAACTTTAGATGTGTTAGATATAAAAGCATGAGCTTGCCAGCATTTTATGTTGAATTTAGTGCTTTCAATGCCTACGGAAAGAAAACTTAATAAATTATATTTAGATATTATTTTCTATTTTTTCTTCCCTGTCCCTAAGCACACCACTTCTACCGGCTACCCCAAAATATGCATGTAGGTATCTGGTAAAAAAGAAAGAGGATTATGAATGGTCTGATATTTATAACGTTTTCAGGAAACATGTGCATTACATGTGACATTACACTGCCTCTTTAGTGCCCTGATTACACCTATGCATTCATTTTCCCTGGACACCTATTATAGTTTCTGTGAGACACACAGGGTTTTGGAGATGTTTCAATTTTGTGAAAATGTAGGTAGCATGATTTTCAAAACCATTTTTCAACCAAATCACTTGCATGAAAAGCTGTGCCATTTTTGTCCTGTAGCCAAGAACAAAACAGTGTCAACCACCACACTCAAGTTTTTATTTAACCTTCTCAAATTAGGAACTTAATTTGACTCAGTTTTTCCAATGCAACTGTCCCACTCCCTTCCCCTTGTCACCCCGCTGTCCCTCAACATTCCGTTTTACCATCAATCATCATATCTTTATGCACCTATTTATACCAATACATTTCATCTAGATGTTAGCATTTAGGCATGGATGTAGATGTTTGTATGCATGTGTGTTTGAATGGACATGTGATTGTGTTTGTGTTTGCATGGAAACTTTTGACTCTAGGGGTTAGTGGGCCCTGCCCTGTCCTTGTTTTCTGATGAATTAATAAATAAGCAATTGCTGACTGTCATTCGAATAATTAATTGTAAATAAGTTAAAAGCAATGTCCTTGAGTTTTGTCACTTGCTGGTCACTGTCAACAAACCTGAAATTATACGACTATTCTCCTGTCTGCCTCCAGGTTAATTAGTCAAAGCTTCCAGAATTGTGACTCAACCTGACGGAACAGAAGATGGACAACAAGGAAGAACATATTGTTGCTTTAAAAGGTAGGAATGCATTTCATTATATGCCATTTCTGTTGGGTATCTTTGACAGTTATTTTCCAATGCATAATTTTTTCACATGTTACCCATTGTATTTTTTTCCAAATTTACCCATTCATATTATTTTAATCCTTCTCGGCTGAGGGCCTGCCTCCCCATGTATTGGTAAACCCCTTGGTACTATTAGTCTCAAGATAAGGGCCCAGGCGACCTGTAGTTTTGATGCGGTGAATGCCCTTACCCTCGCCACAGGTCGGGCCGAGTGCACCCCTCCTCCCACCCAGCGGCCACTCCCACTCGAGCTGTGGCGAGGGTAAGGGTATTCACCGCATCCGAACTACAGGTCGCCTGGGCCCTTATCTCGAGACCAATAGTACCATCCCTTCACTCTGTTCATTTTTAAATTTGTCCATTCTTTTTTAAACTTGTCACAGTTGTTGATGAGTTATGGTGAAGATTACATAGGCAGTCCAAATGGCAGCGCTGAAGCAGACTGGCCACAGCTTCCGAGGCGATAACGAACAGCTCGGCGTTGCCGTGAAAAATGTTTACAATGTAATTAACCCTTGCCCGTACTGGTGTTTTACTACCCGCGAACGTATGGGGGGGGGGGGGAGGGGCAGGTCCGTTGGACCCCCACCTTGCCGCTCGGCCCGTGATCGAGCTAGAGCTTCGCGTAAAAAATGAGCGTGTTGCCCGTGACGAGAGATAGTTGCTGATACCTAATTTTAAGGTCCTAGGTTCATTGGTTGACCTTCCAGGTCAGGTCAATGATGCAAAAGTCGGGAAAATCGGGACCTGTCAGAATTTCGTAAATTGAGGCTGTTATGTTTTTTTTTCGGGGTTCTGATCACGAATTTCATGTCAGTTTTGATCACAGATGATGTTTTAACCCTCGCACGACCAGGCCATTTCTCATAACACGAACGACCAGGGGGGGGGGGGGGGGTTGTTACGACCCCCCCCTGGCGTTTCGAAACGGAAGGTCGTAGAGCTTAGCGGAAAAAACCAACGGATTGCTCTCAACGAGATCTCGCGATTGGTGGTATATTTTTTGGTCCTAGGTCAACATTTGACCTACTTTTGACCGGTCAAAGGTCAAATTTTCGGAAAAATAGACTTTTTCAACTTTCGGCGGCGATTGCGGCAAAACGGTGGAAGATATCGACTTGAAACCTTCACCATTGTGTTCCTTGATCAATTCTCTATCGTTTGGTATGTATTTCGTTTCCCTAGCTCTAAAAATGGCGCGTTGGGAGCGCCGGAAGTCGGGAAGGTCACAGTCGGCGGCAGAAATTCGAAAAATCAAAATTTAAATTTTTGAAATCTAATTGTATTTTTGGATTTGGGAGGTCCATTTGCTCCCTATAGAAGCTAATATTGCTGCATATTCCCATTGAGGTGACAAGAATTAGCAAAATAGTGGTTCGGGCGCTTTTCAAAAATAGTACCGGACGCTGTTCCTCTTGTGACGTCATAGCTCCGTGACCTGACCTGACCCGGTCAAATTTCTTATACCATATGATAGCCAATACTTGCCCCAACATGCATGGGAAGTTTCATCACGATCCATCAACCGATGTCCGTACCACCGGCAGGAAACCTCGGGCGTTGGCACTCAGTTTGTGAAAATCCGGCCGGAGGCTGTACCTCTTATGACGTCATAACTCCGTGACCTGACATGACCCGATCAATTTTTTTCTGCAAAAGATGCGCAAAGGTTGCCCCAGAGGGCATTGAAAATTTCAGCCCGCTACGACAAGCCGTTTAGCGTGCACTTCGAAAAAAACCTCAGGGGGGGGGGTTGATACAACCCCCCCCTAGGCGTTCTAGGGTTAATGCATTTAAGCCAGATTGGGTAAGGTCATTTCAGGTCAACCAGTAGGGATCCTACCGGATATTCATAGTACCTAGGTGTCAACCACCACTGATAGCTCCTTGCCATCTTACGAAGTCACCTGTTCAGTTGTCACTTTGATCTGAGATGCTTCCGTAAGCAAGACTACATAGTTCATTGTCTTTGTTCATTGTCTACCAAAAGCAGTGCGTAATGACTGTTCCATGTTTGCTGATTCATCAGATATGTCGCCACACAGGCACACAGAGGCATTGTAAAATTCGCTCCAAAACGTTTTGCTCCAAATAATTCGTTTCCAAAAGGCCCATACCACTTTCACATGAAAATTGTCTTACATTCCAAAAGTGGCTTAATTGCGATGCATTGTTGCTGTCGGGTAAAGAGGTGACAAAAATATTGGAAACAGTGTGTTTTTTGCAATGGGTCAGTTTATTGAGCGAGATAACTTTGCTTGCAAATGCTGAAGCATCGTTTGTTTTCGAAACGGTACTTCATCTAACTCTATTCTCCGAAGGCCATGCTACTGACATTAATAAGTTTCTACTTACCAAAACATTAGAGTAGAATAGTACGGCTGAAAACGAAATATTACCTAAATGCAATATTTAGGTATGCAAACAAAACTCATCAACAGGTGACAACCAAAGTGGGGCGTTTTACAACACCCGTGATGTAAAACGCCCCGTTTGCAGAGGTCTTGCAAAAGCTCATTCTTGCCAAATGCATCATCCAAGTGCCTTGCGTATTATTTTTTCAATTGTCGGAAGATAAGACAAACAAAATATCTAATGACGCATGGTGAAATAACCTGTTTAGCGGTGACACGCCGTTTTTCCTAAAGGGGGGGGGGGGCGTTTTGGACGGTTTTCCCCTACATACATGTTACTGAATATAGGAACCAAAAATCAATTCCATATCTTCGTTCGGGACCGAAATATAAAAAGAGGTAAATCTTTCTACCCATCTGTAGCTTAGAGAGTAGCTTAGAGAGGAAACTGATGACCCAGAGTCAAGTGCCAAATTGAACGATATGCAACATGACTCAATCGGCCAACTTCTTGACCTGAGGCCAGTTTTATCAACAGAAAAATAGCCGCCTGCCGGAATTTTTTGCCTTAACCCTCGCCGGACCTATTGGTTTTCTACATACGCGCCGGCCGAGGGGGGGGGGGGGCGGGTACGACCCCCCCTCGCCGTTTCGCCCCTGGTGGAGCTAGCGCGTCGCGGAAAAAACGAGCGTGTGCGCCGTTACGAGACGCAGACATTGGTACCCGATTTTAAGGTCCTAGGTCAACCGGTGACCTCTGAGGTCAGGTCAAGTGCCCCAGGGTACGGTTCAGTTTTTGGTGAATAACTTCAAAAAACGGCCGCAGAGCCGCGATTTTGGCAGCATCGTGTTCGCCTCGCTCAGGCGCGTCGAATGATATACTTTTTGTTCGGGTCAGGTCAACTTAGGGTGTTGACCTCAGGTCAAGGTCAGGTCAGCACCCCCAGGTCACGAAGTTGGTCGAAAGAGGTCATGTCGCATATCATTCGATTCGGCAGGTCTTCCTGAGTCCATTGGTGGCTTTCGCGACTCGCTAGCTCAATTTGCTCGGGAGCTATTTACGAAAAACTAATATGACCTTGATGACGTCATAAATGACGTCACGCAAGGTCAACATTGCAAAAGTGACGCATCTAACCTTGCAAGGAGTGCATCAAATCACGATTCTGTGTGCTTGAGATAGTTGGAGATCGTTCCCGGCGCCAGAATAGCAGTTTTCATTTTCCCCCATTGACTTATAATGGTGAGGTCACGAAAATGACCTGACCTCATATGACCTTTAGGAAAAATCCGAGATATACAAGTTGTGAGACTCATAATGGATACTAGATCCTGCAAGTTTCATTTCCCTGTGACATCTCCTCTGGCAGTGAGGGCGTTGCGAAGTTGCGACATCTGAAGACCGTGCAGAGGTTCACTTATGACGTCATAGGTCAGTGACCTGACCTGACCCAAAAATGCGGTTGGTGTCAAAAGATGCGGCTTGGATCAAAGGTCAGGTATGCCAAGTTTCAGCTCTCTATCGCCAGCGTGTTCGGAGTTATCGCGAAAAAACCCTATGGGGGGGGGCGGCACCCGCCCCCCTCGGCCTGCGAGGGTTAAGACCGCTTCACATGCGGAGCGTAAGCGCGCTGGGCACGTAAGCGGATAGGGCTTTACCGTTTACGCTCCGTATGTAAAGCAGTCTTTAGGCAAAAAAAAAAAAAAATCCGGCAATGGGCTACCTTTCTGTTGGTAAAACTGGCCTCTGAACAGCTGCCCGTTTTGAGATACTTCACATGTTTTGGAAGGCTGTGCCTGTGCCGGTTTAGAGAGTGCGTAATTAGTATTCACTGTTAAATCGGTGCATGTGTCTTGATTTTGTGAATTGCGTTTTTGAATTGGCTAGAAGTTTGGCGGAGATGAACTAAAACTTAACCTATTTCAAAAGGCACTTGGCAAAATGTGATACCACTTAAGCATTACCGGTCTCATGAACAATCCTTTGTTGCGTTTCTTTGTATCAGCACAATTAGCTGAACAATGCACTCGTTATTGCAGTCGTGGCACAGCGATGGATACATTGCAGTTGTGTTGTGTAACATCCACAGTCCATTGCGGCCCGTCGTGAAGCTGGCAGTGAACGGCGATCGCTGTGTGGGTTGCTCAGCCAGGTCTGAGAAGTGCCGCACTGGGCTGGTCGGGTGTGCCTCCGCGGGTCGGCGCTGCTCGCCGGGCCGGCTCACCGTGTCACTCGGCGCCGAACGTCTCTCTCCAGTGGAGGTGGCGCTGCCAGTGGGCGGCGCCGGCCGGCCGGCACCGGCTCACCGCCGTCAGCAGGTCCTGCTCGGTGAGCGGCTCCGAGCGGGCCAGCTGGGCGCCGTCGGCCGCGCCGGCCTGACCCGCGCGCCCCTCCAGCCGCCGCAGCAGGGCGCGCAGCGACGCCATGGCTGCCTCGCGGCACACCAGACGAATGTCTGCCGCCGAGTAGCCTTCGGTGGCCGCGGCCGCGCCCGTAAACGACAGGCCTGGCGCCAGCGGCCAGTCGGCCAGACAGCGCTCGAACACGGCCGCCCGCTCGCGCTCCGACGGCAGCCCGACCAGGACGCGCTTCTCGAGCCGGCGCAGCAGCGCCTGGTCCAGCTGCCAGGGCAGGTTGGAGGCGGCCAGCACGAACACGGCCGGCGGCGCGGCGCCGTGGCTGCCGGCCGACAGTCCGTCCAGCTGCACCAGCAGCTCCGACTTGAGCCGACGCGACGCCTCGTGCTCGGTGGCCGCGCCGCGCTGACCCATCAATGCGTCCAGCTCGTCCAGAAAGATGGTGGACGGCGCGTGGGCGCGCGCCAGCTCGAACAGCACCCGGACCATTTTCTCCGAGTCGCCGTGCCACTTGCTGACCAGCGTGGCCGCCGACACGTTGAAGAAGGTGGTGCGGCACTCGGAGGCCACCGCCTTGGCCAGCAGCGTTTTACCGTTACCGGGCGGGCCGAACAGAAGCAGCGCGCGCCACGGGGCCACCAGCGGGCCGGCGAACAGGCGCGGGTAGCGCAGCGGGTACACCACCGCCTCGCGCACCACTCGCTTGGCCGACTCGAGACCGACGATGTGCTCCCAGCGCACGCCCGGCTCGTCGAGGAACAGGTCGCGCGACACCATAGCGGCCATGGCCTGCAGCTCGGGCCCAGCCGGCGGCGGCAGCTGCAGCGTTCGCCGCCGGCCCGGCAGGGCGGCTGTGTCCGTCTCGTCATGCTCCTCGCCCTCCCCGCGGCCGGCTGCGTGCCCGCGCAGTGCGAACTCTGCAGGCGCCGGTGCCGGGGTCGGGTCGCCGGCACGCCCCAGCACGGCGGCGCGAGGCCGGGTGCGCGGCTTCACTCGGCGCGGCTCGCCGGACGCGCCGTTCGGCTCGCCGCCGCCATCGCGCCTGGTCACTTTTGGTAGCCGACCGTAGCGCAGCTGGTAGTACGCCTCGTAATCCTGAAACACTACGTCGAGGTCGGTGTTGTCGCAGACGCGGTGTTCTCTTATGCCAGGCGGGGCCTCGGTGACTAGTGCGTCGGCTGCCTCGGTGTAGCCTTCACTGCGCAGGTAGTCCAAAACTAGCACCAGAAGGGCGCGACGCCGCTGCTGCAGCCGCTTCTCGGCTGTTTCCCGTGACAGCGTATCACAGCGGATGGAGCTGAGTGTCAACTCTGACATGATCAATCGCTGCTCACTCACTCCTCACTCCTCACTATGTAATGCAATGCACCGGAGCCCGTACGGATCTTGAGAATCAAAAATCAAAATGACTTGGTAATCCTTAGGAGAATCCGTGTATCCGGACTACGTGACGTGCGTCCGTTACGTCGCCAAATTCGTTCAATACTGCCCCACTGTACCCAACGTTTACTCATTCAGGCATGGAATCCACAATCCACCCCAACCATACCCCAGCTGCTATATTGCCTTGTGTTGCCATAGCAACCAGCTGTATTAATTCGATAGGGTGCTGCGCATTCCTGATCCTTCCGTTTATGGGTGACACCGGACACGCCAAGGTATACAGAATTCGAGTGGAATGAGCAGATTGGCAATCAATGTGCATTGCCTAAGCTAACTTGCAATCATCACTCATGAATATATTAAAATGGCACTCACATCGTACCGTGTTATTAATTGCTATAGTATCGTAGCAAGGACTGGCTCCGTCATTTGAAAAAAAAGAAATTATTCTGCTTTTTGTGATGCTTTCACCCATGATTTGTTCTTTGATTTGCTTGAACATGTCATCCAATCTCCCAAAGTCAAATTTAGCCACCCCTGGCAGCTAATTGAAATGGTTTATGACAGCCCGTGTTTTAGTGTCAAATTAAGTGCACTCAGAAAGCAAACATGAAAATGGATGGACATGAAAATGGATCAGAGAAAATGGATCTGGGATCTGATCCCACGGATCCTGATCTCTGATCCAACGGGATCATAGATCAAACTCTTAAATTTATCGAGAGATCCGTAGGGATCATGGATCAGAGCCTAATTTTTGGGTTGAGATCCAGTGAGGTCATAGATCCTCGTTTACTTTTTTCAACACAGAAATAAAAAAATCACTTAATGCAACTCAAAACGCTCGATATTAGTGATTTCATGCGATTGCGCGTCCCAATCCATAGTTTTGTGGCAATTAGACATAGAAACACTTGGAAACCTGGTTCCAAATGTTGTGCATGGTGGGATCCACTCAGATCAAAGATCCATTTTCTTGGTTAATCGTCAGATCCTTAGAGATCAAAGATCCAGAATAAATTTTTTCACGTCGGATCCGGTAGGATCATAGGTCCTAACCTGCAGTTTGCTTCGATATCCATTGAGATCATAGATCCATCACTCGGATCCATGCACATGTCTGTTAAGAAGTAATGTCGCCCAATAATATCAGGGTGACCGCTGTCTGTCAGCTGTGTTCCTGTGATTCTGTGCGCCCGCTGACGTGTTAGTCCCCCGATGGTTGCAGTGATGCGGCTGACGCGGCCGACGCTCTACAGTAACCCGGTGGTGTCGTGCGACCCGCGCGACCTGCCAGGCACCACGCTGTCGGCGGCGCCGGACGTGACGCGCCTGCCGCACCTGCCGCATCTGCAGCTCGGCGAGATGCTCCTCCTGCCGCAGAGCTTCGGGTGAGCGCCGCCTGCCAATCGTCGCAGACACCTCCCTCCACCAGACACATGACTAGCGAACCGTTACGGAAAAGTTGCCTATACGTCACCTCCTTTGTGTCGACACCCGTCTTGCCGACGGCGTGTTGGCCTTTCCGGCTCTGCCCGGTTCCGCCTCTGGCAGGAAGCTGGTCTAATGGACGCCGGTCAGCGGGGGGCACGGCTCGCCACCCCGGAAATCCTGCAGATACGCGGCCTGGCTCGCGTGCTCGGGAAGGCGGCGGGCTGGGGCGATTCACGTGGTGGTGACGTTTTTGGCCTGGGCAGGGAAAACCTCTGGGGTCGGGCACTGGGTGGGACGTGTGAAAAGAATCTGCTGAGTTAACTCTGAATGACTCTCTTCAGTCTAATTTTGTATATTCTATTTCATTGAAAATGTCGAATGGTTGAGGGTGCAGATGTTGACATTAGCTGCAAACTAAGATTGGACCGCGCGAATATGGCAGTGCACTGGAGCCTTTCGGCCCTGTATCTGTACATACACAATGCGTGCAGTCACCCCGCGCTTTGTGTCGGGGAGGGGAGTCCGAGAGCCGCGCATTAGCGGTTTCCGCCCGGGCCGGTCGATAGGGGTGCCGTGGCCGGGGGCGCTCCGCCCACCCCGCGCGCCGCCGGTGCTCGTTCCGGCGGCCCGCTGGCTGCTCCTGCCGGCCACCCCGCTGGTGTCACCCCACCCACTGAGGGTCGGCGCGGCTCGGAGCGAGCGACCGACACAGAGACATTATTGTACTTTTTCCAACTGTGCGGCGCTCTACTCTACATGGAATGCTCATTGCTCACGCACATACAAGTGCGACATTGCTAGAGCATATTATATATGATAACGTAAAAACACCAAAATTGGTTTCTAACGCACAATTACTTAATCATATTATCTGTTTTGCTTTTATGTTTTGTCCTAGCTATTCCTTTCACATATGTTCCCTTTGTTTTATTCCTTTACTTTTTCCGATTATCTACAGCGGTTTATCACGCGGACAAATCTCGTCTGACCCTGTCGTTCCACGTTCTCTCCCGCAGGAGTATCTACCTGGGCGAGACGTTCTCGTGCTACCTGTCGGTGCACAACCACAGCACGGGCGCCACGGCGTGCGAGCTGACGGTGCGCGCCGAACTGCAGACGGGCTCCCAGCGGCTGACTCTGACACCCACGGCCGGCGCCGACCGGCCGGCCAGCCTGGCGCCGGCCGCCAGCCGCGACCACCTCATCCAACATGAGGTCAAGGACACCGGCGCACACATGTGAGTCATCCGAGCTCGGTGGCGCGCGCCGTTCAAGAATGACGCCTGGTATGGAGTGCGCGCGTCGTACGAAGGATTGATCTTTTACAGAGCCCGCTGAGGCTGTTCTAACGGTCTGTTGGGCTACATCATGGTCCCTATTTGTTTTTGCTTCGTTAAGTCGGCAGGGTAGCTAAACCGCCTATCTTAAAGGGTTGTTGACATGATTTCCGACTTGCCGGTTCCTAACACCAAGTCAATGTTCGCCGGGACCGGCAGACTGTCCAACAGAGACGGTAAACTGTGTCCCTGTGCAGTCACCACTGGCACGACCTGACCCTCACTGCTGCCAAAAACCGTCCCCAGACTCGTGTGCGCCATCAACTACACCACCGAGGCGGGCGTCAACATGTTCTTCCGCAAGTTCTTCAAGTTCGAGGTCCTCAAACCCCTCGACGTCAAAACAAAGTTATACAACGGGGAGGTGAGCTGTTAACCCTCGCCCGCACATGGGGGGGGGGATGCCACCCCTCGCCAGGTAGTTTTCTGCTCTGCATTAAGCATTTTTAAAGCTACAAGCCTGATTTCTCGTATAGCTGCTTTTCTATGCCTTCCCAGCGTCCACTGAAAGTTTCAAGTTCCTGTGGTTTTTGGTTTCGGAGATATGACCTTGTTTTTCAGGTCATGTCATGACCCAAATGACCAATACTCAACATCTTGCGTTGGCTATGGGTCTTGTGAGCTTCTGACACCTTGATTTCGACTTTTTTGCCAGTCTTACCTCCCACCTATCATGAAACATCTTGTTCGACAACGTACAGATGTCAGGACTCAGGGTCAGGGTCAAGGTCCAGTAGCGGCGGAACACCTTCAATCAAAGGGGGACACTGCCGACTTTTGGTCCCATTCTTTCCATGCAACGCCCATAGGGCTAATGTTAAAATGCCAAAATTAAAGGGGGGCACGGTGCCCCGGTGCCCTCCCCGTTCCGCCGCCATGTCAAGGTCAACCTAGGTCTTTAAACACATTGCGTTTTTGGCAAGCTGAATTAACTTTTCGTGAACTTTCTTTGACTGCATTTTTGGTAAAAGCTTCTCAGTTCATGATCTCATGTAATAGGGACACACAAACCAATCGGTGCACACATCAGTATACACACAGACACAGACATACACATTACACCCCCTTGTGTGCGTTCTGGAATGGGAAAATGGCATGTGCTAGCGAGGGTTAAGCCGCGGTTTTCTACCTCCTATGCATATTGTTCTACTGAAATTAATCCTTCCTTTCCCTCTTATCGTAACGAAATGTAGGTCTAACGAGCTCACGAAAATAGCGAAAATAGGCGTGGGTACGCGTTCCTACGTCGACTGGATCATGAATCACAAATGTCATTAGTCTCAGCTCTGCAGTGGGACATCATTGATTGTCGTCATTTGCCTCAGTCGGCACATGTCGATGTCCTGTCTCATATCTAAGTCATGCCCCTCCTCCTCTGTGCGCACGTGCACGCACCTGGGTCCGTTCCCGACCAGCTGAAAGCGCACGGACCCCTCTCCCCCCCCCCCCCCCCACCGGAGCTCGATCGCCCGATCATTTAGGTCGCATGGTGGGCGCACCTGTTCATGACTCCATATGGATCATAGGAGCAGTGGCGGTGCGCGTAATTTCAAATTGCCAGCATGCTTATGAAGGGCAAAGTTAGGCGGTTAGCATATAAGCGGTGAAATATGAGCCCGTTTTTTTTTTAGTTTCGTGCGCTTAATAAGAATCCCATGAATCGTTGCAATAAGCCTTGAGACAGCAGAAGAGGCACTCGAGCACGTAATGGTGTGCTGAAATCCTCGACCATGTGCCCAGACAGCAGAAAAGGCACTCGAGCACGTAATGGTGTGCTGAAATCCTCGACCATGTGCCCACTTTATCACGCTCGGTAGGTGTGAGTGCGGTGGCGCCGCGGCAGTCCTGCCCGAGCCCGGTGGAACCGTGCGACTGTAAATCACGCTGCTCTCTTTGGAGGCTCTACCCTGTACATTGGCTTTCCCTTAAAAGCCACTGATTGACCACATTGATCTCTTTTTCAGTATGATGAAAACGCTGTCTTTGTAAGTGATGCACGTGTTTGACTGCATTGCTGGGGCGTTTGGTATGGATATGTTAGCTTCTGTACTCCAACGTGGACGCTCGGGTGCCAGTATGCGATTGTCGTATGTGTGGCTATTCAAAACGGTGCGAGCACTGCTTTTTCTGCCTTATTTCAGCATCAGTTGCTACACCTTGGCGGTGCATGAGCGGGATAGGACCGATTGCTGGGTATAATTATAGTTATTTCGGCCTCCGAGACGTTACTACGTGGCCCTAGTTGATATGAGCTTTCCTGGGAGATAGAGCCATGGCCCGTATTTCAGCAGAATCAGCTGCGCTTTCGCTCGCGGCTGATGTGCCTCAGTATGACTGGGCTGATGCTGTGGTGTGGTTGAGACGTGTCTGACCACCGTAGTGTGTCTCTGTTGGTGTAACTGAACTCGCGGCTGTTCGTTCCAGTCGGATGAGGTGTGCTAGTGTGACTGAGCCGCGGCTGTCCGTTCCTACTAGTGTGACTGAGCCGCGGCTGTCCGTTCCTACTAGTGTGACTGAGCCGCGGCTGTCCGTTCCATCTGGTGTGACTGAGCCGCGGCTGTCCGTTCCTACTAGTGTGACTGAGCCGCGGCTGTCCGTTCCATCTGGTGTGACTGAGCCGCGGCTGTCCGTTCCTACTAGTGTGACTGAGTCGCGGCTGTCCGTTCCTACTAGTGTGACTGAGCCGCGGCTGTCCGTTCCATCTGGTGTGACTGAGCCGCGGCTGTCCGTTCCATCTGGTGTGACTGAGCCGCGGCTGTCCGTTCCATCTGGTGTGACTTAGCCGCGGCTGTCCGTTCCATCTGGCGTGACTGAGCCGCGGCTGTCCGTTCCATCTGGTGTGACTGAGCCGCGGCTGTCCGTTCCTACTAGTGTGACTGAGCCGCGGCTGTCCGTTCCATCTGGTGTGACTGAGCCGCGGCTGTCCGTTCCATCTGGTGTGACTTAGCCGCGGCTGTCCGTTCCATCTGGTGTGACTGAGCCGCGGCTGTCCGTTCCATCTGGTGTGACTGAGCCGCGGCTGTCCGTTCCATCTGGTGTGACTGAGCCGCGGCTGTCCGTTCCATCTGGTGGGACTGAGCCGCGGCTGTCCGTTCCATCTGGTGGGACTGAGTCGCGGCTGTCCGTTCCATCTGGTGTGACTGAGCCGCGGCTGTCCGTTCATCTGGTGTGACTGAGCCGCGGCTGTCCGTTCCATCTGGTGTGACTGAGTCGCGGCTGTCCGTTCCATCTGGTGTGACTGAGCCGCGGCTGTCCGTTCCATCTGGTGTGACTGAGCCGCGGCTGTCCGTTCCATCTGGTGTGACTGAGCCGCGGCTGTCCGTTCCATCTGGTGTGACTGAGCCGCGGCTGTCCGTTCCATCTGGTGTGACTGAGCCGCGGCTGTCCGTTCCTACTAGTGTGACTGAGCCGCGGCTGTCCGTTCCATCTGGTGTGACTGAGCCGCGGCTGTCCGTTCCATCAGGTGTGACTGAGCCGCGGCTGTCCGTTCCATCTGGTGTGACTGAGCCGCCGGCTGTCCGTTCCATCTGGTGTGACTGAGCCGCGGCTGTCCGTTCATCTGGTGTGACTGAGCCGCGGCTGTCCGTTCCATCTGGTGTGACTGAGCCGCGGCTGTCCGTTCCATCTGGTGTGACTGAGCCGCGGCTGTCCGTTCATCTGGTGTGACTGAGCCGCGGCTGTCCGTTCCTACTAGTGTGACTGAGCCGCGGCTGTCCGTTCCTACTAGTGTGACTGAGCCGCGGCTGTCCGTTCCATCTGGCGTGACTGAGCCGCGGCTGTCCGTTCCTACTAGTGTGACTGAGCCGCGGCTGTCCGTTCCATCTGGTGTGACTGAGCTGCGGCTGTCCGTTCCTACTAGTGTGACTGAGCCGCGGCTGTCCGTTCCATCTGTTGTGACTGAGTCGCGGCTGTCCGTTCCTACTAGTGAGACTGAGCCGCGGCTGTCTTTTCCAGTCGGACGAGGTGTGTCTGGAGGCGCAGATTCAGAACGTCACGCCATCCGCCATCTGTATGGAGACAGTCACTCTGGAGCCGTCGCCGCTCTTTGACGGTGAGATGCCGCCGACAGTAGGATCACTTTCTTGGCACTGTGGAACGAATTCAGTCTAAAAGTGAGAAAAGTAATGGCGTGAGAACCAAATTCACTTCGAATGTGTTGTTTTTCCATGCGGTTATGTAATCAGTATAACTTTTTGCCCTATCCCCTATCCCAATTTTGCCGTTTTACTCTTTTTTACATGCGTACTTATTTCTTTTTAAGAAGTAAGTTTTCAAGTAACTGATTGTCTGTCCGTTTATCTATTTCTATCGTTGCACCGGCAGCTGTGGACCTGAACACGAGCGCGGAGGGGGACGGCTCTGTGTTCGGCGCCAGCGGCTGGCTGGGACCCCAGGACAGCCGGCAGTACCTGTTCTGTCTGCGGCCGCGGCCCGAGCTGCGGCTCGCCTCCGCCAAACAGCTCAAGGGCGTCACCAACATGGGCAAACTGGACATCACGTGGCGCACCAACCTGGGCGAGCGCGGCCGGCTGCAGACGAGTCAGCTGCAGCGCATGGTACGCCTCCTCTGCGGGGAGCGGCGGGGATGATATGCCTCCTCTGCGGGGAGCGGCGGGGATGCTTGCGCCTTGCAGTGGCTGATATGAGAGAGAAGGGAGAGTTTTTAGCTTTGAATGAGGGGATGCGTTGACAGTTGTAATGTGCAGGAACAAAGTTTGAATGAGCCATGAGGAGTCATGGACCGAGGTTCTCTCCATTAGTCAGGTCACATAGTTACCCTTACGGGAATGCCACGATGTCGAGCGTGTTTGAGACGAAGCCACTGTGGTTGGACGCCGTCCGTTAGCTGCATTTAGTGGGTAGCAGTGACGAATCTCGTCGCTCTTATGCCGAGAAAAATTCCAGTTACAAACCCTGCAATAATTAGTGTGTTTAGTTCAGCTGCAGCTGAAGACTGCAGATGCGTGTCAGACGTGAACTGTGATGGAGACCGCTGCCCAGTGCCCACTACAGTCGTGCTGTGTTCCAGGCGCCGACCTACGGGGACCTGCGGCTCACCATTGAGGACATCCCCAGTGTGGTAGCTCTCGACCAGACGTTCACGTTCACGTGCCGCGTGCACAACGCCAGGTCAGTCAGCGGCGCACTACCTTCCCACTGATTGCCGTATCGCTGCCAGAGGAGAGTATGTTGTGTAGCGAAATAGGAAACACTGCGACTCGTGCACTGTGGAATGGTGAATGTGATCGGCATTTTCTGAGCAGCAGGACAATTTGCCCAG
Organism: Amphibalanus amphitrite; assembly: GCF_019059575.1. Classification (NCBI taxonomy): domain Eukaryota; kingdom Metazoa; phylum Arthropoda; class Thecostraca; order Balanomorpha; family Balanidae; genus Amphibalanus; species Amphibalanus amphitrite. Next base: position 413,267 of record NW_024881774.1, read on the forward strand.
GTCTCAGGTTAAAAGTACGATGCTTGCGTGCTTAATAGCCGATCCATCATACCACGTCACGATGATTGATTTGACATGAATTTGAGAGACGATCGGTGGTCCTCGGCTGGGTCGTTAGCGGTCGGTGTGTCGGTGTGTCAGACCAGGGCGGCCGTGACTGCGCCCGGCAGTACCCGACCGCCAGTCCGCCGATCGGCCCGGCACGTCTGACCGCGACCGATGTCCGCCGGTAGTGACCGTGTGTTTGCCGATAGTGATCGACTGCACTGGCGGCCGCGACTGACAGTGTCTCCGCCGGCAGTGACCGCACGCTGGCACTGGCGCTGCGTCTGGAGACTCCGTCGGCCGGTCTGGTATGGCGCGGGGTCAGCGGCCGGCCGCTGGGTCGGCTGGCGGCCGGCGCCAGCGCCACCGTACCTCTCACGCTCACGGCGCGCCGGCTCGGTCTGCAGCCGGTCACCGGTGTGCGGCTGCTGGACGCCGCGCTCAACCGGCCCTACGACTACGAAAACCTGGCACAGGTGTTTGTGGCGGCTCCGGCGCCGGCCGAGCGGCAACCGGAGACCGCGGCCTGCTGAGGGAGCGTGTCCGGCAGCCGGAGACCGCCGCCTGCTGAGGGAGCGTGCCCGGCAGCCGGGGACCGCGGCCTGCTGAGGGAGCGTGTCCGGCAGCCGGAGACCGCCGCCTGCTGAGGGAGCGTGCCCGGCAGCCGGGGACCGCGGCCTGCTGAGGGAGCGTGTCCGGCAGCCGGAGACCGCGGCCTGCTGAGGGAGCGTGCTCTGGCAGCCGGAGACCGGAGTTTGCTGGGGGGGGGGGGGGGCGGCAGCCTTAGTCTGCTGAGGGAGAGTGCCCTGGCAGCTGCAGACCGTGGTCTGCTAAGGGGGAGCGTGCTGCCCGGATCGGTGGTCAAAGATCTATATCCAATATCTATATATGTTGATGGAAGATGAATACATTCCCTATATGCTCTGTGATTGTCAGCGTTTGCGTATCCCATCAGCATTAGCTCATTCCAGTCCAACTAGCGAATCATTGACCTTTTGAACCCAGCATTCCTTGTGGGGGAAGAGGCGTGGATGTCGGTTTTCAACGATCTGCCATCGTTCGAATCCGATGAAAAATCGTTCCTTGGGCTTTAAATAATTACATGTTTTGAATGCTAAACCGGCATTTGGTGCTGTTTAAATTGTCGTACTGAAAGTTTCCCATTCAATTACCACGGTTTACAGAAAGGTATCCAATTATTCCTCTGCTACCGACAAAGGCTCTGGCTGGTTTGTAATTCGTGTTGACCAATAACACCATCATCATCGTTACACGTCTACAGTTTTCGGTTTATTCGTCAACGATCGTTTTTGTGCCGGTGGGCAGAGTCAATCACGTCCTAAAACAGTTCAGCGCCGGCGTTGACACGACAAAAGCGTGCGGGGCGCTCCGACGTCCGGCGGACACCAACACGTACAGAGAGGAGACACGGGCGCGCGGCGGGACGGCCAGCAGTGGGTGGCCGGCCAGTCGGCCTCCCCCGCCGGCCCGGCTCCTGGAGAAGCGAAGCATAGCGCGCGGCAGTCGGCTGTGCCACAATGAAAGCGCCAATAGGCGCGAAAATCAGTAGAAAGTAATACCTGGAAACAGAACAGCAGTATCCAATTAGTTACGGATCCATGAAAATCACAACGGGCAAAACATGGAAAGGGTTCTTCGGCCGATGCTGCATTTAGAGACAATGCATTTCGTCAACAAATAACAAATTCGTCTGATAGTAAGCAAAAAGTGATATTCGACAACCAGCTGCAACCAAAATTCACCAGTCAAAGTTACATAATTAGCGTCAGCTGGTTTTCCCGTGTCTTTTTGACAACGATCAAAGTATCAATAAAGCCGAGGAAACAGCAGTCAAAACAAATCGCGATGGAATAGAAATTGACATCCTACATTTCCAATTGGCCTGTTCGGGTTGAATTACACTCGGTAGGCAGGTAGAGATAGATACCTTTGTTAAAGCACACTGCATGACGACTTTTCGCGGAAGGGGTTGGCCTTCTGAGACGAGAAGCCCACCAGTAGGTAGTCATCCTGCTCGTGGTCGGTGATGTATTTCTGAAAACAGACCGACGTCGGGGTTGAAGAATGCCCAGTTTATCACCAACTTTTCGACGGCGTCAGCCAATCACCGACTAATTAACAGTTCCTTAAGTCGCATTTCTGATGGAAGATGGCATTCTTCTGCATAAACAATAATTTGGCAACCTCAAATGAAGTTACGAAGCGACGAGCTTATGTACCTTTGATCTAGACTGAAAAAGCATTCTAGCAGGAGGCGATAACAATAAACAATTAACTTAGCTTTGCAGATGCACTTCAAACGGAATCGTTCCAAACAAGTTTCGAGCTTGACAATTATTTGTTCATAGCATGAAACAAGTCCAATTTCAAGCCAAATAGTCATTGTCTTGTAGGAAGTATCATTAGAATATATGACCTCCTCGGAAAATGACCAAATGAGTGAAAATGATTATTTATTGATGAATTGATGATGCCAGCAAGCATGTATTTAGATGAATATGCTTTTGCCAATCTGGTTGTACCGAACTTCTGCTCATGTGTAAGTACCTTTTAGGGTGTAGCTATATTTTTGCTTTTTAATGTGCATGCTTTTTAAGTGCATAGGGTGTATGATCAGATGTTTTGTTGATGTTTTGTTGTTCGATATTGTTGTATACGATTTGATACGTTTATACGATTAAAGCGATGCGAACCTCGAAGTGTGATGTTAGCCCTGCATGACGACCACGAGACAAACGAATTTTGAATTTTCACTTTCTACAGGCAGTCGATAATTGTTGCGCATTTCACTCACTACTTTTGCCTTGTACGATTTAACGAATTCGATTTAGATGAAGGTCTGTGACCGAAATATCATCAATTCATCAATAAATAATCATTTTCACTCATTTGGTCATTTTCCGAGGAGAAGGTCATATATTCTAATGATACTTCCTACATTTATCATGCTCCTCGCAGCAGCTCTCAACGATATAGTCATTGTCTTATGACTCTTATCTAATGCTAGCGCGAGGCGGAAAGGAAGGCATCTCCCAGACCAACGGCATCACGGGCCGCGGGGGATTTGCGCCCGGCGGCGCCGTTCGGCCCGAGCGGCTGGCGCCGTACAGACCTTGATGTCCTCCACGGCGATGGAGACGTTGATGCGCCGAATGTTGGCCTCGCGGCGTAGCTGGTCCACCAGGATACGCTGCTGCTGTACGTTCGACATCTGCCACCAAACAGGACGATAAGCGACACGGACAGACGGGCAACGCACAATGCATCCGGTTCCCGGCAGCTACCAATGCTCAGAGCCGTAACTTTCCCGGACACTCACACCTACACACGGCGAAAACGAACACTTTTTTGAAGGGACATGATTAATCGCCTTTGCAATTTGGGCAGTGATGTTGGGACATCGCACGTCTTTAAACGAAATTTGTTAACATAATTTCAGTGATGAGAGAGAACTTTGTCGATTAACCCGCGCCCTGCTGGGGGTCCTGGATTTCCACGCCCTGCTGGGGGGGGGGGTGTTTGAACACCCCCCCTTGTAACTCGGCTCCTGAGCCACGTAGCGATACGCGGAAGGCGGCGTTCGAAAGAGCGTAAAAAATAATGACGAAATCACTTCGGTCAATTTTTTGGTCAGGTCAAAGGTCAGGTCACCAGAGGTCATTGAAGGCAAAATTTCGCCGATTTCCAGGTCGAATGTCGAAAATTTCCAAGAAGCCAACGCATAACTCGGGAACCAATAGAGCTACAGCGCCGCGGAAAAGCGCATTCGATAGCCCTATTAACGCCCTATCTGAGTAATTCTCTCAGATTTGACCTAACGTCAACGGTTTTGCCTGCAGGGGGCAAAAACTGCAAAAATAGCCGATTTTTTCGACAACAGTTTTTCTGCAATAACTTTTGACCCAAGCCTTGTACGAGCTTACTTTTACCGGCATCGTGTTCCTCTCGTCAAGACGCATCGAATGAACTATGACTTGACCTTGAAAGGTCAACTTGAAAATTTGACCTCAGGTCAAGGTCATGACCTGACCGGACAGGGTCATGTTGCATATCAGTCGATCCGTATCGTCGAGCTGAACACATCTAAGGCGTTTTCATCGCTCTAGCATGCCTCTATCAAAAGTTATTTGCGAAAAACTGTTAGATACCATTCGTGACCTAAGATGACCTCAGGGCATAAACAAGGGTCACGGACACCATTTTCAAGTTCAGTGTGTCTAAACCACTTGTAATTCGGTGTTTGGGAGTGTTTATAATGTCTTTCATCCAAAAGAGGCGCATTTCAATTTTCTCCCATTGACTTATAATGGGGAGGTCGCAAAATTGACCTGACCTTAGGTCATCGATATCAAAATTCTGAGATATACATTTTGTACATGCTATTGCTCTTAGCAATCGCTGAAAGTTTCAACGCGATCGGTCACTCGGTGTAGCTATGACAGACATTGAAAGTTTTTATGAGGTGAGGTCACTTCAAGTGACCTGGTGACCTGACCTTGAATGACCTTGGTCTGAAATTTTCACAACATGTGTAGAATTGATGTATGATAAGGTGTACCAAAAACGGCGGCGCTCCGCGCCGCCGTTTTTGAGATATTCGCGAAAAACCACAAGGGGGGGGGGGTGTTCAAACACCCCCCCAGCAGGGCGCGGGTTAAGCTACTCATGATTAGTAGTTTCAAGGGAAGATCAGCCCTCCGTTGTTGAATTCAGACATAAAACAGAAAACTGAGCTTCGTTAAACAACTGAATCCACCGATACTACCTAGGACCAGGAACGGTGTCAGCGGCGAGGCGTTGGCCACCACCATTCGCCGTCAGAACCTGAGGGACGCTGCCTGTGCAACACACCAACACACGCAGGTGGGCCCACACCGGTGCCTCTTTGTCCCGGCGACCCGTCCAGGTCCCCAAGGTGGCTGTGAAGAGTGTCCCGGCTGTGGCGGTGTGCGCACTTCGTCCCGGCAGCGGCGCACCGTGCGTGGGGAGGCGTGGGTGCCGAGCAAAGTGGCCAAGAAAGCCGCAGCTCGGCTGGTGTAACTGTGCTCGGAGGCGCGGCGACCACATCCGTCCCACCGACCACCACTGGCACAAATCACACGGGAAATAAAAATCCAGCGCCGTGTGCATTGTGTGCTATACTAGTGTCACTAAAAGCAGATATAATGATACAACACGGCTGAAGACCGGAGACGCCAGACAAAGCATTTTCTGTACCTATTACTGGTTGACAAATGCCTTAATGTCGCGCATCAGCATCGCGTAATAATTGGTGGGAAAAGCGGTGTCATTCGCCTGATCTTGCAATATGTGACTATTGACTTGTGTTCGATGAAATACGCTGAACGTTCCTTAGGTGCTTTTACGAGAGAGAGAGGGAGGCAGTGCGACCATGCCCATTCAGCCATGCTTGTGGCGATATGGTGCATTTCGGCAAACTGTTTACCTGCATACTTGGGAGTACTACAGCCATGATCCTGGAATAGTCCTATAACATCAACACATGATAGACAGAAAGATAGTGAAGCTGTTGTAAAGTGACACATGTATGCACATAAAAGGGTAAGTCACAACAGTAACTACCTCTCTTGCTTGCAGGGGATACAACAGTGAGAAAGAAACACATAAAGCTAACAGTAGATAACAATCAATTACATGAATAACCACAAGACAAAAGCACACAAATACAACATTATGACACTATTGTCAAGTATTCCATCAATATGAGAAGATCATGCAATAGCTGACACCCCACACTGGTAAGTGGTACAGCTACACATTGGCACACCTTTCACTTTTCAGTGATCAGTGCTCCAGTTTAAGTCCTTGGACATACAATAATGCATACACAGCCTGCTCTTGGCTATGGTATGAGTGGGGATATAATGTGTGTGTGTGTGGGGGGGGGAGGGGTAGCAATGTTTAATGGCAAATGTGACATACCAAACTTCACCGATAGACAATGCAATGTATCTGTTTTTGTCACTCCTATGGAAGAAATAAATGGGGAGGAGCTTGGATGAGTATTGAGTACTGTTTACAGACCTCAAGAACATTTCTGAGAGAACATTTCTAAGGTCGAAAAAACGCATGAATTATTATAAGTTATCTTGAGACAAAATAGTGGATTCCAAATGCCCAATACCAAGCACACTTTACAGGCGAAAGGCTATTCCACGTGTACAGAACTACAGAGGGGAAAACCAGGCCCAGCCACTGCCCACTGGAAGAAAATTGCCTTTTCACAAAACTGGCCAATACCTCCCGGGTCTCCCCTATCAAAAAAGGGAAGAATTTTAACTTGGGGAATTTGTTAAAGGTCCAGCCTCTTGAGCCATTTCACAGCATTCTTCTAGTGGTTACTAATTTGTTAAGTGTCAATGGAAGCCTCAACAAACTGCATTGCTTGCTTTGAAATTTGTTGATGATTCCTTGGACACCAAAAGTGCTCATAGCCACTTTTAGCTGCCAGTAGTGTGGTATGAAACAGTATTTCAGGGGGAATACATATAACATAAGTAAGGCAAAAGTTGAGCTAAGGGAAGCTGAGGAAAGCTGAGGAAGGAATGAAGTCCAAAGGAAGCTGAAAAAAGCAATGAAAACAGCATTTTCATGGGGAAGGTCATGGCTAGAGGGGCTTATAAAGGTTTTGAGAAACAACAGAACAAACTAGCCTGCTTTCATGGAAAGTACCTCAGCATTTTGAGGTCAGTTGGGCAAACTAGACCTTTGGAATCAAAATATGGAGGCATCAAAAGATTGATTCCTTATGACCATATTTGGGCATAAATGCAGACCATTTCTAACTTACCAATCACATAAAAATAAGAGAGTGTTTCAAGAAGGAGCATGCCTGATCTTGAACAGAAATGCTGGAACTATCTCCTAAGCAAAATAATATTGCTCCTATCATAACAATATGAATTCTATAGGTAGTGAAAGGCAATCAAGGAATTGATTCACTTTAAACAGATAATCATAATATTGATTCCCCATCAGCTGGCTAATCATTATTTTGATTCACAGGTAACGTTAACAGATAGGCAACAATGACTTAGAAGAATACAGCATTTATCTTGCTATTATTCTCATTTAGTGGTATCCTCAGCACCACAACAGATACCTATAGCATTGTTGTACTTTACCTTCACTACATTTGATAACAATTCACAATCTTTAAATGTCAAGAATACAAAAACTGAAGCAACAGGTAAAAACCATATAAATAATATAAAATCACTACAACAATGCTAATTAGGGGTTTAAAAATTTCATTTTGCCATTTTACACAAATACTGATTGTTTAGTATGTGATTCATGGTACAAAAATAACATACAGCGTGATTTCCTCATAACAGCTTTTACGTGATGGACAGTGGCTCTGTCTTTTTCCCATTCACAAGGCCAAAGGGACAATTTCTTAGCTTTGAGGTAACACTTTTTGCAAACCTACCACATTTTTCTACCTTTTTAAAGAAAAATCTCACCGTCATGGGCCTTTTTTTCAACCGTAACAGTACATTTGAAGTCAAAAGTGTACCCAAATGAATCAAAAAATTGATTCCATGCCCATATTTGGTCATGGCTCCTCCCACCAGAATCAAATTATTGATGCCTCCATATTTTAATTCCAAAAGTCTAGTTTGCCCAACTGAGGTGAGAGGTGGGATAAGAGCTGTTTTCATATTGCTCATACTAAACGCCGTTTTCCTATCGCCATTTTCAAATCAATTCGCCAAATTTAATCAAATCACGCTAATTCCTAGTGGATCATTCTCATTGGATTGGTAGAGCATTGGAGCGCTAATCCAAAGGCCCGGGGTTCAAATCCCATCCCCGTACAGCCCAAATCTTTAACGAGCTTGCAAAAGATGACTGATGTCATCACTGTCAACCGTGGAAGCCGTATGGCTACCCATCTATGCTGGAGTACGAAAAACATCATCTCATAATTCCTAGTGGAAAATGGAACTTTTTTCTCTCCAATAAGTGGACGTGATACCGCAAGAACCGGCTTGTTATACCGTTTTTCACCCTTAGTAGCGGGAGCTGCATTTATGCCCATACATGGTCATCAAAAGTCCATTTATTGACCAATCGATTTTTGGATCTTCACCTCGTAGTTTCCCAAACTGAAATAAGAAAACAGGCAGTGCGCTGATGTACAATACGACAATGCCGCAGCCCCCATTACACAGCAAAGAATGAGGGTGTGATGTTGCTTGACAAAATTAAGCATTTTGGCATTCAAAACTGCTTCCATCCAACAATAAACATTCAAAGTCCTCCTATATCCCATCACCCACACATCAAAATAGGTAATCCATCATTCCATAATCCATCTTTGACCACGCCCTGACCCAAAACAAACTTCCTCCAGCAAAAGACCTTGGAGCATCGGCACTGGTGATCAAATACACACATGTGACTGAGGAGAAATTACATGGAATTTATCAAAAAACATTCCTACCTTTGACGGCCCCTCCTTTTTCTCAATTGACCGAATTGAGTTTTTTTTTTATTTCCTTCAGTAAACAAGCCAAAGCGATGCGACGAACCAGGGTATCGACGAACTGCGCCAATTTCGTCCTATTTAACAGGGCGCAAGGTTTCAATAATTACAAGCGAACTTTTGATTAAAATACAGCGATTTCGGCGGGCGTCTAAAAAAACAGACAGCCATAAGGCTAACAAACGAGAACATACCCGGCAACTGTAAGGCCATTTTCAACATTTCACGGGCCATTCAACAGGAGAGGATAAGCCACCATGAAAGCGTTTTTTGCCATTGCTTTCCTCTAAGTAGACCAATCGGGCCAAGTCAACCCAAAACCATCGGATCCCTGCTTCCCAGTGGCGGATTCAGGGGAGGGCAAAATGGGCATTTGCCCTCCCCAAAGCTAAATCATGTGGGCAAGACTGTCCTTTTGCCCCTCCCAAAGCATGTAGAGATGATAAAATTGAATATGGCGTCGAGGGCTATCTGGACGTAAAGCAGGACTTTCGGTGACGGCCATTCCGAAGGAAGGAGCTGGACGTTCGCTGCTGATGACTTATGCCAGAATGCTGTAAATAGATCAAACTCCCTGAACTGATTGCATGTAGATAGTGTGGCGTTGTAAAGTCGCTTGGTCATCTCGGTGCTCAAGGGCAGCGGAAATCCGCGGATAGAGGGTGCAGGGGTTTCAGCTCCAGACCCATGGAAAAACATTGGAGTGCAAACATAGCTTTTTGCACCCCCCAAAAGCCGTATAAGAGGCCTGTCACACCACCAAATACATTTTCTCCCAAAGACCAGTGATCGGGAAACGAACGATCATGTGGGATCACCGATCATCAGACGTCCAGTTGTTGGTCAGGAGCGCCCTATGCTGGTCTTTGGGGCCCTCACCGGCTAGGAGTGTCCCGAACCGCGTTTGGTGCCCCATGACGGCATCTGAGGACCCCACGGAGACTCCAGGGGTTACGCTGCCTCTGAGGGCCCCCACGTCGGTCTCTGAGGGCCCTCGTGACACGGTCCTAGACCCATCTCAGGTCTGAGTGCCCATGGGCTTTAGATGACCCACGACGGCCTCTGAGGGCCCCAACACAACCAGGCTGCAGGAGCTATGCTGGCATCTGAGGAACCTGTGACGGTCTCTTGATGGCCCTAACGATGGACTCTGATGGCCTTACCACAGCCTCTGAGGGCCTTGCAAAGATATCTGAGGGCCCAGGGCCTATGAAAACCGTCATGATGGCCAAGGATCTTCATGACGACCTCTGATGGTCCTCTTGAAGGCTTCTAAGGGCCCTCACAACGACTTCCACACTGATTCCGCCCGAGACGGACGGTCCCTGAGGGCCCTCACGACGACCTCTAGGACCCAACGCAAGCTTCAAATGCCCACGCTGGCATCTGAGGGCCCCACGACGGCCTCTGATCGGGCCTCAATGCAGGCAGACTGCAGGGGTCATGCTGACCTCTGAGAGTCCTGTAACGAAGGCTCCAAGGGCCCACGGTGGCCTATGAAGAACCCTATGAAGAACTTTCAAGACTCGAGCCTACGCTGCTTTCTGAAACCCTTCAGCACCTTCTGAGGAACCGACCCTGGTCGGGGCTCATTCAATCTGAGAAGTCGTGAAGGTCTCTGGAGGAGCCTCCATTGAGTCATTCAGTTTCCAGAGGTTTTTGACGGTCTTGTATGTATGTATGTATGTATGTATGTATGATGTATGTATGTATGTATGTATGCATGTATTGACACCAAAAGCCTTCCACATATGGCGTGGCGATTACGGCTTGTAAGTAAGAGCGGACCCGTAGGGCTCTCAAAGGTCCACTGCGGATCCAGAAAAGTGGTTTGAGGCTTGCGGGTGGTGGTTAGCATAAGAAAAATCACCCAGTAAAAAAAAACTTGTCGCATTTCACTTATTTAGGTATGCTGTGATTTTGTGAGGTTCACTGAAATATGCAAACATTTTGGATAACTTCCTGTATGGATTGTTTCCTTAACCCGCGCACCGACGGGGGGGGGGCGGATATCCGCCCCCCCCCTGAGGTTTTTCGCGAATAGCGGGAAAACCGCGGCGCGTAGCGCCGCGAAATTTAGTATGACTATTCCCTTATCAATTTTACACATGGTGTGCAAGTTTGAACCTCCTACCTTTCAAGGTCAGGTCACCAGGTCACTTTGAATGACCCAACCTCAAGTCACTTTTTTGCAACTTTGTCACCGTGCCAGAGCTACAGTAGATGTCGGAGGCCTTTGAAAGTCGCAGGATGTTATTAGGTCATTAGTAGCTACAATTTGTATATCTCGAAATTTTGATATCGGTGACCTAAGGTCAGGTCAATTTCGCGACCTCCCCATTATAAGTCAATGGGGGAAAAATCAACTCCCTGTTTTTACCACTAAAACGGGTAGGAATGGCCCCATATACCATACATGACTTCATATACGATCAACCTTCACTACCTTGAGGTCTGTTTTGCTGTTGGGCAGCTGTGAGGTCATGTGACGTCATCAAAGGTCACCAAAGGTTTTTGGCCAATAACTCCGTACAGGAACAAGATACAGACGCGTGGATGGTCTCATTGTGTTCAGCTCGTCAAGACGCATCGAATGATATACATGATGACCTCGAGGTCACGTGACCTGAGGTCAACCTTTGACCTTGACCTTTCGAGGTCAACATGTATATCATTCGATGCGGATTGACGAGAGGATCACGATGATGCCCTTAGTTTGTTCCTATCTTGACTAATTCGAAAGTTATTCGAGAAAAACTCTCTCCATATTTAGCGCCGCCATTTTGACTTTTTTGACCCCTGTGACGTCATCTTTGACCTGACCTGAAAATGACCTTAGTAAAAATTGTAGATCTTGACCGTGCGTATCCGATGCCGTTTACCGCTTGTCGCTATCTTGCTTCGTTCTCGAGATCTCAGGGGGGGGCGGTCATCCGCCCCCCCCCGTCGGTACTAAGTTGGCGCAGACCCCCGTCGGTGCGCGGGTTAACTTTTGGTTTTCATAAATCGATGATTGGCAGCTTGAAAAAGTAAAGGGGCCCAAAACCTTCAGTGGGGCCCCTTGAGAAAATTTTGCATCCCCATTCCAAATTTATCTTGCATTCCTCCCAGTGCGGGGTGGATAGGGGTCGTCGGATAGGTCGGAAACTCTTGCCCTCCCCAAACGGATCGGCTGGATCCGCCCCTGCTGCGTCCTTCCTTACTTGAAGACGGGCTCTATCCCACCGACGGCCATGTAAACAGTAGGCTTATAAAGGGCCCATAGTCCATACAGCCAATCTTAAAAATTTATAAGTATTCGAAGCAGGCACGTACCCAGGATTTCGCCCAGGAGGGGGCCACCTGCTTCCGAAGGGGCCCTTAGGTCACCCGGGGGCCTCCAGGCCGCCCAGGCGACCAGGGGCCCCAGGCAACCAGGGGCCCCATGCGACCAGGCCCCGCTACCAGGGGCCCCCTTGGCGACTAGGGGCCCCAGGCGATCAGGGGCCCCCAGGGCCTCCTCTAAGGAATTTTCACTGGGGGGCCAGAGGCTCAGAAGCCAAACCTAGGGTACCCCCAAATCCGGTTTTCTCATCGGATTTAGGCCACTTATTTTTCGTCACAGCCCTGATGCCATGATTTTTATTTTTATTTTGAAAATAAAAATAAAGAAATAGTAGGCCGCCTGACCCTATACCGGTGGATCCAGACCGTCACAGGCAGGGTGACATTTGGGGTAAATATCCCCCGCGCAGCGTCCGAAATTTCCGGCTTTCCGAAAATGAAACAAAATACCTTTATTAAAAAGTACTAAACGGCACAGCAGTGCGTAAGGAATCTAACTGACCGCAGAAAGTGTGAGGGCTTAGGTATCGATTTCCCAAACGTTGCAAAACAGCTACCTGCCTGAAAACAGCTCACCATCCTAAAAAGCTACTTGCCTGAAAATGACTCAAGAAACAGGCCACAGGTCAATGAGAATGAGGGTCAGGGAACAGGGTAATTACAATTTCAGGAAAATGTGTATAATTGAAGTGAGGACGAGAATACCTACTAAAACTTTTGCCAGCTGGGCCGCTTTTTACGCGAGTTGTTCGCAAAAAAACCTAGGGGTGGGGTATATCATACCCCTCAATAAGTGAGAGGGCTTATCGCTGCTAGTCCCAAACACTGGGGAAAAAACTTTTATATCGTGCTATAAAGCTCAGCCGCACTCTTATTTGACCGTAGAAAAATTTATCTTCAAGAATAAACCCGTCTCCCGAAAAAACAATACTTCTCCGTGTTAAACCGTAAGCGCTTGACTGATTGAGACTAAAGAGGGCGACCGTTCGGCCTGTTTCCTTCTCAAAGTGATGCCCCGTTCGGGGGGTCGATTGAGTCGGCGTTCGATTGTAAAATCTGCCATGTCTGACCTCATTCCGCGGCTCATCCTAGGCGGATCTGTAAAAAAACCTGTAGATAAGAAACTAACGATATAAGGAAACTAAAATTAGTAACGTTGTGATCCAGGAGATAGTCTGGATTGTTTGTTTGGTAAGCTTATTGTAAGTAGGTATAATATTATTTAGTGGCCGAGAGCCGTGAAGGATGCACGGCTAAATCGTGTTCCCGGCTGTGGCGGGAAGCGGTCGCGCGTCGGCGCGCGAGCAGAGCAGAGCAGAGCGCTGGGCAGAGGGTGTGTGTGTGGAGCGCGGCCGGAGGCGCGGCTGGTTGTGTGTTGTGTGTTCGGTCAAGCTGAATGATGCAGACAATGGGGTGTCAAATGGTCCCAGCTCTGGCGCGGGTTCCTTGGAGGATTTGGTCGATCTGTCTGATGTGTCGCTAACGAGTCAGCAGCGGGAAAAGTTCTTTGCTCTGTTGCGCCGGTACCCCTCGTTGTTCTCAGACCAGCTTGGTCACGGCTCACTAGTTGAGCACGTAATCGACACGGGCACTGCCAAGCCGGTGCGATCAGCTCCCAGACGAATTCCCCCACACCTGGAGACAGAAGTAAAGCAGCGCGTGCAGGATATGGTAGATCAGGGGGTGCTGGAGCCGTCTGATGGCACTTGGTCATCACCGGTAGTCCTGGTGAAGAAAAGAGACGGTTCTGTGCGAATTTGTGGGGATTTTCGAAAACTTAACCGCGTGTGCCAGGTGCCAGCCTTTCCAATCCCAAGGGTTGATGTCCTACTTGACAGTCTGGGAGGTAACTCTTTGTTTTCGGTGCTCGATCTAAAAAGCGGGTACAACCAGATGAGCATCCGAAAGGAGGATCGATCCAAAACGTCCATCACGTTGCCGTTTGGGCTTTGGCAATACACAACGTGCCCATATGGCCTCAGTGGTGCCCCGAGTTCGTTCGCCAGACTGTTGAGTCTTGTATTGGGTGATTTGGCTCCCACTGATGCAGTGAGCTACTTTGATGACATTTTGGTTTTCTCTGGCGATTTTGACACGCATCTTTCACGTCTTGAGGTGTTCCGTCGTCTGTCGGCTGCGAATTTGACTCTCAACCTCTCAAAGTGCAAATTCTTTCAATCAGAGATCACTTACCTGGGTCACGTGGTGTCGTCTAATGGGGTCAGTCCCGATCCAGAAAAGGTAGACAAAGTAAAGGATTGGCCGGTGCCTATGAATGAGAAGGCATTGTCACAGTTCTTGGGATTGGCAACGTACTTTAAACGGTACATCAAAGATTTTGCTGCTATCGCGGCTCCGCTGCATCACCTCACCAGGAAAGACGTAGACTTCCATTGGGATGCGAAGGCTCAGATGGCTTTTGACTCGCTAAAGGCGGCGCTGTGCACGGCTCCGGTTCTGAAATACCCTGACTTTTCCCCGGGAGCGAGCGAATTCGTACTAGACGTGGATTGTTCAGGGTCAAAGATGGGCGCGGTTCTGCTGCAGAGGGATGGACAAGGTGAGCGGGCAGTGGCATTTGACAGTAAAAGCCTGTCTAAATCCCAGCGGCAATATTCAGTCACTAAAAAGGAGCTACTCGCAGCTGTGACGTTTGTGCAGCAGTTCCGACATTACCTTTTGGGTCGTAAGTTCACGCTCCGCACAGACCATGCCGCTCTGCAGTGGCTTGTGAATTTCAGAAACCCTGACGGGCTTCTGGCGCGGTGGCTGGAGATTTTGGGCGAGTTTCAGTTTGAGATTGTTCATCGGCCAGGTAGGCTACATGAGGCTCCGGATGCGCTCAGTCGGAGGCCGGACCCCACGCAGGAGGTGTCTACACAGACAGACACAATGGATTTTCAGTCGCCTCCCGTCGCAGCTCGCCACGTTCAGTCCATGTGGCCTTCTGATTTCATGTGTTCGGCGCAGAACTCAGACCCCGCCATGGCGGAGGTGAAGAGGCAGCTTGCTGGGAGCACACAGCGGCCCTCCCAGTCCTCCGTGTCAAAGGGCGCTCTGCCGTACTGGAGGCAGTGGTCACGTCTGCGTTTGATTGATAATGTTCTGTACAGAGTGTTCCGGGCTGGGCCGAGGGGGCACGACCAGCTGCAGCTGGTAGTCCCACCCCAGCTCGTGCCTGTGGTGCTGGGGTCGTTTCATGATGGTCCGTCGGGTGGGCACTTCAACGCTTCAAAGCTGGCGAAAGTCGCGCGACTCAGGTTTTGGTGGCCGCTCCTGGAGCGTACGGTGACTGAGTTTTGCGAACAGTGCCGCCGCTGTGCCTCGCGAAACTCTCCGACTCCCCGCCCATGTGCGAGTATGGGGCAGTTGTCTGCGTCCGAGCCGATGGAGCTGGTGTCCATGGACCTTGTGACCAACCTGCCGGAAACCGCTCGAGGCTACAAACACCTGCTAGTGATCACTGATCACTTCACACGCTGGGTTGAAGCGTATCCCCTCGCGGATGAAAAGGCTACTACGATTGCGAATGTTCTTGTAAATGAGTTTATTTCTCGTTTTGGCGTCATGAAACGTGTGCACTCGGACCAAGGTCGGAACTTTGTCGGTGCGGTGATGAAAGCTGTGAGCGAACTGCTCGGCATTCAGCAGTCTCAGACATCCAGTTATCACCCTATGGGCAACGGGATGACTGAGCGAGCCAATCGCACCATTTTGAACATGCTGGCTAAGTTTGTTGAGCAGCACACGGAGTGGGATAAGCATCTTCCGATGCTCATGCTCGCCTACCGGAGTCAGGTGCACGACAGCACGGGATACTCTCCGTTCGCCTTGATGTTTGGGCGAGAGCCCCGCCTGCCGGCGGAAGCCTCGCTGGGTGATCGGCCGGTTGTGGATCGGGCCCCAACCTTCCCCCAGTACATAGACGATTTGAGAGAGACACTCCGACTTACTTTTAAGGATGTGGTTAAGCGCGATCAGCTGTCCCATGACCGCAACAAAGCTTTGTATGAGCGCAGAGTGAACGAGTGGTCGTATCGCCCGGGTGACAAAGTGTTCTTGTTTCGCAATGTACCGAAGCGCGGTGAATATCATAAGTTTGTGAGGCCTTGGCGTGCGGCTGAGATCATAGAACAATGTGGACCAGTGAACTATCGAGTGCGCGAGGAGGGAAAGCGGCGCAGTCTGGTGGTGCACCACAACCGCTTGAAGCCGGACAACACAGTGGAGCGCCCGCCGGCTGTGAGTGAGGGGCACAGGACCGCGACAAGAGCGCATGGGTTGTCTCTCTGGCGAGATGTGCCGGGAACGCCCATTGCCCGGCCCCATAGTGTGCCTGGTATGGGTGGGGCGCCAATTGTATTTCCGCCCCAAGGTGTCACAGCTGGCCGCTATGTACCGCAGCCTGTTGTTTTGCCGCACGTGCCGATGCCGCGTCTGCCCGAGATGCGACCTGACTGTGTGCCGCCACCTGACCCTGTACCGCTCCATGACGCTGTGCCGCACCGGCCGGAGGTACCACATGTTCCGCCGCCGTCCCCGCCGCCGCCGTTCGATGCCGAGCCGCCGCGGGATGTGGATCAGCGGCCGCGAACTGTCACCCGTTTCGGGCGTGAAGTACGCCCCCCGAAACGGTTCGACCCTGCTCACTGGTCTTTTGATTAAGCGTTTGTTGTGACTGTCGTTGGCATATTGTTCAATAGGAGGGGAGGAGTGTAAGTAGGTATAATATTATCAGAGCTGGGCAAGTGCGTTCCTTTAGTGCGTTCCTGCGTTCTTCCGTACGTACGCACCGCCCTTTTTAGGAACGCAAGAACGCAGGAACGCAA
Source organism: Amphibalanus amphitrite (assembly GCF_019059575.1). Lineage (NCBI taxonomy): Eukaryota > Metazoa > Arthropoda > Thecostraca > Balanomorpha > Balanidae > Amphibalanus > Amphibalanus amphitrite. Next base: position 429,998 of record NW_024881774.1, read on the forward strand.
AGTTTTTCAAAGGAACGCAAGTAAGAGGAACGCACCACCCAAAATTTTTTGAAGCGTTCCTGCGTTCTTGCGGAACCACCCGAAAAATTATATTGCTGCCAATGACCTCTGTGTCAAATGTTTGAATCTCGAGTACGTGTGTTTGCCGGTAGAGGCGCCACTTGTCGGTCGAATCGAGGAAGGCTTGCTTAGATTTAGTGGTGATGTTTACTATTCGATTCGGTTTCAGGCATTAAATGTGTAAAGATTTTTAGTGGTGATGTTTACTATTCGATTCAGTTTCAGGCATTAAATGTGCAAAGTAAATATGATAACTTTTACTAAGATACATCTTTTAACTTATTGTTTTTAGGCAGGTCGTATTTTTGTTGAAAACCCTACGGATGATATTGGTAAAACGTATTTCAGATATTCGATTCGGAAAAGAGATGTCGAGTTGCTTTTCGGCCCCACGTCGCCATTCTGGGTATTCTGTGATCGATTCGCCCCGTGTTTGGTTGGGCCCGCGCCGCGTGGTTCGGCGGTATTTTTGAGGGAGGAACGCAGGAACGCAGGAACGCAGGAACGCTAACGCACCGAACGAAAAAAAAAATTGAGGAACGCTATTCCAGGAACGCACTAACCGCGGCCGGAGGAACGCAGGAACGCTAACGCACTACCGAAAATCGAGGAACGCGCCCAGCTCTGAATATTATTTAGTGGCCGAGAGCCGTGAAGGATGCACGGCTAAATCGTGTTCCCGGCTGTGGCGGGAAGCGGTCGCGCGTCGGCGCGCGAGCAGAGCAGAGCAGAGCGCTGGGCAGAGGGTGTGTGTGTGGAGCGCGGCCGGAGGCGCGGCTGGTTGTGTGTTGTGTGTTCGGTCAAGCTGAGAACACAGGAATACAGAGACATGCAGTAAGACCGGAGGCTGTATCTGAAGACTGAGGTGTCTTACATTATGGTGAAATTTCCTCGTTTTTCTATGTACGTGATTTGCTTAACTGCGTGGCCCCCCCAGTGACGCGATTTCAGCTCCACTGGGGGGGGGGCAGTGGCATCACTGGGGGGCCGCGGCCCCCCAGTTAACATGTTAGAGGAGGCCCTGGGGGCCCCTATGCGACCAGAGGCCCCCAGGCGACCAGGCCTCGGCTGCCAGGGGCCCCCTAGGCGGCCCAGGAAACCGGGGGCCCTCGGATGGTAAACCTGCGCTCCGTTGGGCTATTGCCGGACCCCGACACCCGTTGAGGGCGGATGAGTGTTTTGGGCCCCTAACGTCTCGGAAAGTTACCGACCGATTTTCTAAATATTCAAACGGCATTCGAAAGGTGAAAGCCCCACCAAGGAACTACTAGGTGACCAAATTTTATTGACCTAGGTGCAACTGAGGACGTCACAGATCAGGCCGATCAGGCCAAAGCTCGCACTTTCCACCGTTTACAGGACCTTCTAAGGAATGCGTTCCTATAACCTGTAAGAATCTTGCCTACAACATCGAGTCTAAGACATTTTATCAAAAGGCATCGATAGATAGGGCGTTAATTACCTAATAAGTATTTAAATGAGGTGAATGATAGGTATCAGGTCAAGTCACAGAGGTCAAGTCTCTAACCCTCGCCGGCACAGGCCATTTTGAGTCCTTCGACGGCACAAGGGGGGGGGGGGGTACGACCCCCCCTCGCGTTTGGCCCCTGATGGAGCTAGAGCTTCGCGGAAAAAAACGAGCGTGTTGCCCGTCGCGAGAGGAAGCCAATGATAGGTACCCCATTTTAAGGTCCTAGGTCATCGGTTGACCTTCCAGGTCAGGTCAATGACCCAAAATCGGGAATATCGGGACCTGTTAGAAAGTCGTAAAGTGTGGCTGCTAAGGGGTTTTCCGGGGTGCTGATCAGTTGATCACGAATATCGTGTTAGTTTTGATCACAGATGATGTCGTGAAGCGTTTACACCAGGTCGGGTCAGGTCAGGTCAGGTCAACCGGTAGGGGTCGTGACGGGTATTCGTAGTACCTGTCATTCGCCTCTGACAGCTTCGTTACATGTTTGAAGGCACCAAAACTGCTTCGTAAATGTTCAAATTGTTGCTAAATTCGAATTCAGCTCCAAAAACTAGCCTTGAAACATGTAAAACTCGAAAAAGTGAACCGAGGTCACCAAAGGTCAATGACCTGACCTGACCTTCAGGTGACCTTGACACCCACCCTAATGCATGGGAGCAACATCAAATCACATGTTTGAGAACGATTGAAACCCCGAAAAGCTTGCAAACGCGTGGCTAATGCGAGCCGACATACGCCGAATCGCGATTCCGGCTAAACATGGTCTCGGAAAAGAGGTCATAGGCATAGACCCGGGAACAGGGGGGCAGCGGGGGCGCTTGCCCCCGAACTTGGGAGTCGAGGGGGCAGCGCCCCCTCAACATTGAGGCAGCGAGAAAAGGTCTTTCCTCCCTTTTCCGGACGGCGGACTTCTTTCCTTCTTGTTTCCTTTAGGTATATATCTAAACATCAACACACGGCATTTTCCTTGCCATCTGAATGGTTTCTGCTGATACAGTATCGATTTGACAACATCTGCTATTGTCATCCCGCTTTGATTTGGGCCTGACCTTGGCCATAAGCTTGGCAGGCCAGTTTTATACTGGATCATTTTGAGTCAACTTTGAGAAATGCATAACGTACAACGGTGGTAAAATCGTTGCTCTAGGTATAACACAGTTTACCCACTCCGGGTGTGAGGGAGGGGTGTGGGGCAATGAGTGCACTGACGTGGCGCCCTCGGTATGGGATGGGATGTATGGGATACATTGAGGGCCGGTATGGGATTAAAGCTCAGCGACACTAAGGGCTTATGTGGTGCCTTCGGTTATCGGTAGCACCCTCAGAACCACCGGCGTGGGGCCCTCAGAGCCGCCGGTAAGGGCCTTTATAGGCACCGGTGTGGGGCCGTCATGCAGGTGCCGGTGTGGGCGCTCAGAGGTGCTAGTGTGATTCTCTCAGAGGCGCCGATGAGGGTCCTTACAGGCCGTTGCTGTGGGCCCTCATAGACGCTGGTGTGGAGCCGTTACAGACGGGTACGGGGCCTTTAGAGCTGCTGACGCGAACTCTCTACAAGCCGGCAGGGGGTCTCATTGACCGGCAAGGGGTCCTTAGGCCGGCAGAAGAAGTCCTGTGGGGTCCTTAGGGACCGGCATGGTACTGTCACACGCCGGTGGGGCCCTCAGACTCACCGGTGTGGGACCCTCAAAAGTCACCAGTGGGTGGTCTTTAGATGCGCAGGTGGTGGTTGGGTCCTCAGAGCCGCCGATATAGGGCCCTTAATTTTAATAGGCACTGGTGTAAGCACTCAGAATTGTGGGTGTGAAGCCCTCAGAGACACCGGTGTGGGCAATCATAGGCGCCGATGAGGGCCCCACAGTTGCCGTTATGGGGCCCTCAGAAAAATAAGTGTGGGACCATCACAGGCGAGAAATGCCCCTAGAACTGGCCCCTCATAGGCCGGTAAGAACTCTCAGAGGCCAACAACGGACCTTTGGAGACCACCGAGGTGCTCTGAAAAGCCGCAAGAGGCCTTCAGAAGCCGGCGTGAGGCCCTTATAGAGATCTTAGTGTGGCTATTTAGGGCCCATTAGGTGCTCTAACGAGCCCCATGGGGCCCTTCTGAGTAGAACTATGGCCACCGTTAACATTCAGCGGTCAAATGGCGCCGCATGGCCCCTCGGACCCGAGGGTCCCTTTGAACCCGATGGGGGGTGGGGGGACTACGTGTCCGCTTAGACCCCTAGCTACGCCACTGTTTCATATGCATCATGTCAGGTATTTTAGGCTCGCCCCCCAACTTGAAAATCGTTCCCGGGCCCCTGGACTCACAGGTCAAAGGTCCTCAAAGGGTCAGGGTCATGAAATTTTCAGGATAGGCCTAAAATTGATCAATGCGAGAGTACTGAAAGTTCGTCGCGATCGGCCGCTTTTTACGCGAGTTATTCGCGAAAAACCTTAGGGGAGGGGTTGCATCAACCCCCCCCCCCTGTGCCGGCGAGGGCTAAGGGTCATATACCTATAGCTGATAGCGTTGTCATTTTTGGCACATTTTTGGCAATTTTTTTTTACGTGAAACTCTAGCTCCATTAGGGGCGAAACGCCGAGAATACCAACTCCCCCCCCTCGGCCGGCCCGTATGTAGAAAACCAAGAGGTTCGAAAGCATTAAAGGGACCCTCCCACCTTAACATTAGTTTTGAGTTGAGATAGCCAAGTTTGCGGCCAGGCTCAGAAACCACCATTTATCCTGGTCGCAACCCCCGCAGCTTTATGGTGTTCAAGAAATTTCTTCCCTTTACTTGCAGGGTGGGACCAGCGTGGTCCCTATCTCTTAACCATTACGGGAATCTGATGACGTCATCAGGCTTTCGAACGTCCGTTAAATGTTTGACTAAAACGTTTTGTAGCACGCGGTGGTATATGCTGCTTTGCGCGCAACAAATGCCGCACTTTCAAATAAAGTCGCTAGGAACAGCGGAGATCCCAAAAAGTAAACAAAAGTAAAAGTATAATTTCTTGAAAACCGGTGAATATTTTTCGATGAAATTTGGTAGATATTCGTTTTTGCTCTTTCTGAACCGAGCGACATCACTTTCATGCCAATTCATTAACTTTTTGAAGGTGGGAGGGTCCCTTTAAGTCCAACCGTAGAGCCCCGGATCTAGTCTGAGTCCGGCTTGAAAATATGAGTAGAAAATCGGATGCTGACGGACATAACCAATAAGCATTTTCCGTGGTCGTGTTTTACGTTTTCAAGTGGCCTCGACTCCAAATTGCAGTGCTTACGATATAATGTCAAACGAAGACCCATCTAACCAGATCATCATTTTATGTGGGGTGGTAGAAACCAGACATGTGCATGGATCCGAGTGATGGATCAATGATCTCAGTGGATCTCGAAGTAAAGTACATACAGATTGGGATCTATGATCCCACCGGATCCGGCGCTAAAAATTCATCTCGGATCTACATCTCGGATGTATGATAAAAATTCACCTCGGATGTATGATCTCATATGATCTGACGATAAATTAAGAACACGGATCTATGATCTGAGTGGATCCCACCATGCACAACATTTGAAACCATGTTTTAAAGGGTTCCTATGCTAATATGTGCCACAAAACTATGGATTATGACGTGCGATCACATAAAATCGCTAAAACAGAACGTTTGTGAGCTGAAACAAGTGTTTTTGGGGATGTATGTGTTGACAAAAAATAAGTGAGGATCTTTGATCTCACTGGATCTCAAGCAAAAAATGAGACTCGGATCTGTGATCCCTACGGATCTCTCGATAAATTACAGAGCTGGATCTATGATCCCGTCGGATCCGAGATCAGGATCCTTGAGATCAGACCCCAGATCCATTTTCTCGGATTCATGCACATGTCTGGTAGAAACACCCTTGTCCGTTGTTGTTCGCTCGTCGCTGCGCACAGCAGGATGGCAGGTTCGGTTCACAATTTGACTGCTTGTGCAAGGTTACGCCAGATCCTCGACCGAAAGACAGTAGACACAGCACAGGCACTTTTTGCATAAGGCGCCACATGCTTCCGCGTTTAACTCCGCCAACATGTGGTTGAATCAGACTTACCCCGCCGTGGACGATACCCAGCCGTTGCGAGTCGGCCGTCCTCGCCCGCGTCCCACAATCGATGGCTGCTCCGAGTCGACGGGCGCGACGCGGCGCCCCGCCATCGACCCGCGTCGGCGCGCCTCGTTCCAGCCCCCCCCCCCTCCCCCGCCTCCCCGTCCCCCGCGGCGTCACACCAGCCGGGGTGGGTGATTCACGGGTGCCAATATTTTCGGCTGATATTTTGGCAACTGCCAACTGGTATTGTTATGACGTAGTGTTAACCATATCATACGAATATGATAGGAAGAACATCTCACGAAGTTACATCGGCCACACTCGCAGGTGCAAGCAGTTAGGATTGACTGTTACCGGGAGTTCCGGAAAAAAACCATAGGATACAGATTCCGTCTGTTTTGAATACCATACCCCCCCCCCCAAAAAAAAGCCGTTGCACCCAACAATATGTAGCTTGTTTTATTCGATTGTATTTTGTGGTGTGGTACTAACGTTTTTGTTGCAGGCACGCTGCCGTCCGCACAGCATCTTCGATTGGACTAACGCTCCATGAGATATGACACGTGTTGCCTCTTTACGAACGAACTTGCTACTGACATGTAAGAAGTTATAGCAGTAAACGTATCTAAACAAACAGAAAAAGCGAAACTTCCGGTTCCACTCTTCCAGTTCCGGCGAGTCCCGACGTAACCCGGTGAACACGTGTGTTACTGTGGGCCTTCCCTGTTCGCTCTTCTCGAGGTGCCTATGCGGCTGTGACTGGGGTCGCCACTGCTCCGCCGCAGGCGGTTCAGGTCAGACGAAAACACAGTCGGTAACTGGCTACGGTCGTGTTCGGACCTCCCTATCGGTAGTGCGTGCACGGAGCGCACAGCGCGTTTCAACGTTACATGGTGGCAGCGGTGGGATGAGATATGGAGACTGTGGTGTCCGTCTCCGTGAGTGATTTCCCGACTTACGACAGATCAGGCCGGCCGGAGGACTTTCTCCAACAGTGCTCTAGACTGGCAGAATTGGGAGGCCTGCCGGACTCCAAGCTTGAAACTATCATCGCGGCCAGGTGTCATGGACGGGCCCTGTCGGTCGTCAACAGCACACTGGAGACACTGGAGGTCAGCTGTCGCTAGCACCAGTGACGGAACAACTCAAGGCACACTTCGGTGGTGCGAACGGCTCTGTAGGGCATGCGTCACAGGACCTGGCGACACTGAATAAAGGAAGTCTTCCCGCCCAAAGCTACCGTCTTCAGGTTCGTCAGCTGGTCCATCAGGCGTGTCCCGAGATATTCGGAGAGGACGGCCAAGCGAAGAAAATATGTGTGCCGTCTTATAACGCGGCCCTATATCGACACTTTCTGGTGACCTGGTCGGACCATCGGACTGTCCCATGCCGAGAGATGTCTGTTGTTTCGCCAGAAAGCGTCTACGTTTGAGCAGTGCCTCTCACAGAGCTGACACGAGAGGAGGGCCTGGAAGTAGCAGAGGTGGCCAGCGCGGTGTCCGGCCGCCTCGTCCGCTGGGATGAACTTGACCGGGACGGCCGCTACTCTGCACCCCGCCCGCCGATGATCCCCGGCCGCGGCCGGCCGCGGTGGCTGGTCGGATTCGGCATCGCCGGGTTCACCTGTGCGAGATCGGCACGGGTGGGAGGAGCCGGAAGACGAGGATGACAGAGGACGACAATCTGGCACCCCTGCGCGGAGGAGGGTGGAATCTGAAAACGGGCCAGAGGACGTATTAGTCAAGTGATTACTTAGAAGTTCTCTTCTCTAGTCCATCAAACAGGCGATTGTCACGTGACAATTTCAAGATCCTTGATCAAATCGCCCCAGGCGCCCTGTTTTCAGATTCCACCCGGAGGAGCCGGTGGAACTTCTCGGTGGCTAGCGGGTCACCCAGCGATGCCCGGACCTGGCAGCTAGCCGGTCCGGTTGCGGGACCGCCGGGTCAGTGGGCGCGGGACGCTGTTCCCCTTCACCGCGGGGCAGCCGGGGCTGGACCGACACTGGACGCGTCTGGACCCGGTCGTCAGGGGAGGGACGCGGCAGCTCTCCGCGCCGCGGACGGGGCGGGACCCAGCGGCCGCGCACCGGCCGCCGCACGTCGCCCCAGTCGGGAGCGGGGAGCATTCATTCTGGCCAGGGTTCATAATGTCCAGGGTACGCTATGCCCAGTGTCAAAATGGCCAGTGCCTTGAATGGGCCAGAGCTCATAATGTCCAGGGATTGCATGGTCCAAATGTGGCCAACTGGCTGCAGATAGGGTATATTCAAAGAGGCCAGGGTTCATAATGTCCAGGGCACGATGTGTCCAGTGTTCAAAATGGCCAGGGTTCATAATGTCCAGGGCACGATGTGTCCAGTATTCGAAATGGCCAGGGTTCATAATGTCCAGGGCACGATGTGTCCAGTGTTCAAAATGGCCAGTGCCTTGAATGGGCCAGAGTTCATAATGTCCAGGGATTACATAGTCACTGAAAGTGACGTCATTATGTAAAAAACACGGAATCAGCTCAATGCAAAGCAGTGCAGTGCCGAAGGCAATGCCTTAGGAGAGATTACAGGCAATAGTAAATCAAATATTTTTAGGTTAAGTGGTTATGTATCTGGCTTCAGGCCGAAGGCCTGAAGCCTGATATGTAGAGTTCAGTGTGGTATATGCTGCTTTGCGCGCAACAAGTGCTGCACTTTTAGCTGCCAAACTATTGCTTCCAAATAAAGTCGCTAGAAACAGGGAGATCCCAAAAAGTAAACAAAAGTAAAAGTCTAATAGGTATCTTGAAAACCAGTGAATATTTTTCGGTGAAATTTGGTAGATATTCGTTTTCGCTCTTTCTGAACCGAGCAACATCACTTCCATGCCAATTCATAAACTTTTTTGAAGGTGGGAGGGTTCCCACCTTCAGCGCCCGGCTGGGGGTCCTGGATTTCCACGCCCTGCTGGGGGGGGGGGTGTTTGAACACCCCCCCCCTTGTAACTCGGCTCCTGGGCCACGTAGCGATACGCGGAAGGCGGCGTTCGAAAGAGCGTCAAAAATAATGAGGAAATCACTTCGGTCAATTTTTGGTCAGGTCAAAGGTCAGGTCACCAGAGGTCATTGAAGGCAAAATTTCGCCGATTTCCAGGTCGAATGTCGAAAATTTCCAAGAAGCCAACGCATAACTCGAGAACCAATAGAGCTACAGCACCGCTGAAAAGCGCATTCGATAGCCCTATTAAAGCCCTTTCTGAGTAATTCTCTCAGATTTGACCTAACGTCAACGGTTTTGCCTGCAGGGGGAAAAACTGCAAAAATAGCCGATTTTTTCGGAAACAGTTTTCTGCAATAACTTTTGACCCAAGCCTTGTACGAGCTTACTTTTACCGGCATTGTGTTCCTCTCGTCAAGACGCATCGAATGAACTATAAGTTGACCTTGAAAGGTCAACTTGAAAATTTGACCTCAGGTCAAGGTCATGACCTGACCGGAAAGGGTCATGTTGCATATCAGTCGATCCGTATCGTCGAGCTGAACACATTTAAGGCGTTTTCATCGCTCTAGCATGCCTCAATCAAAAGTTATTTGCGAAAAACTGTTAGACACCATTCGTGACCTAAGATGACCTCAGGGCATAAACAAGGGTCACGGACACCATTTTCATGTTCAGTGTGTCTAAACCACTCGTAATTCGGTGTTTGGGAGTGTTTATAATGTCTTTTGTCCAAAAGAGGCGCATTTCAATTTTCTCCCATTGACCTGACCCATTGACCTGAATGGGGAGGTCGCAAAATTGACCTGACCTTAGGTCATCGATATCAAAATTCCGAGATATACATTTTGTACATGCTATTGCTCTTAGCAATCGCTGAAAGTTTCAAAGCGATCGGTCACTCGGTGTAGCTCTGACAGACATTGAAACTTTTTATGAGGTGAGGTCACTTCAAGTGACCTGGTGACCTGACCTTGAATGACCTTGGTCTGAAATTTTCACAACATGTGTAGAATTGATGTATGATAAGGTGTACCACAAGGGGGGTGTTCAAACACCCCCCCCCCCCAGCAGGGCGCGGGTTAAGGTGATCTTCAAGTACCTATGGGTTTGTCTCTTCCTTATTGTCGTTTGATAAATTCCATTTATCCTACACGTATCAAATTCCCAAGAAGCCATCGCAGTACTAATCAGTGGCGAATCCCGGGGGAAGGTCACATGGGATATGACTTAGGGCCTGGGGTCACCACATGCCTGCCAGGAGCACCACAGGCCTGACAGCCGACAGGGACACCAAAGGCCCGCCATGGGTACCACAGGCCTAGCAGGGGCACCACGGGCCTGACAGTCGCACCACAGGCCTGTCAGGAGCACCATCGGCCTAGCAAAAGCACTACAGGTCTTCCAGGGGCACCACAGACCTGCCAGGGGCACTATCGGCTTCGCAGGGGAACCACCGGCCTCGCAAGGGCACCATGGGCCTGTCAAGGGCACCACAAGCCTGTTGTTGGCACTTTAGGATTGTCAGGGGCACCACAAACCTGTCAAGGGCACCTGCGTTCTAGCAGGGGCACCACAGGCTCGCCAAGGACACCACAGACCTGCCAAGGCCCCTGGCCCAGGGACACCACAGGCCTAGCAAGGACACCACAGGCCTGTCAGGGGCACTACGGGCCTGTCAGGGCCCATGGGCGCCTAAGTCATGTGACGGCCCACCGTAGGCTTGTCAGGGGGCAGGGTAGGAAGGTACCACAGTCTTTCCAGGGGCACCAGCGGCCTAGCAGGGGCACCAGTCATCACATGACTAATCAAAAAAAAAAAAATAGATAAAAAACTGAAAATAAGGCACCACGGCCGAAATCCGTTGAGGTTTTAATTTTGGGTATAGGTAGGGGCACCTCTTCGATTTATGAGTCATGACCCTCCCCTTGGAATTTTCCCGAATCCGCCCCTGGTAGTAATACATCAAATTTAAGGGGGGCACCTTGCTATTGGTGTCCCCTTGCAGAATTCAAGGGGGCACGGTGCCCCGGTGCCCCCCCCCCGTTCCGCCGCCTATGAGACGCTAGACTGTGTATCAGCTTTACCGACACGCTAAAGTTAATGTAAAGCACGCACCTCATTTCAATCATCCGTACGCACTACGCCCTCCCCCGACTCTCCGCCCGACCGGAACAGTCGAGGCGCGCCCCTCCAGGCGGTTGGGTCATGTAGCCGCCAGGGGCGCTCGCATCGAGAAGCGCCCAGGGCCTTCTGGCTCAGCTGCCGGAGCTCAAGGCCGCGCCGCGGCGTAGAGTGTTTGGCAGGGGAAGGGGTATGGCGTAGTAGGCGTCGGGTGTTGCGCGTGTTTTAGTGTCTGGGTGTCTCCAGTCTGGTGATCGTACTGTGTGAGGTTGTGCCAGGCCGCCGGTATGACCATCCCGGGCGTGTATCGGCATGAGAGCAGCGAGAACTTGGACGCCTTCTTCTCGGCTGTCGGTAGGTCTGCCTAAAGACATAGCATGTGGGTCTACCTAATCACTGTATGACATCTAAACCCTGTGTGTGGGCCTGCCTATGCACTATGGGACTGCTTACCTACACTGCGGGTCTGTTTCTACACTGTGGACCTGCCTATGCACTCGGTCTCCCTACAGACTGTGGCGTCTGTGGCACATTATATAGGGCCTTGGACTGTGGGTCTGCAAATGCACTGTGGGTTTGCTCTCGACGATCAGCTGTGCCGGCAACCAGGGATGCGGAGTCGATGGATTTTCGGCGACTCCGACTCCGACTCCGACTTCGGCTTTCAAAAACCAGCTCCGACTCCGACTCCGACTCCGGGCAGAATTGTCGACTCCGACCGACTCCAACTCCCGACTCCGACTCCGCAGACCTAGCAGGGCTGCGGAGTCGACAGATTTTCGGTGACTCCGACTCCGACGCCGGCTCGGGTTTCTAAAATCGACTCCGACTCCGACTCCGACTCCGGGGGCATTCCACGATAGATCGTACCACTTTTTTCGAATTTGACACCCTCATCTCTCGGATTTTAACGATAATTGGTCTCAGGGGTAATCAGGGGCTCTGAATCCTCCTGTAACAATTTCAAGCTTATCAGATGAGTGGTTTTTGAGTTATAGTGTATAACATGTTTTGGATCTTGCGTTGCAGCCCCAAGTTTGGCGGGCTGTAACTCTAAGAAGGATAATCCAAATGCCAAATGCTATACGGCATTAAACTTGCATTGAAACAAAGAATAATATGCATTTTCAAAATTTTGAAATATGTACTATTTTTGATATATAACACCTCGAGTTTCCTTAAATTTGCATTTTTATGCCTTTGGGACCATTTTTTTTTTGAATTTTTATTTACTTAAAAACATTTTTGGATCATTTTTAAGTAGTAGGTATGCAAAAAATTAGGAAGGTGTTCTATCTATAAATGTACTTATTTTGCGTCACCGTAATGGTCTCGAATTGTGATTTCGGAAAAGAGCCTACAAATGGTGTGGTAAAGCTGCCTAGTGACATCACTGGTTACTGAAAGTTCAGTTGAAGTCATTTTCGCCTCACTTTTGCATTGTTGATCTTTCGTGACGTCATTCGTACGTCACTAGGGTCATAAGAGTTTTTCGTCAATAACTCTCGATCAAATTGAGCTAGAGAGACGGGAAAGCTACCAATGGACTCGGAAAGACATTGCGAATCGAATGATGTGCAATATGATCTCATTCACTCAGCTTCGTGGCCTGACCCGACTGTTAACCATCTCTGTAGCGGCGCTGGTTGGCTTTACCGCGGACTCGAGCGGTCACGTGAAGCCCGGGGGCTGGCTGCCGGCTGGGCCGCCCGGTCGCGAGTTACCTAAGTGTGGAACTACCCAGCGCCGAGCCGGCCGGATGACGTCACATCACGGCCAGTGCCGGCGCGGCGGCAGACTGGCCGAGATTGGCATGGTCTTAACTTGGCGAAGAGGCATCGGACGCCAAACTTCTGCTGCAGCTATAATTCACATTTCATGTGTTTCTTCCATGTGTATGAGCTATTAAGTCCTTCGAATACCTAATGTGTAGGTGAGCGTACCTGCATTTAGCAGTGTGTGCTATGCTATGTGGATTGAAAACTGGGGGCACATCCGACACACTGCGCAATGGATTCCGATATTGCTTGGCTGATTCTGGCTTTGTGTCTTCGCACGAACCATTGAAAGGGAGTACGTCATTTTTAAAGGTTGTCAGGTGCACTCAAACGTTTTAATAAGCAACTGCTGATTGAATTTCTGGCGAGGGGTGGTGGAACGTTCTGTTCACAAATGAGTATCTACCTACCTAGTGCCTACCTGCATTGGCAAATAACTTGGTCGCGGTCAATTAGGCATGATTCACGAAGTCCCTTATCTTTTATTAGACTTATTTTGCGTCTTTTCGTGTTGTATCGGGTAGCAAATGAGAAAATCTGCCTGTTCTCAACAACCCTCAATTCAAGAAACCGTCCTTTTCCTTATCACATCATTCCATAACATAATTTTCAAACATGGGTATCCTCCCCACAAAAAAAAAAACTGAAGCAGTTTCCTTCGGCTCCATGCGCCGCTCGCCCAGGGAGACGGAAGTGTTATATTCTCGGCGGTCCAGTCTGCATTCTGCAGCACACTTAAACTTGGCGGACCCCCAGCGCACGACTGAACGATTCGTATTGCTGTGAGTGACTGTGACGACAGCAAATGAATTCACTGGTGGTTTCGGAATAATTAACAGGCGGCGCAGCCCAGTGCCTCTTACAATGAATTACAGTGGCGAATGCACTAGTGCAGAGAAGAAATGGATTGAGCAGATGCCGAACCTCGCTGTATTATCAACTAAACATTTGATACGTTTTACATTTTAATCAGGCAATCATGGAAACAAACGACTTGCGAATTTCGACCCTTCCGCCTTACATAACTCGGCAGAATGCCCCTGAGTCGGCTAAACTACACTGCAGCTCTTCAAACCCTAAGTATTTTACAATTTACCACTCAGCTATGCAACAGGCTTATAATTCACTGCTCAAGTCTCAACTCCTTTTCCCCTATCATCTTTTTGGCACCGTCAATCGCCATCTGCGCTGCCCACTGTCCAGCAAATAATCCGGCCGTCTCCAGTTCTCTGGCAGGGGCTTCCAAACTCAAGCGAACTCGCCGAAGTTTCGCCATTCAATGCGCAGGATCTGTACAATTGAGTTTGAGAGCCTCTGGGTTGGCTCGGCGCGCCTGCGCCGCGCCGTTGGTCCGGCCAAGTACGCGAGTGACGTCATGCTATAAGCGTCATCCCCCGACCAAAGTCACCAATCAGAGCCCTAGAATCAACTTGTAGTTCCACACTTAGGTAACTCGCCGCCCGGTCGGGGCGCGGAGCCAAATACACGGCAGTGTGCTGACCCGAGGTCAGCGACTTAAGCTGACTTCACCAGAACAAACAGTATACCATTCGACGCGCCGGAGCTAGGCAAACACAAAGATGCTAAAATCGCGGCTCTGCGACCATTTGTTGCGAAGTTATCTATCAAAAACCGGACCCGTAATTTGGGTCACTTGAAATGACCTCAGGGGTCACCAATGAACCCGAGACCTTAAAATGTGGTATTATTCGATGCATCTTGTAACGGCGCACATGCTCGTTTTTTTCCGCAAGGTTCTAGCTCCATTAGAGGCGAAACGGCGAGCTGGGGTCGTACCGATCCCCCCGGAAACTCATTTTGTATACATTTAAATGAGGAACTTATAGAAAGAACACCTTTCTAATTTTTTTGCATGTCGATTTTAAAGGACCTGAGGTTTATTTTGAAAAAATAAAAATGGCAAAAATTTTGGTCCCAAGGCCCATTATAGACAATTTAAAAAAATACCACGACTTTTTTCAATATGTTAAGCTTTTCTTTCCAATTTTAAAAATACTGTATTAATCTTTGATTCATCGTTAGTTCAAAGCTGTTTACCGTTTGTTGCTTGCTTAGCTCGTTTTTGAGTTATAGCTCATCAAACTCACCCTTACAATCTGAAGTTTAGAAAATATTATGCAATGTAACTAAAAAAGTTTTGATCTGAGAAGTCTGATATTTTGACAGGTGTTTTTGGAGCCTATGATTACCCCTTGTACCAATTTTCATTCAAATCTGAGAGATGAGGGTGACTGGCCTGGTACGATCTATCGTGGAATGCCCCTCCGGTCACAACTGTCGACTCCGACCGACTCCGACTCCGACTCCGACTCCGACTCCGACTCCGACTCCGGTCACAACTGTCGACTCCGACCGACTCCGACTCCGACTCCGGTCACAACTGTCGACTCCGACCGACTCCGACTCCGACTCCGCAGCCCTGCCGGCAACAACCGGCTGCATCTGGTACTATGTGAGGCGAGCTGTAAGCGCGGGCCCCCTAAATAACCGCGCCCCGCTGGGGCTCGGGTGGCCGGCGGGGGGGGGGGGGTGGAGTGGGGGCGAGGGACCGCTAATTCTAATTAACTATAGTCTCCTGAGCCACGTAGCGGCACGGCCACGCCGTCGCCGTAGGCGGCGTTCGAGAGAGCGTTGAAATTAGGACATTGTTCCGGTTACTTTTTTTAGGTGAGGTCAAAGATCAGCTCACCAGAGGTCATCAGAGGTCGCCAATTTTCGACAATTTTCGATAAACCGGCGCATCACTCGGAAATGAATAGAGCTACAGCGCCGCGGAAAAGCGCATTCGATAGCTCTTTTAATCCGCTCTTTTAACTGTGGTTTTTCGCAAATGTCTAAAAAACGCGGCGCCGTTTTTGGCACACCTTATCATACATCAATTTTACATATGTTGTAAAAAATTTCAGACTAAGGTCGTTCAAGGTCAGGTCACCAGGCCACTTGAAGTGACCTGACCTCATAAAAAGTGTCAATGTCTGCCATAGCTACACCGAGTGTCCGATCGCTTTGAAACTTTCAGCGATTGCTAAGTGCAATAGTAGGTATGTACAATATATATATATATATATATATATATATATATATATATATATATATATATATATATATATATATATATATATATATATATATATATATATATATATATATATATATATATATATATATATATATATATATATATATATATATATATATATCAGAATTTTGATATCAATGACCTAAGGTCAGGTATATTTGCGATCTTATAAGTCAATGGGAGAAAATTGAAAGGCGCCGCTTTTGGACGAAAGCCATTATTAACACTCCCAAACACTGGATTAAAAGTAACTAAGACACACTGAACATGAAAATGGTATCCGTGACCCCTGCTTATGCCCCTGAGGTCATCTCAGGTCACAAATGGTACCTAACAGTTTTTCCCGAATAACTTTTGATAAAGGTACGCTAGAGCGATGAAAACGCCTTGGATGTGTTCAACTCGACGATACGGATCGACTGATATGCAACATGACACTTTCCGGTCAGGTCATGACCTTGACCTGAGGTCAAATTTTCAAGTTGACCTTGTCAAGGTCAAATTATAGTTCATTCGATACGTCTTGACGAGAGAAACACGATGTTGGTAAGAGTAACCTCGTGCAAGGCTTGGATCAAAAGTTATTGCAGAAAAACTGTCTCTGAAATAATCGGCTATTTTGGCAGTTTTTGCCACATGAAGGCAAAACCGCTGACTCTAGGTCAAATCTGAGAGAATTGCTCAGAAAGTGCGTTGATAGGGCTATCAAATGCGCTTTTCCGCGGCGCTGTAGCTCGATTGGTTCCCGAGTTATGCGTTGGCGTCGGAAATTGTCGACATTTGACTTGAAAATCGGCGAAATTTTGCCTTTAATGACCTCTGGTGGCCCGACCTTTGACCTGACCCAAAAAGTGAATGAAGTAATTTCGTTATTTTTGGCGCTCTTTCGAACGCTGCCTTCCGCGTATCGCTACGTGGCCCAGGAGCCGAGTTAGACGGAGGGGGTGGGGTGGGGTGGGGGGTTATAACCCCCCCAGCAGGGCGTGGAAATCCAGTACCCCTAGCGGGGCGCGGGCTAACGTTCTTCTCATAGTGCATCCTCATATTTGACCTAAGGCCAACGGTTTAACCTGCAGAGTGCAGATGGCAATAAATCTAAAATAGCCGTTTCACGAAAAATGTTTTTTTTTCTGCAATAATTTTTGAATCAAGAGAGTCACCTCATTAATACCAGCCGTAGTGTAATGTTCCTCTCGTCGAGACGCGCACTCTGTAGTCCTGTTAACGCACTTTCTGAGTAATTCTCAGATTTGACCCAACACGGTCAGCGGTTTAGCCTGCAGGGGGCAAAAACTGCCAAAACAATTATTTTTAAGCGAACGTTTTTCTGCAATAACTTATGACTGAAACCTTGCGTGTGAGCTTACTTTGACCGGCATCACGCTTCTCTCGTCGAGACGCGTTAAATGAACAATATTTTGACCTTCAAAGGTCAATTCGAAAATTTGACGTAAGGTCAAGGTCATGACCTGACCGGAAAAGGTGGTGTCAACATTGATCTGTATCCTTGAGCTGAACTCAGACGAACGCTCGGGGCAGTTTAGGCATCCGCCCCCTGATAGCTCGAGAACGAAGCAAGATATCGACAAGCATTAGACGGCATGGGGTACATACGGATAAGGTCTACAATTTTTACTGAGGTCATTTTCAGGTCAGGTCAGAGATAACGTCACAGGGGTCAAAATAGTCCAAATAGCGGCGCTAGAAATTCGAGTTTTTCTCGAACCAGTATAGCGCCTTTTGGGGCGACTAACAGAGCGAGCGAGGGGGTGAGTCTTGCACGTGCGAAATTTCGAGGGGGTTCCTTTATTTATTTATTTATTTATTTATTTATTTACGATCTTAAGCCTCCACATGGTGGGTTTTAAAGCTTGCGTCAATGTACATTGAAGCATCATGTATGGTATTGGTACCTACATACAAATTATGGTCACATGGTTTCTACATACCTACATATTATTGTCACCGCTCAAGAATCACAGCCTATCTATAAAACACTGTACCTCGCGACGCGTTCTACAGATTAATACACAAAGTTGATACAGAGTTAAAATGCAGTCATCACAGTGCAGAAGCTCACTTTGATCGCAGTCTCGCACGACACGTGGCGACAGTTACTGGCTCCCTGACAGCATCAGAGGCATCGTTCCAGCTCATAGCGGCCCGGAAACAAAAGTGCCGCCGGGCCCGCTCAGAGCGCACCTGGGGCAGCTCCAGGTGACCCGCCTCCGTAGCCCGGGTACAGCGGCTTGACACCTCACTGCGCCGTGTTAGCAGCTGTTTCAGTCTGACAGGAGCCAGATGCGAGTGTGTCAGCTTGTGGACGGTAATGATATCTCTCTCGCGTATGAGGGAGTCCACGCTCTGACAGTCCAGTTGGGCTAGAAGTGGCGTAACGTGCGTCCGACGTGAACATCCTCCAACTAACTTGTGCACGGCACCCTACTGACCGGTTTCTAGCGATGTGCCAAATTTGAGCACAATCGGCCCAGCCGTTCTCGAGATCTGGGAGCGGCACCCTGCACGTGCGCACGTGCAAAATGGGTCCCAACTGACTTGTGCACGGCACCCTACTAACCGGTCCCTAACCGTGTACCAAATTTGAGCGCAATCGGTCGAGCCGTTCTCGAGATCTGGAAACGACCCCTGCACGTGCGCACGTGCAGCAGCACCCCAACTCTGGCACATGGATATGCAGTGCCTAGTGGGTGCCTACTAACATGCCAACTTTCAGCGATATCGGCCAAGTAGTTACCGAGATATTGCAACAATTACAAAACTGACACCTCTTCGTTTTGCACGTGGCACGTGCATAAGGGGTCACCCACATGCATCGGGAATAGTCCAATACTTGGTAGAAGGAATGAAGCTACCCTACAAAAATTACCGCGTGTAAATCGGTCAAGTGGTTGCTGAGATATAAGCCTCGCAAAGCGTCCGCACGGCCGGCCGGCCGGCCGGCCGCTCATACTCAGAAATTTCCGTTAATCTAAGGAAAGACTACGCTCGCTTCGCTCGCTCCGTAATAACTTTAGAAGTAACTAAGCTAGGAACAAAGTAGCACCATCGTGATTCTCTCGTCGATCCGCATCGAAACATATAGTATTTATATGTTGACCTCGAAAGGTCAAGGTCAAAGGTTGACTTCAGAGCACGTGACCTCCAGGTCATCATGCATATCATTCGATGCGCCTTGACGAGCTGAACACAATGAGAACTTCAGCGCGGCATTATCTCGTTCCTGTAAGGAGCTATTAGCAAAAAACCTTTAGCCTATTAGCCTAACCCCTGATGACGCCACATGACCTTACAGTTGCTCAAGAGCAAAACAGGCCTCGGGGTAGTCATTAGTCAAGGTTGATCGTGTATGAAGTCATTCAAGGTATATTAGGCCATTTCGACGCGTTTTAGTGAAAAAATCAGACAGTAGGGTTTTCCCCTATTGACTTAGGTATGGGTATAATAGGAGGTCAAGAACTTCACCTGACCTTAGGTCATCGATATCGAAATTACGAGGTATACAACTTGTAGCTACTAATGACCTCATTACATCCTGCAACGTGTTTCAAAGGACTTTGACATCTACTGCGGGCAAAGTTGCAAAAAGTGATTTCAGGTCGGGTCATTCGAAGTGACCTGGTGACTTGACCTTGAAAGGTAGGAGGTTCAAACTTGCACATAATATGTAAAGTTGACGGGGGAGTAGTCATGCAAAATTTCGCGGCGCTACGTGCCGCGGTGTTTCCGCTTTTCATGAAAAACTTCAGTGTGTGTGTGTGTGGGGGGGGGGGAGTGGATATCCGCCCTCCGCGGTCGGTGCGCTGGCTATAAATATTGTCTTGTCATGCTGCCATTACCTGGTTGCAATCATTGACCTATAGGCTATAATGGAACTCCCGGAGAGATTCTGAATCTGAGTTTGTATTTGTTGAAGTGCTGTCGACGCCAACTTCACTGACAAGATAAAAATCATATTCAACATCGAAAAATGTGGAGGGGGTTGACACCCCCGGTTTTCAAGAGTGGGGGTCGTGACCCCCCTCCCCCTCCCGACCCCCCCCCCCACCGTCGGTGACTATACCATACCACATGGTGACACGTTTCTAATATAAAAAAGTGTGGGTACACATATGCGCTGACTTACACCGAATCGCCGTTCTGGCCTGCATTGCAGTCTTGAGAAACAAGGCCATTTGGTTCAGGATCATGGTGGTGGTGGGGGTGGGGGTCCGTTTACCCCCCCCCCCTCCACCCTATAACTGCGAGGGCTAAACGGTCTTTCAAATGCGTTTTGTGCGACGTTGTAGGTGATCGATTAGTTTAGCAGCTGTAAGCCAGTTCGCCAATGAACGTCAGATACAGCGTAATTCTACGTTTGATGACCACTGAAGACCGAAACTTTTAATTTTGCCTCGCATAAAAATGATCGAGTAATGCTTCATGATACATATGTGAAGCCCTTTCGAGCGCAGCTTATCGCTGGTCGCCATGTGAAATAGGAGCCGAGATAGAGGGGAGGTGTAACAACGCCCATCCCGCCTCGATGAATTGCGACCGGACCCCCGCGACCGGACCCCTCGCCGGCACGAGTGGGGCTACCTTCGTATTACGCTTTATGGAGCATGACAGATCGGCGCAGGTGATACGTTTCTCAAACATGTGAAAACATTGTTCTGTTGCAGGCGTGCCATGGGTTCCTCGGAAAATCATGTGCAACTCGCATCCTTGCGTGGAAGTGACCGATGAAGGCGATGATTCGTTCCGCATCAAGACGGTCACTATGCTTAAGACGCTCGACATGAAGTTCAAACTTGGTGAAAAGTTTGAAGATTCTCTGATGTCTGGAGATAAGACTGAGGTGAGTAGCATTACATAGTAGCGATGTTGTTGAGAAGGCGCTCAGACTGGACTCGGTTGCTTCTGTCTGTCAGGGCTTAAAATCTAAGCCCACTGTGCATTGCGCACTGACCAGGTGCAGCATTAACCCGGCAGGCGGTGGGCCTACCAGCCACCTTCCGCGCGATGGGGGGGGGGCAATTTTTTGCCCCCCGTATCTCCGAAACTACTGGACGGATCCGGAAAATTCAAACGGCGTTCGATAGCCCTGTCAAATTTGTTGTGGGAAACCAAATTTCATTGACCTCGGGGTCACCGATGACGTCACAGGTAAGGTCAAAGATAAAATGTTTCACCGTTCACAGGGCTTCTAGGGAAAGCGCTATAACACCGAGTAAAACGCATTTTGTCGAAAATCAGCGATAAGGCGTCAGTTGTCTAGTACATATATTGCTATTAGAAGTCACTGGTCATACCAGGTCAGGTCACAGGTCAGGTCACCAAAGGTCACCAAGGGGCCCACCACATGAGCCCAACTTTACTAAGGTTATGCGATGCATGTTTTATGGCCAGTTTTTCATTTCCAACTCAATGGTGTTGGTTATAAGACCATCAGGTACGGTTAAGGTCACTTTCTGGTGGAGGTCAGGTCAAGGTCAGGTCAAAAAAGGTCAAATTTCAAAGTTGATATTTTTGCATAAAATGGGTATCAATTCGATGCAGCTCGTCACGGGGAGTCTAATGGTGGTCTTTGTTTTGCGCCACGAGGTCTAGCATTGATAAAAATTGAGTTTGAAAATTTGACGTCATCAATTTTGAACAGTTTTTTCGCTACAACTTGGCCAAAAAAGAGGTATCGATCTCAAATTTGGTATGTAGATAGAAGGCGGTAGGGGCTATCACATAGATTCCGGTTTTTTTCGAAATTCAAAAAACTTCTTGGATTTTAGGCAATTATATTCAAAAAATATATTTTTTGATTTTTGGGGGTCAAAATAAAAAAAATCGAAAAAGCGAAATAGCAGTTTTGTAGCACATTAAATTCCACACCTTTTATGTCTCAAACATTTTTCTCTATCTCTAAAGCTGTAGGCCTGACAGCTCTTCCCGCGAAACCTTTTTTGGGTCGAAAATGGCAAAAATGACGTCACTCTGACGTCATTAGCGGCCAACCTATCATAGCCTTTGGAAAAATTTTTGGTCACCATGTGCGCTAGCTGCTCCCGGGAGGGTACTGAAAGTTTGGTGACGATCGGCGCAGCGGTTCTCGAGATATATCGAAAAAACTAAAGGAGGGGGGGGGGGCAAAAAATGCCCCCCCCCCACCGCCTGGAAGGTTAAGCAGCATTGCGAGGAGCGACGAAAACGGTTTCATACAAACTTGACATATCGGTGCCTCCTCTGGGATCTCCTGACGTGAACCGATCTAACCTGGAACCTGGATCTAACCTGGCTTTTGAGGTGAAACCAAAAATCCAGTTAGCGACCATTGTTGACAGCTTCATGTTTAAAACTACGACTGTCATATTTCATGTTTAAAGTGACCATCCCACCTTAACCCGCGCCCTGCTGGGGGGGGGGGTGTTTGAACACCCCCCCTTGTGGTTTTCGCGAATATCTCAAAAACGGCGGCGCGGAGCGCCGCCGTTTTTGGTACACCTTATCATACATCAATTCTACACATGTTGTGAAAATTTCAGACCAAGGCCATTCAAGGTCAGGTCACCAGGTCACTTGAAGTGACCTCACCTCATAAAAAGTTTCAATGTCTGTCATAGCTACACCGAGTGACTGATCGCTTTGAAACTTTCAGCGATTGCTAAGAGCAATAGCATGTACAAAATGTTTATCTCAGAATTTTGATATCGATGACCTAAGGTCAGGTCAATTTTGCGACCTCCCCATTATAAGTCAATGGGAGAAAATTGAAATGCGCCTCTTTTGGACGAAAGACATTATAAACACTCCCAAGCACCGAATTACAAGTGGTTTAGACACACTGAACATGAAAATGGTGTCCGTGACCCTTGTTTATGCCCTGAGGTCATCTTAGGTCACGAATGGTATCTAACAGTTTTTCGCAAATAACTTTTGATAGAGGCATGCTAGAGCGATGAAAACGCCTTAGATGTGTTCAGCTCGACGATACGGATCGACTGATATGCAACATGACCCTTTCCGGTCAGGTCATGACCTTGACCTGAGGTCAAATTTTCAAGTTGACCTTTCAAGGTCAAGTTATAGTTCATTCGATGCGTCTTGACGAGAGGAACACGATGCCGGTAAAAGTAAGCTCGTACAAGGCTTGAGTCAAAAGTTATTGCAGAAAAACTGTTTCCGAAAATCGGCTATTTTTGCAGTTTTTGCCCCCTGCAGGCAAAACCGTTGACGTTAGGTCAAATCCGAAAGAATTACTCAGAAAGGGCGTTAATAGGGCTATCGAATGCGCTTTTCCGCGGCGCTGTAGCTCTATTGGTTCCCGAGTTATGCGTTGGCTTCTTGGAAATTGTCGACATTCGACCTGGAAATCGGGGAAATTTTGCCTTCAATGACCTCTGGTGACCTGACCTTTGACCTGACCAAAAAGTTGACCGAAGTGATTTCGTCATTATTTTTTACGCTCTTTCGAACGCCGCCTTCCGCGTATCGCTACGTGGCCCAGGAGCCGAGTTACAAGGGGCGGTGTTCAAACACCCCCCCCCCCCAGCAGGGCGTGGAAATCCAGGACCCCCAGCCGGGCGCGGGTTAACATTAGTTTAGTTGAGATGGCCAAATTGGTGGCCATGGCCTGAAAATACCGGTTTGGGCACTCACAAGTCACAACATCAAAAAATGCTTCAACACGGAGATATGGAATTCAAACTTGCAGTTTTCGGATTCTAAGGGGCTAATGCATTGGAATGCCCCTGAGAATTTGTGACGTCAGCGGAGATCTATGATTTTTAAATCTTTTACTAAAACGTTTGGTTGCACGCGGTGGTATATGCTGCTTTGCGCGCAACAAATGCCGCACTTTCAAATATAGTCGCTAGGAACAGCGGAGATCCCAAAAAGTAAACAAAAGTAAAAGTCTAATATCTTGAAAACCGGCGAATATTTTTCGATTAAATTTGTCAGATATTCGTTTTCGCTCTTTCTGAACCGAGGAACATCACTTTCATGCCAATTCATTAACTTTTTTGAAGGTTGGAGGGTCCCTTTAAAACTACACCTTTTCACAGCAAATTTCCAAACAAATATGCATACAATACCTCTGTGAATTCGTTATGTGTCAGTGTCGTACAAAGTATGCCGCTAGTTGCACTGTCTGACCTGCGGCGACTGGTTTGCACGCCGTACCGCAGAACGTGATCCGCAGAGAGGGCGACTCGCTGATTCAGGAGCAAGATAGCGTCAAGGGCAAGATTGTCATCACGCGGGCCTTCACCGAGGCCGGCATGGACATGGTGAGGGCGACGACTGAACGTGCCGGCTCGTCCGGCCGCCCACGGCCGCCCACAGCCGAGTCCGCAATGCTCCGATGTACCAGAGCATCTTGGTGATGCTGGAATTCATATGGTGCTGTTGTGCTATTGATCGTATTGATTATTAAGTTCTTAAAACACTTTGCAGATCTTGTTTCGGAGGTTTGAATGTTTATTCCGTGTTAAGAAATGTGTTATATCCCATTCGTGTTCTATGTCGTTATTTGTTTTATTTGGAAAGAAGGCAAAAATTATGTTCTTTTTCTCTAGCAAAATATTATATCATTTTGTTAAAATTAAGGACTTAATCTGATCAAATACATTGAAGTATATTATCGCTAACTAAATATGCCACGGTAAATGTCAAAGTTAGCAGCAAAATAAAAGACGAGTGAAGTACCCTTCAGTTGTCCCGCCTGCCTTTTTGTGCGTAGATCAGTGTACCGCTGTTTCTGTAAGCTTACCGTTGCTGTTCTCAGACGCTGGAGCACAAGGACTCTGGTGTGAAGGCGACCCGACACTTCCGGCGCCAGACCACCGCTTGATTGGGTGGATGGGGCGCGATTTGACGGCCCGGCCCGGCCCTGCAGCGGGCGGCACCGGACCGTCACACTCGCCCTGACACGGACCATGCGCCGCGAGAGAGCTGCACGGCCCAACAGCTGCTACCTAACACAGACCCCGCACATTGGCGCACTATTTTTAAAGGGTGTAAGGGACGATTTGTTGTATTCGTTTTTCGTTGATTTGTAAACTTTAATGGGAGTCCTCGTCCCTGCACAAAGGCTACTGAGGGTATACCGTTGCAATGCGAGTCTATGTGATGTAACAGTCAAACTGTCCTGGCGAAAGGACCTCCACATAGTCTTTCTCAGTCTCCGAATGTTCATAGTCCGGTGTAGTGGGGTTTGGTCTTTGCTACGGAGCAAGCTGTTATTCACTGAGCTCTCATAAAAAACATATATTAGTGGCATAGCCTACCCGGCCAAGCTCCGTACTAACTAGATCGGGCTCCTGTCATCTGAAGCCTTTGTGTTTTCAATGAAAAGGGAGGCCGAATATGAAAATGCTTGTAAGATGCTATGAAGCGACGCTTCGTGAACATGTCATGCTCTGTCCTATAATATAATGGTATGTATAGGCTGGTATACGTTTGCACGTAGGTTTCATACTTTGTTAAATATAATGGGTCAAGTTACGCACAATATATCTATATGTACGTGGCTTATAATTTTGTATATTTCCAGCTTGAGGGTGAGCGCCAAAGGTGTTGGGAGAGGGAAAACCATTCAATCGACGAACACCTTTTCGGCGCGGCTCATGTGGATATGCAGTGTATGTGTGCTACTCGCTAATATCTTGCAACCCAACGCAGTTAGCGAAGCCGTAATAGGTATTTGCGCAGCGTTGTGCCGCTGCAGAGGGCGTTGTTTGATAGGAGTATGGTTTGACCGAAATTCGCCACGGCCCACCTCTGCATCTCAGTGCGGCTTTACCAATTGTTTTGGTCGGCTGGACCGATTTTTCTTTTTTTGCTTCGCTGTAGGGGACCATTTGGATGGTGGCTATCGGCCATCGAATTTAGCGAATTCAAATTACCTATTTTCAATATATTCAATGTAAATATGTACGCATAAGTTTGTACATGTGTACAAATAGAAATAAGTTTTATATACTCGACTCGTATTACGTGAGGCAATATTTTTATGTGAGCTGAACGTTTATGGTGAGGCTGCGAAGCAGTCCATTCTAGTTAACCCGCGCCCGGCTGGGGGTCCTGGATTGCCACGCCCTGCTGGGGGGGGGGGTGTTTGAACACCCCCCTTCTACCTCGGCTCCTGGGCCACGTAGCGATACGCGGAAGGCGGTGTTCGAAAGAGCGTCAAAAATAGTGAGGAAATCACTTCTGTCAATTTTTTGGTCAGGTCAAAGGTCAGGTCACCATAGGTCATTGAAGGCAAAATTTCGCCGATTTCCAGGTCGAATGTCGACGATTTCCAAGAAGCCAACGCATAACTAGGGAACCAATAGAGCTACAGCGCCGCGGAAAAGCGCATTCGATAGCCCTATTAACGCCCTTTCTGGGTAATTCTCTCATATTTGACCTAACGTCAACGGTTTTGCCTGCAGGGCCGGGGGCATAAACTGCAAAAATAGCCTATTTTTTCGGAAACAGTTTTTCTGCAATAACTTTTGACCCAAGCCTTGTACGAGCTTACTTTTACCGGCATCGTGTTCCTCTTGTCAAGACGCATCGAATGACCTATAAGTTGACCTTGAAAGGTCAACTTGAAAATTTGACCTCGGGTCAAGGTCATGACCTGACCGGAAAGGGTCATGTTGCATATCAGTCGAATTCGATCCGTATCGTCGAGCTGAACACATCTAAGGCGTTTTCATCGCTCTAGCATGCCTCTATCAAAAGTTATTTGCGAAAAACTGTTAGATACCATTCGTGACCTAAGATGACCTCAGGGCATAAACAGGGGTCACGGACAGCATTTTCATGTACAGTGTGTCTAAACCACTTGTAATTCAGTGTTTGGGAGTGTTTATAATGTCTTTCGTCCAAAAGAGGCGCATTTCAATTTTCTCCCATTGACTTATAATGGGGAGGTCGCAAAATTGACCTGACCTTAGGTCATCGATATCAAAATTCTGAGATATACATTTTGTACATGTTATTGCTCTTAGCAATCGCTGAAAGTTTCAAAGCGATCGGTCACTCGGTGTAGCTATGACAGACATTGAAACTTTTTATGAGGTGAGGTCACTTGACCTGGTGACCTGACCTTGAACGACCTTGGTCTGAAATTTTCACAACATGTGTAGAATTGATGTATGATAAGGTGTATCAAAAACGGTGGCGCTCCGCGCCGCCGTTTTTGAGATATTCGCGAAAAACCACAAGGGGGGGGGTGTTCAAACACCCTCCAGCAGGGCGCGGGTTAATTACGTATGTACCGGTATACCGATGCAAAATGTCTGCGGTCTACCTCTGATATATTTATACTCTAGAATCCCTCGGAAGTCTACTCGATGCATAAAAGAAGCAGGTTGTCTTTGTAAGCTACTGCAGGATATGATGATCGTGCGCTGCGCTACAGCGAACAACTGACACCCACTACGGGCCGCTCCCGGCGCGCCCGCCCGTGAGCCTGCGGCGGCAGCAGCCGCAGAGAGCGGGCCGTCGCGCCGCGCTGCCGCGCTGCCGCCGCTCCGTCCCGTTAGGGCGGCGGAAAGGAGGTCGCCTCGCGAGCCGTACGGACGACGACCGCGGTCAGTAGCCCAACAGGTGATCGGAGAGGGAGTGCGTCCGGCGTCAGTGCCGCGTCAGTCGCCAGGACAGGTGAGTAGGTCAGTGTAAACTTATCTTCATAATTTTCTCTGTTTTGGTGTGCTATTTTTATGTGTCTTACGTAACGTGGCGCGGTCCGTTTCATGCCCTTCTCGATCGTCGGAACGATTTTAGGAAGTGAGGAATGGGCTCGATACAATTTAACTTGGTAACGGATCAAGTGACTTTCGTTATCTTTGCGGGCCGTTCATACGGTATAATTTACGCCGCTCCTCCGTTTAGACGCTGCACGTTACTTTTGGTCATCCGAGCACGCTGGCCTACCAATTAGCCTGGGCTTATTGGTTTCCACGCCCTGCTAGGTGCGAGGGGAGGGTTAACACCCCCTTAGTAACTCGGCTCTGGATCACGTAGCGACGCGCGGTAGGCGACATTCGTACGAGCGTCAAAAACTATAAAATCATTTAACATTTTTTAAGGTCAAGTCAAAGGTCAGGTCGTCACAGATCATCCAATGACAAATTGCGTCTACCTATTTCGAAGTTTCCAACAAATATGTGCATAAATCGGGGACGAATAGAGCTACAGCGCCTTTTCTGCAGAACATTGTTCTCAGAGATATGAGCAAAGGTCAACGGTTCAGCCTCAGAGGGTAAACAGAGGATAAAAGCTGAAAAAGTCAAAGCTGACTTTTTCGCCGGAAACTTTTTTCCTGCCATGACACTACGCAAAACTCGCACGACAGTGCCTAACATTCCTACCGGCATTGTGTTCCGCTCGTCTACCGCGCCGAGTGAACTTTAATTTGACCGATAAAGATTACATTACCTACCCAAATCTAATACCTATGCCTATACCTATTAACCCGCGCCCGGCTGGGGGTCCTGGATTTCCACGCCCTGCTGGGGGGGGGGGGGGGGGTGTTTGAACACCCCCCCTTGTAACTCGGCTCCTGGGCCACGTAGCGATACGCGGAAGGCGGCGTTCGAAAGAGCGTCAAAAATAATGACGAAATCACTTTGGTCAATTTTTTGGTCAGGTCAAAGGTCAGGTCACCAGAGGTCATTGAAGGCAAAATTTCGCCGATTTCCAGGTCGAATGTCGAAAATTTCCAAGAAGCCAACGCATAACTCGGGAACCAATAGAGCTACAGCGCCGCGGAAAAGCGCATTCGATAGCCCTATTAACGCCCTTTCTGAGTAATTCTCTCAGATTTGACCTAACGTCAACGGTTTTGCCTGCAGGGGGCAAAAACTGCAAAAATAACCGATTTTTTCGGAAACAGTTTTTCTGCAATAACTTTTGACCCAAGCCTTGTACGAGCTTACTTTTACCGGCATCGTGTTCCTCTCGTCAAGACGCATCGAATGAACTATAACTTGACCTTGAAAGGTCAACTTGAAAATTTGACCTCAGGTCAAGGTCATGACCTGACCGGAAAGGGTCATGTTGCATATCAGTCGATCCGTATCGTCGAGCTGAACACATCTAAGG
Source organism: Amphibalanus amphitrite (assembly GCF_019059575.1). Classification (NCBI taxonomy): domain Eukaryota; kingdom Metazoa; phylum Arthropoda; class Thecostraca; order Balanomorpha; family Balanidae; genus Amphibalanus; species Amphibalanus amphitrite. The sequence continues at coordinate 458,668 of NW_024881774.1, forward strand.
CGTTTTCATCGCTCTAGCACGCCTCTATCAAAAGTTATTCGCGAAAAACTGTTAGATATCATTCGTGACCTAAGATGACCTCAGGGCATAAGCAAGGGTCACGGACACCATTTTCATGTTCAGTGTGTCTAAACCACTTGTAATTCGGTGTTTGGGAGTGTTTATAATGTCTTTCGTCCAAAAGAGGCGCATTTCAATTTTCTCCCATTGACTTATAATGGGGAGGTCGCAAAATTGACCTGACCTTAGGTCATCGATATCAAAATTCTGAGATATACATTTTGTACATACTATTGCTCTTAGCAATCGCTTAAAGTTTTAAAGCGATCGGTCACTCGGTGTAGCTATGACAGACATTGAAACTTTTTATGAGGTGAGGTCACTTCAAGTGACCTGGTGACCTGACCTTGAATGACCTTGGTCTGAAATTTTCACAACATGTGTAGAATTGATGTATGATAAGGTGTACCAAAAACGGCGGCGCTCCGCGCCGCCGTTTTTGAGATATTCGCGAAAAACCACAAGGGGGGGGGGTGTTCAAACACCCCCCCCCCCAGCAGGGCGCGGGTTAAAAAGGTTAGACCTTAACACACGAAAATACGACCAAAGGTCGAGATCATGATTTGACCGGAAAAGGTCATAGTGCATATTATTCGACCCATATCGCAGAGCGGAGGACATCTAAGATATTTTCCTCATTCTACATGCGTCTATCAAAAGTTGTTGTCAAAAACTGCTGGGAACCTTTCATGACATAAGGTGATCTCAGGGGCATAAAGAGAGGTCACGAGCGTATTGTTCCGCTTTTATACTCCGTGTAAACCGCCACCCCGCTTGGGCAGCGACAGTTGACCAAACAGACCAGACGAGAGAGTCGGCAGAGCAAGGGCCGGCCGGGCTTGTGCCTGTTTTGGGTTATGTTTTACCTAATATAGCAAACATGTGATTTTGATATCGGCTTCGTTATAAAAGACTAAACCGAAAGGCTACACTAGAACGTTTTTTTTTTCGAAAGAAGACTTCCCGCTTGTCTGGACTCTTGCTCACTAGTCGTGTGTATCTATCACTACGTTTCCTACATGCCGGGGTATGTCTTAACCCTCGCATGTGTAGGGGGGGGGTTGGATGGACCCCCCCATGGTTTTTCGCGAATAACTCGCGTAAAAAGCGGCCGATCGCGACGAAACTTTCAGACCCTCGCATTGATCAATTTTACACCTACCCTGAAAATTTCATGACCCTGACCCCAATGACCTTTGACCTGTGACCTCTTTTCCGAGACCATGTTTGGCCGGAATCGCGATTCCGCGTATGTCGGCTCGCATTAGCCGCGCGTTTGCAAGCTTTTCGTGGTTTCAAACGTTCAAACATGTGATTTGATGTTGCTCCCATGCATTAGGGTGGGTGTCAAGGTCACCTGAAGGTCAGGTCAGGTCATTGACCTTTGGTGACCTCGGTTCACTTTTTCGAGTTTTACATGTTTCTAGGCTAGTTTTTGGAGCTGAATTCGAATTTAGCAACCATTTGAACATTTACGAAGTAGTTTTGGTGACTTCGTAACATGTTACGAAGCTGTCAGAGGCGGTTGACACGTAATAATAATACCCGTCACGACGCCTACTGGTTGACCTGACCTGACCTGACCCGACCTGGTCTAAATGCTTAAAGACATCATCTGTGATCAAAACTAACACGATATTCGTGATCAGCACCCCGAAAAACCCCTTAGCAGCCACACTTTACGACTTTCTAACAGGTCCCGATTTTCCCGACCTTGGGTCATTGACCTGACCTGGAAGGTCAACCAATGACCTAGGACCTTAAAATTGGGTATCATCGGCTTCCTCTCGTCACGGGCAACACGCTCGTTTTTTCCGCGAAGCTCTAGCTCGATCAGGGGCCAAACGGCAAGGGGGGGGGGGTCCAACCGACCCCCCCCCCTACACATTAGAAGCTGGAAAACGCCGCACACATGCGAGGGTTAAGCACAGCACGAGCCGGGCAGTAAAACTATGACCAAGAAACTGTCGGTGTCAAAATGCCATGTTATTTGATAGGCCGGGCAGGAAACAAAAGTTTACTGCCCGGGTTTACTGCCCAGGGCAATGACCTCTAAACTACAGTTTATCGCACTAGCCCAGATGTATAATTGATAGGGAATGTATAATTGACATCATTATTGCATATTTGCCGCATACAATTAGAAAACCAACATTTTTTGGTAAAAAAAATATCTGCTCTGCTTATCAAGGGGTTTGAAATACTTTGTATTGGTTACAAAGCCGAAATTATGGCAAGATATGCTTCTATTAATCGAAATCCGTTATCGCTTGTTTCTTACTTCGTTTGATATGTCCACTGATACCTTGGGCGTAAGTTATTGCGTTATTATTTGACAGTTGTAGTCCTTTCCTCGAAATAAACATGTAAAATATGGAAAATATAATGTATTTCACGAAAGTTTAGCCATAGGTCATCAACAAAGTACGATTACATAAATAAAGAAAAGATTCTTGCAAGAGCACTGGAAAATTCACGTTTAATCACTAGGAATATTATACTTTCTACCTTCTTCTTGTTCTTATGTCGTGGCAAATTATTCATGTATGATGTTCCTTGGATATCCAATTGTTGTGCCATTCTGAGTTGATATTTTCAGACGCGATTCTTTTTGAAGTGAGGTATTTTGATGCATTTTCTTCTATAAATTTCCTTTAAAGTTTTATCCACAGCAGTAGCGCAATCACTGTTCGGAAATTATGGACAAAACAATTGTATAAAAGTGTTACCAAAACCTGTCGAAACTACTTAGCAGGTATGCGGCATGTAGGAAGCCGTACGAAATTATTTGGAAACTCGGTTTGCAAAATTTGACTCCGGCCCTCGTGCTTCGCACTCGGGCCTACGTCAATTTTGCAAACCTCGTTTCCAAATAATTTCGTCCGCCCGGTCAGTAATATATATTCCATGACACGTCTAAATCGATTTAACGAAATTTCACGTGCGTTTTTCTCGGAAACTATTTACCTTATGCAAATAATGAGCGTATGCGTGGTTTTAGCTAGCACCTAATCCTATATTTTCATTTTTACATAATGCCTAAATGCTATGATGGAGCAAATCCATTTTTCAAAATCGGCTTAACTTGTGCCATGGAAACGTAGCCAGTGGTGTTGTCTACTACACCTTTTTGCACTCAAAATAGGCATCTTTTCATTCAATTTCGGCGAATTGCATTCAATTTTAGCGATCTCTCATTTGCTTCGAATAGAGAGATCGCTAAAATTGAATGCAATTCGCCGAAATTGAATGAAAAGATGCCTATTTTGAGTGCAAAAAGGTGTAATTAATACGACAAAGCTCCGTGGATGCTGACCCGTGACCGCGCTGAGCCCTGACCGCCGCGTGCGCACTCGTCTCGCTGTGGCCGGCAGGTGGATGGGGGCAGCTGACTGCTGACGCTGCGGCCCGGCGCGGCGCCCGATGTGGTGCCCGCTGACACAGCCGGGCGGCCCGGCCGTGTGTCGCCAGTGGCGCCGACTGGTGCCGGCGCGGCTGGTGGCCGTGGTGCTGCTGATGACCGCGGTGGCGGTGCTGCAGCTCGGCGCCGTGCTGCTGATGGTGGACCGGCGGCCGTCCCCCAGCCGGCCGCTCGCTGTCCGGCCGCCCCCCGTCCGGCGGCCGGCGTCCACTGCGGAGCGCCGGAGACGCGCCGCGCCCCTGCTCCACCTGCACCTCGCGCAGGTGATGCGCGACCTGCACGGCAGCACGGACATGGAGCTGGTGCGCGCGGGCCGGCTGCCGCGGCCGGCCTCCTGCCCGGAGCGCGCCGTCATCCCCTGGGCGGGCGGACGCGCCGGCAACATGCTGTTCGAGTACCTGACCGCGTGGGCGGTGGCGCTGCGACACGACGTGCCCTTCCTCGTCCCGGACGTGATGATCGAGACGTTCGAGGGCGTGTTCGCGGGGATGACGGCTCAGCGCGGCGACCTGGATCTGCTGCTGATGGACTGCGCCCACCTGTGGCACGGCCGGCGCAACATCAGCGTGGCCACCATCCAGGATGTCTGGGAGGACCTGGCGCCCATCACCGGCTGGCTGGAGCTGGTCGGCTTCCCCACCAACATGACGCGACCCATCTACCGGCTCTGGCACGCGCACGAGGCCGAGATGCGCGCCGAGCTGCGCTTCAGCGCACCCATCTCGTCCATCGTGCACGAGTACCTGCGGCGGGTGCGGCGCGCGCTCGGCCCCGACGACGAGCCCGTCATGTTCATCGGTGTGCACGTGCGGCGCACCGACTACTACCAGGCCACCTACAACCTGGACGGTGTGTGGATGAACATGCCCGGTGCTGCGTACTTTGAGCGCGCCGTGCGCCACTACCAGCGCCGCTACCCCAACACCGTGTTCGTGGTGGTGAGTGACGACATGCAGTGGTGCCGCGAGCAGCTGGCGCCGATCGACGCCGTGATCCTGTTCCCCGGCGACGCGGGCAACCCGCCGATGCTGGACCTGGCGCTGCTGGGCCACTGTAACCACACCATCATCACGTTCGGCACGTTCGCCCTCTCGGCGGCCATCATGACCGGCGGCGACGTGGTGGTGCCCAAGGACCTCGGCATCACCTGGAACTCGTACGAACGACAAAAGGACTTCTGGCCCGCCCAGTGGACGGAAATATCGGTGCTGTGAGATAAAGTGAGGCGCGTCAGCAGTTTCCGAGCTCAGTGATTCGCCCACACAAAACAGCGTCCGTTTTTCCATGGGAACTCTCTCTCTAAGGAGTTTAGTGGAGGGAACTCGGATCTTACACAGACAATGTGCTTTTTGCACGTAGTTAAATACGACGCTATGCTACGTTGGATGAAACGGCAGGGAAATCGTCATTATTTAAAGGGACTATCCCACCCTCTAAAATGTTGTTAAAACCAGTTAAATTGTGCCCGACTTTATAGATTGGATGACCAGGAACACGGTTCTGGCATTTATTTTTCATTAAACATCTTAGGCTTCCCATATTCCAAACACAAACTTTCAAATGTGACGTCACAGCCCAAAATTACCTCCTTCCCCAGGCCACATTACTGTCATAAAGCTGATTCTTTTTACTCTGTAGGCACCACAACAAAGTTCAGACCAAATTTTAAGCGATTTTTCAACGAACAAACCCATTTAAATCAGAATGACTAAACGAGGTGACGTCACACTAACGGTCGCTCCATGTTGAAGATAGGGCCTTGTACAAGGCCCATTTTCAAATAAAGGGAACGAATTTCTTCAACACCAAGAGGCCGCGAGGGTTGCAACCTAGATAGATAGTGGTTTCTGAACCTCGCCGCAAACTTGGCTATCTCAACTCAAACCCCATGTGAAAGGTGGGATAGTCCCTTTAAGCTCCAAGAATATTGGTGTTATCCACTTTTATGTTCGAACTGCTTCAATATGAAGGATGCTTACATTACCTATATTTGCCGGGGTGGAGCATGCTGAAAGTGTGATGTTTCTTATTCGTATAGGGGAGAGTGGGGAAAGATGCCCAGGGGCTTGTTATGTCATAATTTATTCGAAAATGACAATCGGAAAGAAAAACTTGGAGTTTCAACGGAAGCCAACATCATTTTTCTTCACAAAGTACCACACTTTTGTCCTTGAAATATGATAACTTTTTGCTATTAATCATTTTCCTGAAGAAGTGCAAGGGGGCATCTTACCCCACAGGGTGGGAAAGACGCCCCCTGGGGTTGAGTAAGGTGCCCGTCCGCACTATACAGGGTGTCTCAAAAGTTCGTTTACAGGTACCAGCCATGCTTTTTTGTCAATAATTCTGAATCAACAATAAATAAACAGTCGAAATTTTGCATGGGCATTGGTAACAACCTTCCTCAAGCAGTTTCATTGTTTTCAAACGCATTTGACCCTTCATGAGCCCACAAAAAGGGTTCATCTCTGAGTTCTGACCATGGGTCAAGCATGAAAATGGAGGTCGCAAAATCGGGTCGGCTGAGAAACTCTCTGTTTCGGGAGTAATGGGAATGGTTAAGTCGGAAATGACACATGGCAAAGTGTCGGCGAGGATGAGTACAACATGATGATCATCTAATAAAAACAGTGGCTAAAATTTTTGAAGGACAAAACCATGCGAGACTAACAGCGTTTTGAACGACCCTCGTACGGCAGCAGACTCGTGCTCCGGAAAGCAGCTGAAAATGAAGTCATAACTATTGAAAACTGACAAGAAGCTCACAGACAGAGGTTACCCTGTTTCAAAAATTGCAGGTCATCGTAAAATAAAGACAAAGTATCATTTGAAATTGTTTATAATATCTAGAACGCAAAATTTTTGGGGAAAATAACACGAAAATCATCAGTACCAAGGACAACTGACCCTCCAAAAGTGTCAATTAACGTAAAGTTTTATCTTACGAAGTTTCAAGAGGCAGATCTGGAGCGAATAGCTTTCTTTTAGACACAAAATCCCGACAAAACCACACGATGGACAGGTTTTGGCCGTTTACAAAGCAGAACCTCTCCTGAGGAAAACACTCCGCAACCCAGCGAAGGTCTTGGCATGGGGAATGACGAGCGTTTGGGATTTGCAAAATTTGCACAATGTGTCTAAGAAACAGATGGCCGACACATTCTTCTACGATATGCTGCGAAAAATTTTCCCCTGGCACTTCCCATTTGTTCAGGAATGGGGTTGTTTTGAAAAGGAAAATGGTACTTGGGAGGTCGGCGCCAGTCATTCATGAAGGAGTTAGCGCCAGAGAAGACCTACAAAATACTCACGGATGGTGTCGATGCACGCTGTCGGCTTTCAGGGAGAAGCGGATGTTGCCGGGGAGCTCGTCAAACCTAATTCTGACCAGAAACTGCAGGGGGTTCCCTTACAAGAGCTTGAAAGCTGGTAACCTTTTATCAGCCTCCGGCAGCTGACGGAGCGACGAAAATCGGTATGGGCAAATATTTTTGGAGATACAGCAAAGGGTTTTATTTCCAACCTCCCGAATCAGTTGTCAAAGCATGCATATTTGTCTAGTGGGCACACATACACAAAAACCTTAGATTTTTGGTATGCTTTATGGGCATGGGAAATGTGTATGCGAACTTTTGAGACACCCTGTAGGCTGTAAGTGACATAAATGGGCACGTGAATTGCCTGAGGGAATCGGTTCCATCCGAGCCTACGGTAGACACTTAAACGCCATCATAAGGGCCCTAAAGAGTTGTCGTAAGGGCGAGCATGGCGAGCACCTGACCGTATTGGACTCTCAATAGTCCCAAATCGGCTTTTGTCTCTCTTCACAAGTATATGCTAAATGATTCGACGAGTCCCTTGAAGGGCAGCCCACGGATTTAGGGGGGCGTCTTTCCCCATCAAGTCAGGGGGCATCTTTCCATAAGGTACCGAATTAACATTTAATCAGTACAATTTGTTAGCATTAAAACTACAACCTGAAACAAACTAGTTGGGACAAAGTAAAGTACATACACGCATATAGATGTACCACGACATTAGCAAGGAACTTAAAAATTATATATTTTCTTTGATATTCACAATGTTTTGACACTAAAACATTGCTTGAAAGCTGCACATATAAAAGAAGCAGCCACCAGCCCACCACTGCCCAACTAAGCTTGGCAAATTTTTGTGCAGTAAACAAGGAAGGTTTCCGCTTTACGCTAAGAACAATAATTTCCAGGTTCGATTTTTTGTTTCGCCGTTAGAGGGGTGGGCGTCTTTCCCACCCTGGGCATCTTACCCCACTCTCCCCTATTTTGAACTTAGACATGGGTGATATGCAATATATGACGCCTACCATACTACATACGAGTACATATGCAGGGTGTAGTCTCTCTTGAAAGTATCGCAACTCCGAGGGAAGGCGCAACCTGTCCCAGCCGCGGTTGAGCGGAAAAAGTTTGAGAGCCGCTGGGAGCACTGACCGAAGCCTGACACGAGGAGACAGCCAGCGCGGTTGGGCGAAGGGAGTCGTTGCGGACTGCGGAGTGCGGAGGGATAGGGGGAGGTGGCAGTCGCCGTCCAGTAACTCGTGATGGCAGTAAGCATGTGGTCAACGGAAGCCAGCCCTACTCGCACAGGATTTGTTGAGCTTTGTTTCATTGCAAAATTAACAGTTTGACCCGTCATCGGCACGAATGTTACAGATTTTTGGTTAAATCCGGAAACCCGTGCCCGAATACGAAAAAAAAATCATAAGTTGCACCAGCTAACAGAATGGATCTGTGGTTGCAGATGCAACCCCAAGTCGATCCAAATCTCTAATGTATTATCTCTCTAGCCAATTCACATATTCGCTCTCTAGCCAAGTAGTTCTATATTTGAAGTTCTCTCTTTTTAATGGGCCGTTAAGTGAGCGGCGACAAAAAAAAAAAAAAACGTTCGGCCGTCTTCTTTCAAAAGCCCTATTTGATGTCAGGCTGCCCCCCCACCCCCACCTCAAGACCTGTTTACGTCGTTCAGAAGGCCTCTTCACAGTAGGGCTATGGCGGAACTTTGCTCCGTTGTGATTTTACGCGTCAGGCACTCTGAGTGATTGGCCCCCACTAAGGCAGACTAATGAACGCCCGACTACTTTTTTTTTGAAAACTTAAGAAATCTGAAAAAAACATGGGCCATCCGAGCCATGCTTTTACATTAGTTTGTTCATCGTACAGCCTCGAAGGCTAAACTGTTGACTTGAGTTACAATTTAACCCATAAACGCCCGTAATTCCCCAGCGAACGCACACGAATGCCCAATTGCCGATTTAGAGGTAATGACTAATGGTCCCCTAAGGGTACCATGTGAGTTTGGTAAATGTGCGAAATCCAGAAATATACTTTTTTGAAGTGGTACCTTTTGGTACCACTAACGCCGCGCGGTATCCACCAGTGACGTCACGCTAATGCTTAGCGACCGGTCCATTGGAAATTGCGGGATGATTCTACCTCTCTTATACGGCCTTGGATCAAGGGCTCAATCTTACCAAATGCCGTGAATGCGCATTCACGGCATTTGGTAACATTCAGAACTATTCCACCTTCACCTATTCATTCGTTCAGGCAACATTCATAATCATTGACGCTATCAAAATCATTGGACAAGATTAGCTGGATGTAAATAAAAAGGATATCTTTGATATCAGTGCCGTAAACTCCGGCCAGTGCTGCCAAATCCTATTTACGGCATTGGTAATATTGGGCCAAGGATGCGCGACGTGCCCAGCCTTTGAGGGGTCTCAGCTCGATCGGATCGATAGGGAGCGCGTATATACATATATACCTATAACATAACAACTCTTAGAACACTCTCTTACACGTTATAACTTATAACATCTCAACTCAAGACGGGAACGAAAGTCCGAGGCAACTAACATCCGTGATACTAATGCCTCGTCTCAAGCATTCCAGAGAATTATCCCATGGACTTATAGGTAATGGGGAGGTGGCAAAATTGACCTGACCTTAGGTCACCGGTATCGAAGTTTCGAGGTATACATTTTGTACAAACTGTTGGCCTTATCAACCGGTGAAATTTTCAAAGCAATCAGCCACTCGGTGTGGGTATGACAGACATTGGTACTTCAATCGTTATTCGTGAAAAAAACTGTCTACCTTACATAAACGCCGCTATTTTGACTTGTTTACCCCTGAGACGTCATTCTTTACCTGACCTGAAAATGACCTCAGTAAAATTGTAGACTTTGTCCGTTTGTATCCTATGCCATTTACCACTTGTTTCTATCTTGCTTCGTTCTCGAGATATCACGGGGAGCAGGTATCCGCCCCCCGTCGGTGTGAAGTTCGCGCGGAATGCGGACCCCCGTTGGTGCGCGGGTTAAACCATGATATTTTGGACCAAAAGACTATTTCGCCACTCAAAGCCAAACTTCAGGACGTCCGGAACCGAAAACCCATTGACGTGGCACGAATGCGTCGATGGCTACCAAATGCTGCTGTCTGGTATAAATAAAGCGAAAAATTGTGTCCATTTTTTACTAGGCATTCTGAGGTACGCTAATTAGAGCAGGGGCGCGGGAGCTAGTTCAGACTGGGGGGGGGGGGGGGGGCACACCATAATTGAAATCAACCTAGGGTGCCCCCAAACCTAGTTTTCTCGCCGGGTTTAGGCCACTTATTCATCAAAAAAGAAAACATTTGCAAAAAAGTGCGATATTCCGTCTTAAAGCTGTGGGGCACCGCCCCGGGCGTCTCGGAGAATGTCATCCGCGTCTCCGGGCGGTGGCGGGGCTCGTCGTACCTGCGGTACATCCGCGGGCCGCGGCTGGCCGTCTGGAATGCATGCAGGGCCATACTGTAAATACAGACCTTGGGCAGTGTTTGGCGTTTCCGGGCTCGGTTACCGAGCCAAAACAAAAGTGGGATGTTCGGTTGAACGGGGTTGAGGCCTATCATAGCCAAACGATGCGAACAACGGTCCGATCTTACACAGGTTTAGCGGTAGGTAAGACGCGGGAGCACCAGGTTAATGGAAAATTCACGGCCCACGTGCAATTTACATTAACCCGCGCCCCACTGGGGGGGGGGGGGCTATTTATAGCCCCCCTCCCGTTTTTCTGCAATAACTTCAAAACCGCTTGACGGATCGACGCCAAACTTTCAGTACCTTCGGCTGCATCAATTTGACACCTTGTGTCAAAATTTGAACTTCGTAGCTACCATAGGTCGGCCGGAAATGACGTCAGAGTGACGTCATGTTCGTCCGATTTCGACGCAAAACATTGAACCACGGCAATCGCTCCCAAGAGCTCAGTTTTTAAGCTAGATCCAATTTCTTTGCATGAAAGAACTCAGAATTGACCGTGCTATCAAACTGCTATCTCGGATTTTCAAAATTTTGAAAAATTTGGAAAATTTTATATAATAATATTCAAAATTTATATTTTTATATTTTTTCAAAAAGTTTTTGACTTTTCGAAAAAACCGGAATATATGTGACAGAACGCATGATTATGACTAACTCTAGCAAGTTTTAGCTAAATATCTTCAAAAATGGCCAAGTTATACGCATTATTGCAAAAAATTCACAATTATTAATTTTTCAAATCAATTTTTCAGTACGTATTTGGTATCGTACACCAATATAAATGGCACTATCGTGTTCCTGAGCTGAAACTGCATCCAATAGACACCTATTTTGTTGAAAAATTTCAACTTCAAAATTTGACCTTTTTTGACCTGAAAGTGACCTGACCTAAGCTAAATTCGACTCAAAATGACCTCGAATGACATAGACGACATCAAATTCGAAATCTATGGCCTAAATGGACCATAAAACATGTGTCACGTGACCGACGCATGATATAATATTTTCGTGACCTGTGATGACCTGACCCTGACCTGAAAATCAAAGTACAAGTTTGGTACCCTCAAGGTATCTAGAACATCTGTTCACGAGTGTGGAAACCAAAAATGAGCCTGATCTGACTTGTAAGACGGCGGCCAGAGCCCAAAATGTGAACAAGCCAAAGTGCTAATAATTTTACTTTGACCTGACCTGTGACGTCATCGGTGACCTCGAGGTCAATGAAATTAGGTTTCGCTCGACAGTTTTTTCGTGGCTATTAGACGCCGTTTGAATTTTGACGATCGGCCCAGTAGTTTCGGAGTTAGGAGGGGGGGGGGGCTATGAATAGCCCCCCCCCCCAGTAGGGCGTGTTATACACAGACCCCAGTGGGGCGCGGGTTAAAGGGACACTCCCACCTTAACATTAGTTTTGAGTTGAGATAGCCAAATTGGTGGCCATGGCCTGCAAATACCGGTTTGGGCACTCACAACATCGACAAATGCTTTTATTCGGAGATATGGAATTTCAAACTTGCAGTTTTCGGATTCTAAGGGGCTAGTGCATTGGTATGCCCCCTTAGAATTTGTGACGTCAGCGGAGATCTAACGATTTTTAAATCTTTTACTAAAACGTTTGGTAGCACCACAGGGGAGCACTGCCGCTTCAATCCTATTGGCCGTGGTGTCTAACGGTGGCGGCCATATTGCGCAGACCAAGAACCGGCCGCCACCTGTGTTGAGGAATAGGGAATTCGGGACCTCGATTTACGTTTGCGGCCGCCGCATCCGTTACGTTCAAGTTACGTAGATACGGAACCCGGCATCTTACGCAGAATTGAGTGGGGAACACGATCGTATCTTCAGAATTCCTTAAATTCACTCGCCGGACCTACATTTGCCCCGGCCGAGGGGGTTGATTGAACCCACCTCGCTAATGCGCCGCTAATTTAACTAGAATTAAGCGGTAAAGTGGTCGTATGCGGCAAAGTATAATGCAGAGTGACTGGTAGGAACCCGCTGTAAAGGTCTCAGGTCAACCGGTGACCTCTGAGGTCAGGTCAAGTGATCTAAGGCAAGGGTTCGGTTTTTGGTAAATAACTTCGCCAAAAATGGCCGTAGAGCCGTGATTTTGGCATCATCGTGTTCAGCTAGCTCAGGCGCATCGAATGATATACTTTTTGTTCGGGTCAGGTCAACTTAGGGTGTTGACCTCAGGTCAAGGTCAGGTCAGCACCCCCAGGTCACGAAGTTGGTCGAAAGAGGTCATGTCGCATATCATTCGATTCGGCAGGTCTTCCTGAGTCCATTGGTGGCTTTCCCGACTCGCTAGCTCAATTTGATCGGGAGTTATTGAAGAAAAATTGTGACCCTTGTGACGTCACAAATGACGTCACGCAAGGGCAACAATGTAAATATGAAGCATAGAACCTTGCAAGGAGTGCATGCAATCATGATTCTATATGCTTGAGATAGTTTCAGATCATTCTCGGCGCCAAAATTGCAATTTTCATATTTCCCCATTGACTTATAAGGGTTTAACGTATTAGTTCCTTATATCTGAGGATTTTTCAGGATTTCATCTTGTTCTCCACTCAATTCTGCGTAAGATGCTGGGTTCCGTGTCCACATAGCTTGAACGTAACGGATGCAGCGACCGCAAACGTAAATCGAGGTCCCGAATTCCCTATTCCCCAACACAGGCGGCGGCCGCTTTCTGGTCTGCGCAACATGGCGGCACCGTTGGACACCATCTGGCGGCCGATGCGCATTCCACATTATAGAGTTCAGTGGGTAGCACGCGGTGGTATATGCTGCTTTGCGCGCAACAAATGCCGCACTTTCAAATAAAGTCGCTAGGAACAGCGGAGATCCCAAAAAGTAAACAAAAGTAAAAGTCCAATATCTTGAAAACCGGTGAATATTTTTCGATGAAATTTGGTAGATATTCGTTTTCGCTCTTTCTGAACCGAGCGACATCACTTTCGTGCCAATTCATTAACTTTTTTGAAGGTGGTAGGGTCCCTTTAACCCTATTAGTGGCAGGCTCCTGGCTACCCCTATTAGTGGCAGGGGGGGGGGGGCTGTAATGAATTCAACACACACAAACGATCTTCTCCTGCTTTCCCTTCTATTCCGTTCAAACCGAGTTCAAACGAGAACGAACGAGCGAATAACGAAATAGGCAACGAGACACGTGCCAGGGAACGAATAAAGCGAATGATTACTTATGCGGCGCACAGCGAAGCTTCTCGAGACTTTACGACACGAGGCGAGACTACGATCAGCTGATCGCCCGCGCACCGCACACTGCGACGAGCGCACTTAGTACTTAGCGCCCGCCCGACGGGGAAATAATTAACAACATCTTCCCCCCTGTTGGAGTAGGCAACCCCTGTTGGATACATGCCACTCCAACCCAAGTACACTCGATATGCAACACAGCTTATCACTAAACGATCACTAACTACGATCACTGATACACACGAACACAGTCACAGAGCTCGATCGCGCGCGTCCTACCTACCTACACCTCTAGATCATGGAGCCTCTGTACGGCTCTTGTACGGACACCCTTGGCCGTACGGAGGTCCACCGCACGCACAACCCCGTCAGACCCCGGGTGTAGCCGGGTAACCACGCCCAGCGGCCACATCAGCCTGGGAACGTTATCCCCTCTGATCAGAGCTACTGATCCGACCTTCAACTGTCCCTGCTGACGGAACTTACGGACCGTCACCGGAAGCTGCCGCAAATACTCTGCCGACCAGATGTCCCAGAACCGATCCAGACGCTCTCTCCGGAGCCTGGCACGAATCGAGAGCGAGTCACGTGACACTCCGGTCGGCTGCTCCACCGGCTCGGACTGGAATCCCGAGGCACGTCCGATCAGGAAGTGACTGGGTGTGAGCGGAGACGACGAGTCAGCGTCATCACCAGAGTACATGAGAGGACGCGAATTGACACACGATTCGATTTCTAGCAACAAAGTCTCGAGCTCTGTCTTACCCAGGCAGCGCCTGCCAAGGGACTTCTTTAGTCCCGACTTGACCGTCCGAACGAGACGCTCCCACCAGCCACCCCACCAAGGCGACTGTGGAGCGATGTACCGCCAAACAGGAGCGAGGTGACCGAGCTGAGCCTGAAGGTAGCTGTCTGCACCCTTCAGAGTGGCGGCATTGTCCGAAAATATCTCTGACGGCATCCCTCTCCGAGCTGCGAACCGCCTCAGAGCCAAGAGAAAGTCAGAGAGCGACATCGAATCCATCAGCTCTAAATGGACAGCACGAGTTACTGCACACGTGAACAGACAGATGTACAGTTTTTTACGGGGCTGGTCGAGACAAAACACCGGCCCAGCAAAGTCGAGCCCCGTCACAGCGAATGGCGGAGCCTGCGTCACTCGCGATCGGGGCAGAGGCGCCACAGGCGCGTTGCAGGACCGAGCGTCCTGCTTCTGGCACGAGACACACTGACGTTTCACCCTTTTCGCGAGCCGTCTGACACCAACGATCCAAAACGAGCCTCTTAAAGCAGTGACCAGAGTCGGAACTCCGGCATGCTTCATCAGCAAGTGTTGCTCACGCACGAGAAGCTCACACACATGACAGCTCGGAAGCAGCACAGGATGAACCTCATCATCAGACAGGTCTGCCAACTGCAGCCTGGTTCTCACTCGAACAAGTCCGTCGTCACCCACAAAGGGGTTCAGACGGCACAGCGGTGAACCCTTGGGGACAGGCCGTCCCGACTGCAAAGCTCTCACCTCCTCAGGGTAGGCGTCCCGCTGTGTCAGCGCCCATAGCTGTCGCCTGGCCTCCGAGAGTTCCTCAGACGTCAGCTCACCTCGGAGACAGCTCGCAGTAGACTGTCTCGTCCTCCGACCGCGCGTCCCACTAGCGCGGCGCGCATTGTAGATGAAACGCCGCACCCAGCCAAGCACTCGTACAGCACGTGAAAGAGAGCTGTACCGCTCGAAGTCCAGCGGGCTCTCTGTAACAGACAATGTCGTGGTGAGAGCAACTGCGACCTCCTCGGCAGCTGCTTCAGAGTCAGCTCTGTCGGGTGCGTTTGGCTCGTCAGATACGACAGGCCGTCCAGCTTGCTCAGACAGCCAGACCGGGCCCGACCTCCACAGACGAGAGGTCACCAACTCCTGTGCAGACAGCCCCCTGGTGGTCAGGTCTGCGGGGTTATCAGCACTGGGCACGTGCGACCAGCTCGACGGGCTAGTCAGCGACTGAATTTCTTCGACTCGATTTGCCACAAACTGTTTCCACTTCCGTGGACTGGCTCTGATCCATGCTAAGGCTATCATCGAGTCACTCCAGCAGAGGCACGGAGTGACGTCAGACAGGCGGAGTGCCTTCCTCACAAAGACAACCAGCCGAGCAGCGAGCATACAACCCAGCAGCTCCAATCTCGGCAGACTTATCTGCTTGAGAGGAGCGACACGACCCTTCGCCATGACCAGCGACACAGTGTACGCACCATCGGGCTGGAGAACGCGGAGGTAGACTGCCGCACCATACCCTTTGGGTGAGGCGTCGCTGAAGGCGTGAAGTTCGACGGCATCTGAGCTCTGCCACGCCCTCTCCGAGTAGCGGCGCGGAAAGTGGAGGTCCTTTAGGATCTCCAGGCCCTCCAGCCACAGGTCGAAGACCTCAGCGCTCTCAGCAGGCAGAGGGTCATCCCACTGCAGCCCCATCTGCCACAGTTCCTGGAACAGGCATTTAGACGTCATCACAAACGGCGTGAGAAATCCCATCGGATCGAAGAGACGAGCCATAACACTCAGCACGACTCTCTTTGTCGGCACAATATTCGATGGGAGCGTCACACCCTGGAAGGAGAAAACATCCTCGTTTGGAAGCCACGTGACTCCCAACACCTTCACGCTCTCTCCCTCTCCACTGATTGAGGCAGAGTGTGCCTTGTCAAAGAGCACACAGCTGTTCGACTGACACTTGGTCAGTGCCATGCCAGCTTCTGTCATCACGGATTGTGCCTGAGACAACAAAGCCCTGGCCTCCTCCTCTGAGTTGGCTCCCGACAAGAAATCGTCCACGTAGAAATTCTCCCTCATCTCGGTAATGAGTGGGGAGTCCGGGTACTGCGACAAGTGGTAACGAATGGTCGCGTTCAGTAGGAACGGCGAGCTACACACTCCGAACATCACCCTCTGGGACCGCATCACTCGCGTCTGATCCCCACACGCCCACAAAAACCTGTGAGAGTCCTGGTCCTCTCTGCTCAGTCTAATCTGAAGAAACGCCTTTGTCACATCTGCGGTAACCGCGACAGGCCATCGTCTAAATCTAAGGAGTACCTCGACTAAGTTCGGCAGCAAACAAGGCCCTACATCTAAACAGTCATTCAGTGACACACCGTTTGGTCCGCGCGCAGAAGCATCGAAAACAGGTCTAACCTTCGTCGTTGTACTGCTCTCTCTGACCACAGGCCTATGTGGCAGATAGAAAGTCGGGTACGGACTAACTAGCTCCTCTGCAGGAACCTCGACAACAATCCCTGCGTCCTCCATCTCACGGAGAGCGGCATTGTACCTCTCTCGCAGGTCGGGCTCCTTGTCCAGTTTACGAACCAGTCCAGACAAGCGCGCCTCAGCTGCCTCTCGGTTGTCCATGAGGTCGGAGGCGGCACCCTCCTTCCACGGCAGCTTCACCTCGTACCGGCCATCCACCATGCGCACAGAGTTGTCAAAGTCAGTCAGGACAGTCGAATCAGTGCTTTCATCCTGACTAATACCTATACCCTCGAGAGACCACAGATTCCTCACCACTGACTCATGCAGATCCCCCAGTGTGAGCAGTTGGCAGCCCACTGTACAGCCGCTTCCCTGCACCAGACCCGACAGAACCCACCCGAACACGCTCAGCTGGGCCACAAGCCCCCCAGCGTTCTGCACTCGACCTGGAACTGTCAGTGCCCAGAACTGATCCAAACCTATCAGTATGTCCACAGACACCTGGCGGTCAGAACCATAGCTGTCCGCCAGCTCCAAACCACTGAAGAATTCCAGTACATGAAGGGGAACCCTCGGTCGCTGTAGCGGCGCACACAAAATGGGAACCTCCATCGCGGTCACCTGGTGCATGGCAGAACCAGTAGTCATTGCCCCTGTCAGCCTAAGTTCGTACACATCACGGCTACAGGCACCAGATTTTCCACCCCCAAACGCCACATAAGAACTATCTTGGGAACCCACCCACTTGGCTCCTACTTTCCGCACTAGGGATGAGCTCACATAGCTCTTGTCCGAGCCACTGTCAAAAAGAACAGTGGCCTCCACAGGCCCATTGGAGCCGTGTACCACCACACGTGCTGTGGGCAGCACGGTACACTCCTTCCCCAGAACACATGACAGAGAGGCTCCTATCGCCACTGCTTCCTTTGCCCCCACACTGTCAGCTTGAGCCTTATCACAGTTCACAGGGGTAGCGACACCATGTTCTCTGAAGCACACAAGTTTATGATGCCTCCCTTGGCACACTGAACACCGAGCAGAACAAGTTTTGGCAACATGACCTCTTTTCAAGCAAATGAAACAAAGGCCAGCGGCCTTTATCCGCTGATGGCGGTCACTCACGGTCATTGAGTCCATGCTGGAACACTTCCCTGCTGGGTGTGGTCCTGCACAGAAGCCGCAGCTCTCGGCCACAGCCTGAAGAGCAGCTGCTGACGGCTGGCGTCTCTTGAAGCGCTGCAGCCTCTGCTCCTTTTGAGATGGTCCAGCGTCCGGACCAGCCAGAGCTCCAGACCGCTCACGGCGGTCCACCTCCTTCGACAGGAACTCCAGCAGGTAGCTGAGGTCAGCCTCCTTTCCTGCTCCTTCTCTTGCCCACTCAAGTCGAACACCAGCAGGCATCTTGGACAAGATCAGTGGGGTGAGGAACAGTCCATACTTGTCCCCACCATAACCAAGTCCTTCGAGACTGCGGACATGCACTAGCAGCTTATCCTGCAGCCTTCTCAGGTCAGAACAGTCAGCACTTCCAAATGCCAAGAGACTTTGAACATGTGCAAACACTATCTGTTCTGTTCTTCCGAATCGTGCTTTCAGAAGCTCACAGGCAACTGAATAATTTGCACTGGTCAGGGGTAAGCCTTCGATACATCGCTTGGCATCACCAGATAGCAGAGATCTCAGGTATGTTAGCTTTGATATCTCAGGGAGATCAGAGTTGTGCACAGAAGCCGTAAATGACTCCCAAAACTCAGGCCAAGAAGTCACATTACCTGAGAATCTGGGAAGATCCAGTTTCGGCAGCTTGATACACTGGCTCAGCTGAGAGCAATCACTCTGCGGTGGTGCAGCTTGGCCCAACCCAGTCAGACGTAGGCGGGCTGCTCTGTCTTTCACTGCCACACAGCTGTCTCTGAACTCACCAGCAGCTACAATGTCATCTTGCAACTCTGCCTCACCGAGTTCGAGCTCAACTGCCTCCTGCGCTGCGTCCCAACTGTCAAGCCTCTTTTGAAGCTCACTCACTGCTCGCTCGACAACAAACAAATCTGGCTCCTTGTCATCCAGCAAGCTCTGGAGCTTGGTAACCTCCCTCTGTAGCCAGCTCCTACAAGAGGCTCTGGAGCGTTTGAGCTTGACGAGGTCCGCCATAATCAGTCACAAAAAATCAACAAAACGAACGATCTTCGGCAGTTCAATGATCTTCCCCGTGTTTCGGCACCATATAATGAATTCAACACACACAAACGATCTTCTCCTGCTTTCCCTTCTATTCCGTTCAAACCGAGTTCAAACGAGAACGAACGAGCGAATAACGAAATAGGCAACGAGACACGTGCCAGGGAACGAATAAAGCGAATGATTACTTAGCGGCGCACAGCGAAGCTTCTCGAGACTTTACGACACGAGGCGAGACTACGATCAGCTGATCGCCCGCGCACCGCACACTGCGACGAGCGCACTTAGTACTTAGCGCCCGCCCGACGGGGAAATAATTAACAACAGGGGCTGTTTACGACCCCCTTGATATCTCGAGATCTAACGGGCCGATTTTCAAAATTCAAACGGCATTCGATTTCGCTCAACGTGATTTACATTTCTAAAAAAATAGAAATTAAAAAATGTCAATAGGGGGGGGGGGGTAGAGGGGGGTAAAAACGGGCAAATTGCAGATACATTTTATACTGTTTATCACGGCCAGGTTTCTGAACCAATCTTAACGCAACTTTTGCCGATCGTTAGAGAATGAACCAGGAACTCACATGGATCCTAAAAATATGCATTTTCAAAAATCATAGGCGGATACAGATCATTGAGATTGGGGAATGGGGGTACACAAAAAGTATAGTAAATAAGGTTTTTGTTGGTACTGTTTCTAAAAAGGGTGGTAATGGTCTTGTTATGTTACAATTTTCTTATGAGAGAACGACTACAATTGTATTGGTCATGCATAGGCGGTGTCAGGGCACCTATGTTGGGAGGTAAAACATAACCCCCCTTTTTGGACGCCTGGATCCGCCTATTATAGCAAAAACGTGTCAAAAGAGGATGCACAATAACTGTATATGTTATCACATGATACCTTTCATTCACTGTTCGTAAAACTGGTGCAGCATCGTGATCTTCGCCCAAATGACTCGCTTCACGAATAGGACCCCCCAATTCCCAGTGCTCTGGAGCCGCCCCTGGTAAAGTTATGAACTTGAAATTTTCAGGGAATGTGCCCAATTTAGTTTTAGGAAAAGTCAGAAAATTTCAGCATCGTAGCTTCAGCGGTTTCGGAGATATTCCCGAAAAACCTGAGGGGTGGATAAAAACAACCCCCCCTGCCACTAATAGGGTTAACCGCAGAGGCGAACGAATTTTCACCTCTAACTTCGTACTGCTGATCTTCCCTGGCCCCCTATAGTGACAACACAAGTACAGACGTCCGCCAACAGAGGACGGCAATGAGGGCAACGGTGATAGGCCTGTGAAAAGGTGAGCAAAAGTAAAAAATACATTTTAAATAAACGCAAATTAATTAACAGTAAAGGCACTTGAACTAGCGCTATCTATTTGTAAGGAGTAATTAATATTTCCAACATTAATATAAAAATTGGCAACGCGGCTTTCCGCCATTTAGACGCCCAACCTTAAAAGAGCAACAACGCCATTTCCCGCCCCCGCCCCCCAACCGCCACGCTCTCTACCAACTTCCCCATAAACAACAGTCTCCCCCGGTTAGCTGGCATCTCATATGTTGGCTCGGTACCGAGCCAGTTTCCGGGCTCGGTTACCGAGCCAAAACAAAAGTGGGATGTCCGGTTGAACGGGGTTGAGGCCTATCATAGCCAAACGATGCGAACAACGGTCCGATCTTACACAGGTTTAGCGGTAGGTAAGACGCGGGAGCACCAGGTTAATCGAAAATTTACGAAGAAGTACATACAACAGGAGCTGGCAAGGCTCCTGCATTGGTCTATCCGTCATGAGTGACACACCGGGGTAATGTGTCACGTCAGGGCAGAGCCGTGATCTATGCCGGGTCTGGATTCGGATCTTGATCGGTATCGGTGAGCACGGCAGCCCTGGCCGGACTGCCGGCGCCGCTTCTGCTCGAAGGGTTGGATAAACGGCGCTTGATTTATATAAGTAGGTACTCCGGCTATTGTCTCTACTCATGTCTCACTTCATCACACTGTCAGGGTGGCCACACTGTCATTCCCGGACATGCTATGTTTTCTTTCGACCTGCTAATCCAAGTTAGCCTGGCGTCGATTCTGCGGCTTCAACGATCTAACCTGACCTCAAAGGCTGCCTGACCCACATAATCGTATTTGGGATATAAAATGGACCATAAAACATGCATCACATGATATTTTCATATTGTGACCCTCAGTGACCTGACCTCTGTGACCTGACCTGGTATCAGTGTGTAGCGTCTGACCCGGTACTCACCCCTAACTTTTTCAACCATCGCTCGCCTCACTGACCGTGCGCGGCGCCACGAACTCTAAACATTCGAGTCACGTACCAGCTGTCACCGAGACCAGCCCGCTCCGAAACTATAAACAAGTCGAGTGACGCATACCTACTGTCACCGAGACCAGCCCTCGACCCGACACGGTTTATCACTGTGACAGGTTCGTAGTTGGCTCTCGTCAGACTGTGACACCTGTATCTGGCTATTTTCGTAAACAAGTCGAGTGACGCATACCTACTGTCACCGAGACCAGCCCTCGATACGACACGGTTTATCACTCTGTGACAGGTTCGTAGTTGGCTCTCGTCAGACTGTGACATCTGTATAGGAAAAAGCGAGCACAGGACATCTGGCTATTATCAACCAGTGACAAGGGTATGCAAAGTATCCGTGGAGACTGATGGTGCGCGACTGTGCAACGACGGGCGAGATCCGCCTCTTGCATAAGTGACGGCGTTGCGTTTATGTTAAGCGGCTACGGTATTGCATCAGCAATGTACGCACAAAGGAGTCACGAGGCCAGCAACGTGACTCGCGCGTATAAAAGCTGACTGTCGCGAGGTAGGTTAGTTCAGTTCGGACCGAGGCACTGTACCATCAAGACCTCTGTCCTAGGGCGGCGCAAGATCCACCGGGTCGTCATGTTAGCGTGTCCCCTGCTTGGCTGAATAGAAGAAACAACTGACATCTGAGTTTTCTTCGAAGCCGAGTCTGCTTCACCAACACCGAGAAGCTCGAGGGGCGCCACGTTACATTGGTGCCGTGACCCGGATTAAGTGACGTCAACGACTTCGATGTCACTGCCGCCGCCCAGCCCTGAGGTACGTTTTACCATCCCCGTGCTACCAGCACCGCCGAATAACGGGCTTAGAAGACCAAACCTGGGAACTGGATTCAACGATATTGATAACCCCAACGGCCAGTGTCTCTGCTGGGATACGATCATCCAATCGATCTACTTACTACAAGGCCCAGACCTAACATCAGCTAAAGTCTGCGACTACCACAAGCAGTATCTTGCGAGACGTTACCACCTCAGCCAGACCCACGAGTGCCAGTGCCACTACCACCCAGACGTGCACAGGTGCCTCGATTGCGGGTACTGTCACCACTGCGGTTGTGACCTGGTAACAACATCAGCACCCGGCTTCCATCGCTGTTCTTGCACCTACTGCCTGGAGAGGTGTTGCCCACGACATCCATCGCAGCACATCTTCTTGTCGCGAGCAGTGTACCTGACCCACCTGGTCAAAAGCAACCGGCACGCCGCCATCCGCTGCCCTCCAAACACGCCACCCTCACCGAGAATCTACGGATATCGTGCATCCGTCGAGGCCCCTGTAACCCGGCTGGAACTACGTACCAACATCAACCAGCCCCTAAAGCCGCCAGTCAACAACCGCTGGCCCAGCCGCTTCAACTGCGCCACTCTGGTGGAGGAGGACCGGACAGAAACAGGCCTCGGGGCACCGCAACAAGCCCAGCCTGAGGACCATTCAACGACGACCACTGAAGACATCGAGATCAACTCCACAGCAGCCGACATCGGAGACGACTACGACATCGACGACGTCATAGTATCTGACAGCGAGGGGACCACAGTACAGCCGCCAACACCGGTGGCTATAGTCCCACCATTCCTCGAGAGAACCGGCCAGTGAGGGAGGCGACGCCGTCGCAAAGCACCGATCGCCACAAAGCAGGTACGTGCCTCACACCAACAGCAACAAAACGTAAAATTCAGTCAGAAATAATTTTGTCAAAGTCAGATATAGAAAAGTTCAAGCAAAATATCAACATGGAACAGGCAACATTCGTAGAGCTTGCACGATCAGTTCAGCGGTTGGGAAACAGTCAAACTATCAGAGATGCATTGGACATCGGAAAAGTCATATTTGATGGATCGAGTGCCGATACTTTCGCAAAATGGTTAGCGATGATGGAAGAAGTGTGTGACGAATTAGAGCATGATGACGTTAGGATCCTAAAAGCCGCATCCCTCACGCTGAAAGGCACCGCTCATGACTTCTTTCGTGATATCAAAAGACAGTGCACGACATGGTCCCAGCTCAAAGACGCTCTTACCGCTCGCTATTCCCACCTTAATCTCGCGCCCCGTTCAAAACAAAGGATTAAGACTGCCGTCCAACAAACAAACGAAACCGTGTCAGACTTTGCCGAAAGGATCAAAAAGCTAGGACAACAGGCCTATTCAGACCGACTGGAGGAGAAAGAGGTAATCGAAACTCTGACCAATGCTTTTATCAACGGACTCCGTGATCGCCGTATCCAAGAAAATGTAGCGAGAAAGATGCCGAAAACTTTAGACGACGCCTTCAAACTAGCCATTCACGAACAACAGGTAAGGGACCATCTCTCCCTCTTCAAAAATCACTCGACGGTACAGGAACCAGAACCCATGGACTGCGACATTGTGTCCAAAGAAACCAGCAGACTCACGGACAGTGACGTTAAACGCATCTCCGACGTACTCATGGCCCAAATCTCAGCACAGATGAGGCCACAGATACCAACAACAGGTCCACCACCACCGACAGCTAACCAGTTTCAAGTCCAGCCACAGGTAAGGCAACAGTACCAGCAAACGCCTCCACGTTTTCAGACCCCGCAGCGACCCCGTAACGCCAACAGAAATGTAGCAGGACCTAATGGACGGTCACAACGTCCAGAGTATCGTTGGACCGACGACGACAGACCCATCTGCTATTACTGCGGAATAGCCGGACACACCCAGCGTATGTGTCGCAAAAGGAGGGCTGACAACGAAGCACCCCGTCAGCAGCAGGGAAACTAGCGAAACCTCACCCTCGGGAGACAAAACAGAAAACTCAAGAAACAAAGCAGGAAATTCAAGTACTACAGGTAAGCCAGGATTGCCCCTACATAGACATTCACATAGGTACACACCCATTTAGGACCCTTTTGGACACTGGTGCACAACTCTCCCTGGTAAGCAAAGAATTCCTAGAGTTATGCGACCCAAAGCTTATCAAATCTTCCCAAAACGCACCCAATGTTTCTCTGCGATCAGCAACCGGACATGTATTAGAAGCAGCAGAAAGCGTCAAAATCCGTGTTACGTTAGGCAAGGTCAGAATGTATCATGACTTCATCGTGGTCAAAGATTTCAAGCATGATATGATCCTTGGCGTAGACTTTTTGAAAGCCCGCAAAGCTGTCATTGATTTCGAAACTCAAATCCTCAAGATGGGAAAAGTCGTGCAACCGTTGAAACAAAAACCAGATCCAAGCAAACCAGAAACCAACCTTGTGAGACTAGCGGAGGACGTAGACGTCTTCCCACGTTCAGGGGTACAAGTGAAGTGCTTCATGTCAAAAAGGAAGCAGTCGGACAAAAATTTTGTGGTCTCGCAACTAGTTTCATCACCGTGCTTCGAAAACGAACCAGGTCTTCTACTCCCCAATGCGTTAGTGAAAGTTTCAAAAAGCAACCATGTCCCATGGGTTATAGTAAATGAAACAGGTAGACAAGTTCATTTCCGAAAAGGGCAAGTGCTAGGAACTGCTACAACAGCCCAGGACCCAGTACCCAACATCTCTACAATATCAGATGAGGAAACCGGGTCGTCACAACCAAAAGAAAGTCCTTCAGACATTCTTTCAACTTTCAATCTGAATCATATTCCGGAGGATCAACGCGAACCTCTCACAGAACTTTTGAAAAGGAACCTAGATGTGTTCGTGCAAAAAGATTCAGAATTAACAACTACTAACGTAACGGAAATGACGATCAACACTCAAAATCACCCACCTTCATATCAAGCTCCACGTAGACCGCCACTAGCCTATCGAGATATTTTGGAAGATCAAATTCAGGAAATGTTAAAAGCTAACGTAATTAGGCGAAGTAACTCCCCTTGGCTATCACCGGTCATCATGGTACCCAAGAAAGATGGAACAATGAGACTTTGTGTAGATTTTCGAAAAATCAATGCTATCACAGTGCGGCCCGCAGCTAGTATACCGTCAGCAGAGGACATCTTTTATGCACTAGGCAAATCTAAGTTCCGGACTTGTTTGGATATGAAACAAGGTTTTTGGCAGATCCCCATTAAAGAAGAAGACAAAGAAAAGACAGCTTTTGGAACAGCATCAGGCGTATATGAGTTCAACAAGATGCCATTTGGAACTACGGGAGCGCCTGCAATCTTTCAAAATTGCATGAATGCTGTACTAGGAGACGTTCGTCATTTTGCCCTAGCGTTTGTTGATGACATCATTGTCTTCAGCGAAACGTTTGAAGAACATATCACGCATCTGCAGGAAGTTCTGAATCGCCTACGAAAGGCCAACCTCAAACTCAAAATCTCTAAATGCGAATTCATTAAAAAGGAACTAAATTATTTAGGTCATGTCATTTCAGATCAAGGCATCTCAGTGGATGCTGAAAAAGTCGCGGTCATGAAAAATCTCAAAGCGCCCGAAAATATCCGCGAAGTTCGCAGTTTTCTTGGAATGGCATCGTACTATCGCAAGTATGTACAAAATTTCAGTAAGATCGCACGACCATTGACATCCCTCACCAAGAAAAACGCTCGTTTCAAGTGGTCGGACGAAGCCCAAAATGCGTTTGAAACATTGAAAGAAGCCTTGCTTCAAGCTCCAGTTCTCGCGTTTCCAGACATCACCAAACCCTTCAAATTATACACCGACGCATCACAGTATGCGATGGGTGCAGTTTTAGTTCAAGAGCAAGAAGGCATGGATCGAGTCATCCAGTACATCTCCCATCAATTTTCAGATCAAAAACAGAAGTGGCCCACCATAGAACGCGAAGCGTTCGCTATCATTTATAGCTTGGAAAAATTACGCCCTATTCTGATTGGAACCGACATCACGGTATACTGATCACAAACCTCTGAAGCATTTGTTCACAAGTGAAATGAAAAATCCGCGCATTCAAAGATGGGCTATCATTCTTGGAGAATATGCTTGTAAAATCGAGTATATTTCTGGTCCGAAAAAACGCAGCCGCGGACATGCTTTCTAGACTCCACCATACCCCAGTAGCCGGCGAATTAAACGACAACTGTCACTTAGATTGGCAAGGAGGTCAAGCTGATGTAAATGTGGTAGACAATGCCGCCAGTCGTGATAGTACTGAGATTGCCATTGACAACGAAAAACCTGAACCACTAGACTATCACAATTTTAGCATGGAATCATTGCGAAAAGCTCAAAAGAAAGACGAAGAACTGCAGGATATCCTCGGTCAACTGGAAAATGACACAGCTAAATCGCAAAATACCCAGTACTTTGTTGAAAATGGTTTATTATACCACCTGGAGAAAGGCACAAAAACACGACCCCTCGCTAAAAAGCAGCTTGTCATTCCGTTAATTCTGAGAAAAACTGTCTTAGAAGGAGCCCACGACGGGTATCTCGGTGGTCATTTAGGCATTGAAAAGACCACAGACAAAGTCTTGAAGTCATACTACTGGCCAAGTGTTTTGAAGGATGTTTTACAGTACGTCCAGTCATGCGAAATTTGTCAACGGAAAAAGCTGGTGAAGGAAAGGCGACCAATGCAGGACATGCCTATGCCTTCAGCACCAATGGAAATTATTGGTATCGATACGTGTGGACCTTTTCCCGTGTCAGAAAGGGGAAACAAATATGTGTGCACGATTGTGGATCATTTCAGTGGATGGCCAGAGGCGTACGCCATCCCAGACAAGTCTGCAAATACCATCGCACGTATCATTTTGGATCAATTCATTCCACGTCATGGATGCCCTCGCCTGGTGATCAGTGATCAAGGTACAGAATATTGCAACGCACTAGTGGATTTAGTTCACAAAGAATTAGGCATTTCTAGGATCCACACTTCTAGCTATCACCCACAGTCAAATGGGAAAACCGAACGCTTTCATCGTTGCATGAATGACATGATTCAAAAACAAATCAGTGAAGATCAGACAAAGTGGGACGAGATATTACAACCATGTTTAGGAGCGTATCGTATGAGCAAAAATGAATCAACCAAATTCTCGCCGTATTTCATTATGTATGGCCGTGACCCTGTACTACCTGTTGACACACTCCTTCAGCCTCGTCACCGCTATACTGGAGAGGAGTACGTGCCAGCCATGTTTGAACGTTTACACAACGCATACACAGAAGTGGCTAGCAACATCCAACAGGCTAGGGAGCACAACAAGTCACTCATCGCCAGCTCAGCCACCCCCTCTAACTTTAAACCCGGTGACCTGGTATTCTATTTTGACCCCTCGATACCACCAGGTGACTCGTCTAAATTGTCACTACCATGGAAAAATCACTTCCGTGTCATCTCCAAATTGGGAATTGAAAATTATTGTATTAAGAACATGATCACGGGCAAAACCAAAATAGTGCACTCAGAAAATTTGAGGATCAGGGACTCCAACGACGTATGGGACAGGTCGTATCAGTCAATCAGACGCCCTGTTCAGGTAAGTAGTATGCCGGAGGAACAGCCAGTTCGACAACAACCTCTCCGCGCTGCTCGCCTTCCCTACAGCGATCGAGATTGGTTTGCAAGTTACGAGCCAACACCGGTTGAATTCCCGGATGCACCCCTCGTCACCAATCCACAAGTGGAAACCCAAATGGACGAAGAGAATGCAGAGCAACAAGGTCCGCTACAACCTTCGACGATAACCGCCAGTCCCGCTGTTAACTCGCCATACTTACCGGAGAATGGTGAGCACGGTAAACTGACACCATCGTTAGAGAGGAGTACACAGGAGGAACAGCCGCAGCATGGATATGCTCTACGATCACGGGGCCCGGTCACTGACCCCGTTGATACTCAGCCTCCTCCAGAAGGTTTTAGTTATGCAACTTCTCGGTATATACCAAAGAGACAACGTGACCCATCGACCGAGCGGACCCCTGACAAAAGACCACGAGTCCAGTTTGATTTGGATTGCGTGTCCACCGGGACACCAAACCCCAGTGTTGCCATGATCCAACAACCAGTTGTGAAAGGGGACAAATCTTATGATCTGTTCCAAAATTGGCACTCGATGGTATCAAATATGTTGCTATTTTGTGTAGAACTCATGTTTCCCAGCACTGGCTGATGTTGCATTCTCTATGACTCTGTTCCTGTTGAGCAGCTTGAGCTTGAGCATTCAGTTGACCAGGACGCAGCGCCACAACGAGGTGCCGCTCCAAGTTCACCGTTGACCCGAGTCGCGTTCGTGCCACCGGGCACTGGACCGACCACTGTTTTGTCGCCTCTGGTGTGAGGTACAATTACCGCTCTTCCATCGCTGCTTTCCGACATGGCTCAGCCCTCCAGCCATGGTCAAGGTGCCTCGGCCTTCGCCGTGTGCACGTGGTCTAGCCCAGTTGTGCTAGATGCGGGTAGGTTAAGTTTTAGATTATAGTTTTGCGCTAGATACCGTGATAGCGTTTCGCGTGTGTTTTGTTCATGTACTCTCTCAATGTAGTTACCCTCGCGTTAGATTAAGTTTACTGGCGTCTGTTTTATGCAACACTCGATGTATTCTACTATATATTATCCTAGCGTTAGATTAAGTTTACTGGTGTCTGTTTTATGCTAATCCTGTGCCCTTCAGGCTCCGGTTTCGACGCAATTTTCGCGTAAATTGCTTTGTTTATAAGGGGGGGAGGTATTGTAGCGTCTGACCCGGTACTCACCCCTAACTTTTTCAACCATCGCTCGCCTCACTGACCGTGCGCGGCGCCACGAACTCTAAACATTCGAGTCACGTACCAGCTGTCACCGAGACCAGCCCGCTCCGAAACTATAAACAAGTCGAGTGACGCATACCTACTGTCACCGAGACCAGCCCTCGACCCGACACGGTTTATCACTGTGACAGGTTCGTAGTTGGCTCTCGTCAGACTGTGACACCTGTATCTGGCTATTTTCGTAAACAAGTCGAGTGACGCATACCTACTGTCACCGAGACCAGCCCTCGATACGACACGGTTTATCACTCTGTGACAGGTTCGTAGTTGGCTCTCGTCAGACTGTGACATCTGTATAGGAAAAAGCGAGCACAGGACATCTGGCTATTATCAACCAGTGACAAGGGTATGCAAAGTATCCGTGGAGACTGATGGTGCGCGACTGTGCAACGACGGGCGAGATCCGCCTCTTGCATAAGTGACGGCGTTGCGTTTATGTTAAGCGGCTACGGTATTGCATCAGCAATGTACGCACAAAGGAGTCACGAGGCCAGCAACGTGACTCGCGCGTATAAAAGCTGACTGTCGCGAGGTAGGTTAGTTCAGTTTGGACCGAGGCACTGTACCATCAAGACCTCTGTCCTAGGGCGGCGCAAGATCCACCGGGTCGTCATGTTAGCGTGTCCCCTGCTTGGCTGAATAGAAGAAACAACTGACATCTGAGTTTTCTTCGAAGCCGAGTCTGCTTCACCAACACCGAGAAGCTCGAGGGGCGCCACGTTACAAGTGACCTCAAATAGCAGAATATGTGTTTGACGAACATCCCATCGATGATTTTCAATGAAATGCATTTTACTCGATTTTACAACGCATTTCTTGAAATTCCTGTAAACGGTGAAAATTCGACATTTGACCTGATCTGTGACGTCATCGGTTTGACCTAGGTCAATGAAATTGGGTCACAAGGTAGTTCCCTGGTAGGGCTATCCAACACCGTTTGCCGCTTGTCGCTATGTTGCGTGGTTTTCGAGACCTTAGGGGGGAAACTGCCCCCCCCCCCCCAGCAGGGCGCGTTGCTCGGCAGACCCCAGCGGGGCGCGGGTTAAAGGGAGATTATGAGCTTTCTTTTTTCTTAAATAAAAATTACTCGACATCTATACTATTTCTACTGTAGTTTCTATAAAATATGAAAATTTCCTAGCACATTTTCGTATGTGAAAAAGGTTTTTATTTTTGCAAAAAAGAAGCAGTACTTGCAGTACTTGTAACACCCACCGAAATGCGTTGTCCTTCTCTATAAAAAAGTCGCAGTATATGGCGCTTTTGTTTCAAACAGCGACGCTTGGGTTTTTGTTTATGTTATCGCCTTGTCGTTGCTTGGTTGTAAGGATTCTAATTTGAATTAGAGTCAATTCGGTTTAGAATTAATTAGATTCTAATTCGGGGGTACATAGTGCCTACTCTTCACGTGCATATAGTTGCATCATATTCACATTCAGATTCGCGTGCACATTCGCGGACCCCTTCGATTTGGCTGAAAATTGCACAGCAGATAGACCATGAGCTCCTTAGTGCAAAAATCACCTTTTTATTTACCGACATTAAGTATTTTCCAAGTAATTCACGTATGTTTTACTAGTACAATATTCTGGTTAGTAAACTTCCCGGAAAAATCGGACCTCATCAAATTTCAAGAAAATTTCAGAAATGATTAAGACTCAGTAGTTCTTTACAAAAAACTAATTTGCATCAAACACGGTCGCACAGTTTTCTCAGGAGAAGTCTCTAAAGTTCAAGGTCGTTCAAGGTCATGCGATTTTTCTCACTTTTTGGAGTCGTTTTACACGTGACAGCTTCGTATTTATGAAGGACATTAGCTATACATACTGCAATAACAATATACTTAAGCACCAGAGGCATTGTTAGACCAAAGGGCGAAAAACAGTCGATAAACCTATTGAGCAAAGCCAAGAGGCAAATACAAGTGATATTCAGATTTCTCGTCCTAAAGTGAACTTGCCGGACCCCTCCGATTTCGTTCAAAGTCACAGGAATGATGCTCCTTGACCTCCTGAACACGAAAATAGTGCTCCTTTTGAACGACATCAAAGACTTTTCCAGATATACGCATGCGTGCACATTCAAATTGCATATGTTGCATATGGCACGTTGGGCGGACCCCTTCGATTTCGCTCAAAATCACAGGAATGATGCTCCTTGACCTCCTGAACACGAAAATAGTGCTACTTTTGACCGACATCAAAGACTTTTCCAGATATACGCATGCGTGCACATTCAAATTGCATATGTTGCATATGGCACGTTGGGCGGACCCCTTCGATTTCGCTCAAAATCACAGGAATGATGCTCCTTGACCTCCTGAACACGAAAATAGTGCTCCTTTTGACCGACATCAAAGACTTTTCCAGATATACGCATGCGTGCACATTCAAATTGCATATGTTGCATATGGCACGTTGGGCGGACCCCTTCGATTTCGCTCAATATGACAGGAATGATGCTCCTTGACCTCCTGAACACGAAAACAGTGCTACTTTTGACCGACATCAAAGACCTTTCCAGATATACGCATCCGTGCACATTCAAATTGCATATGTTGCATATGGCACGTTGGGCGGACCCCTTCGATTTCGTTCAAAATCACAGAAATGATGCTCCTTAACCTCCTGAACACGAAAACAGTGCTACTTTTGACCGACATCAAAGGCTTTTCCAGATATACGCATGCGTGCACATTCAAATTGCATATGTTGCATATGGCACGTTGGGCGGACCCCTTCGATTTCGTTCAAAATCACAGGAATGATGCTCCTTGACCTCCTGAACACGAAAGTAGTGCTCCTTTTGACCGACATCAAAGACTTTTCCAGATATACGCATGCGAGCACATTCAAATTGCATATGTTGCATATGGCACGTTGGGCGGACCCCTTCGATTTCGCTCAAAATCACAGGAATGATGCTCCATGACCTCCTGAACACGAAAACAGTGCTACTTTTGACCGACATCAAAGACTTTTCCAGATATACGCATCCGTGCACATTCAAATTGCATATGTTGCATATGGCACGTTGGGCGGACCCCTTCGATTTCGCTCAAAATCACAGGAATGATGCTCCTTGACCTCCTGAACACGAAAATAGTGCTACTTTTGACCGACATCAAAGACTTTTCCAGATATACGCATGCGTGCACATTCAAATTGCATATGTTGCATATGGCACGTTGGGCGGACCCCTTCGATTTCGCTCAAAATCACAGGAATGATGCTCCTTGACCTCCTGAACACGAAAATAGTGCTACTTTTGACCGACATCAAAGACTTTTCCAGATATACGCATGCGTGCACATTCAAATTGCATATGTTGCATATGGCACGTTGGGCGGACCCCTTCGATTTCGCTCAAAATCACAGGAATGATGCTCCTTGACCTCCTGAACACGAAAATAGTGCTCCTTTTGACCGACATCAAAGACTTTTCCAGATATACGCATGCGTGCACATTCAAATTGCATATGTTGCATATGGCACGTTGGGCGGACCCCTTCGATTTCGCTCAATATGACAGGAATGATGCTCCTTGACCTCCTGAACACGAAAACAGTGCTACTTTTGACCGACATCAAAGACCTTTCCAGATATACGCATCCGTGCACATTCAAATTGCATATGTTGCATATGGCACGTTGGGCGGACCCCTTCGATTTCGTTCAAAATCACAGAAATGATGCTCCTTAACCTCCTGAACACGAAAACAGTGCTACTTTTGACCGACATCAAAGGCTTTTCCAGATATACGCATGCGTGCACATTCAAATTGCATATGTTGCATATGGCACGTTGGGCGGACCCCTTCGATTTCGTTCAAAATCACAGGAATGATGCTCCTTGACCTCCTGAACACGAAAGTAGTGCTCCTTTTGACCGACATCAAAGACTTTTCCAGATATACGCATGCGAGCACATTCAAATTGCATATGTTGCATATGGCACGTTGGGCGGACCCCTTCGATTTCGCTCAAAATCACAGGAATGATGCTCCATGACCTCCTGAACACGAAAACAGTGCTACTTTTGACCGACATCAAAGACTTTTCCAGATATACGCATCCGTGCACATTCAAATTGCATATGTTGCATATGGCACGTTGGGCGGACCCCTTCGATTTCGCTCAAAATCACAGGAATGATGCTCCTTGACCTCCTGAACACGAAAATAGTGCTACTTTTGACCGACATCAAAGACTTTTCCAGATATACGCATGCGTGCACATTCAAATTGCATATGTTGCATATGGCACGTTGGGCGGACCCCTTCGATTTCGCTCAAAATCACAGGAATGATGCTCCTTGACCTCCTGAACACGAAAATAGTGCTACTTTTGACCGACATCAAAGACTTTTCCAGATATACGCATGCGTGCACATTCAAATTGCATATGTTGCATATGGCACGTTGGGCGGACCCCTTCGATTTCGCTCAAAATCACAGGAATGATGCTCCTTGACCTCCTGAACACGAAAATAGTGCTCCTTTTGACCGACATCAAAGACTTTTCCAGATATACGCATGCGTGCACATTCAAATTGCATATGTTGCATATGGCACGTTGGGCGGACCCCTTCGATTTCGCTCAATATGACAGGAATGATGCTCCTTGACCTCCTGAACACGAAAACAGTGCTACTTTTGACCGACATCAAAGACCTTTCCAGATATACGCATCCGTGCACATTCAAATTGCATATGTTGCATATGGCACGTTGGGCGGACCCCTTCGATTTCGTTCAAAATCACAGAAATGATGCTCCTTAACCTCCTGAACACGAAAACAGTGCTACTTTTGACCGACATCAAAGGCTTTTCCAGATATACGCATGCGTGCACATTCAAATTGCATATGTTGCATATGGCACGTTGGGCGGACCCCTTCGATTTCGTTCAAAATCACAGGAATGATGCTCCTTGACCTCCTGAACACGAAAGTAGTGCTCCTTTTGACCGACATCAAAGACTTTTCCAGATATACGCATGCGAGCACATTCAAATTGCATATGTTGCATATGGCACGTTGGGCGGACCCCTTCGATTTCGCTCAAAATCACAGGAATGATGCTCCATGACCTCCTGAACACGAAAACAGTGCTACTTTTGACCGACATCAAAGACTTTTCCAGATATACGCATCCGTGCACATTCAAATTGCATATGTTGCATATGGCACGTTGGGCGGACCCCTTCGATTTCGCTCAAAATCACAGGAATGATGCTCCTTGACCTCCTGAACACGAAAATAGTGCTACTTTTGACCGACATCAAAGACTTTTCCAGATATACGCATGCGTGCACATTCAAATTGCATATGTTGCATATGGCACGTTGGGCGGACCCCTTCGATTTCGCTCAAAATCACAGGAATGATGCTCCTTGACCTCCTGAACACGAAAATAGTGCTCCTTTTGACCGACATCAAAGACTTTTCCAGATATACGCATGCGTGCACATTCAAATTGCATATGTTGCATATGGCACGTTGGGCGGACCCCTTCGATTTCGCTCAAAATCACAGGAATGGTGCTCCTTGACCTCCTGAACACGAAAACAGTGTTACTTTTGACCGACATCAAAGACTTTTCCAGATATACGCATCCGTGCACATTCAAATTGCATATGTTGCATATGGCACGTTGGGCGGACCCCTTCGATTTCGTTCAAAATCACAGGAATGATGCTCCTTGACCTCCTGAACACGAAAACAGTGCTACTTTTGACCGACATCAAAGACTTTTCCAGATATACGCATCCGTGCACATTCAAATTGCATATGTTGCATATGGCACGTTGGGCGGACCCCTTCGATTTCGTTCAAAATCACAGGAATGATGCTCCTTGACCTCCTGAACACGAAAACAGTGCTACTTTTGACCGACATCAAAGACTTTTCCAGATATACGCATGCGTGCACATTCAAATTGCATATGTTGCATATGGCACGTTGGGCGGACCCCTTCGATTTCGCTCAAAATCACAGGAATGATGCTCCTTGACCTCCTGAACACGAAAACAGTGCTACTTTTGACCGACATCAAAGACTTTTCCAGATATACGCATGCGTGCACATTCAAATTGCATATGTTGCATATGGCACGTTGGGCGGACCCCTTCGATTTCGTTCAAAATCACAGGAATGATGCTCCTTGACCTCCTGAACACGAAAATAGTGCTCCTTTTGACCGACATCAAAGACTTTTCCAGATATACGCATGCGTGCACATTCAAATTGCATATGTTGCATATGGCACGTTGGGCGGACCCCTTCGATTTCGTTCAAAATCACAGGAATGATGCTCCTTGACCTCCTGAACACGAAAACAGTGCTCCTTTTGACCGACATCAAAGACTTTTCCAGATATACGCATGCGTGCACATTCAAATTGCGTATGTTGCATATGGCACGTTGGGCGGACGCCTTCGATTTCGTTCAAAATCACAGGAATCATGCTCCTTGACCTCCTGAACACGAAAACAGTACTACTTTTGACCGACATCAAAGACTTTTCCAGATATACGCATGCGTGCACATAGTCGTTTTGAGTCTAGAAGCTTCTGGTGGGCACTTCTAGAAGCTCGACGAAAATGCGGTTCTAACATGTTGTAGCCACGTCAATTTTGCATCGACTGACACTAGAAACTTGAAGATCAATTAAGTCGTTTTGAGTCTAGAAGGTTCTAAAGAGGCCAATGTTTGGCTGTACACCCCGCAAGTGGTCTTTAGGCATACGAGTCAATTCAGAGGTCAACTTAACGGTCTCTCCTGCCAAAACTAAGAAAGATACAGAAATCCGATTACCGCCATTCGATAGTCTTTGAATGTATCTATAACATATAGGAAATTCAAGGTCTTGACGTTTTTAGTCTGGCCGCCAGATGGCGCCAAATTTGACATATATTTGCGCCACCTGGTGGGCAGTTGTAGAAGTTCGACGAAAATGCAGTTCTAACATGTTGTAGCCACATCAATCCTGCATCGAATGACACTAGAAACTTGAAGATCAATTCAGTCGTTTTGAGTCTAGAAGCTTCTAAAGAGGCCAATGTTTGGCTATAAACCCCGTAAGTGGTCTTTAGGCATACGAGTCAATGCAGAGGTCAACTTAACGGTCTCTCCTGCCTAAACTAAGAAAGATACAGAAACCCGGTTACCACCATTCGATAGTCCATGAATGTATCTACAACACATAGGAAATTCAAGGTCTTGACGTTTTTGGTCTGGCCGCCAGATGACACCAAATTTGACATATATTTGCGCCACCTGGTGGGCAGTTGTAGAAGCTCGACGAAAATGCGGTTCTAGTATGTTGTAGCCACATCCATTCTGCATCGACTGACACTAGAAACTTGAAGATCAATTCAGTCGCTTTGAGTCTAGAAGCTTCTAAAGAGACCTATGTTTGTCTATGCACCCCTTAAGTGTTCTTTAGCCATGCGAATCAATTCAGAGGTCAACTTAACGGTCTCTCCTGCCTAAACTAAGAAAGATACAGAAATCCGATTACCGCCATTCGATAGTCCTTGAATGTATCTATAACATATAGGAAATTGAGGGTCTTGACGTTTTTGGTCTGGCCGCCAGATGGCGCCAAATTTGACATATATTTGCGCCACCTGGTGGGCAGTTGTAGAAATTCGACGAAAATGCTGTTAGCCACGTCAATTCTGCATCGACTGACACTAGAAACTTGAAGATCAATTCAGTCGTTTTGAGTCTAAAAGCTTCTAAAGAGACCAATGTTTGGCTATACACCCCTTAAGTGGTCTTTAGGCATACGAGTCAATACAGAGGTCACCTTAACGGTCTCTCCTGCCTAAACTAAGAAAGATACAGAAACCCGATTACCACCATTCAATAGTCCTTAAATGTATCTACAACATATAGGAAATTCAAGGTCTTGACCTTTTTGGTCTGGCCGCCAGATGGCGCCAAAGTCGACATATATTTGCGCCACCTGTTGGGCAGTTGTAGAAGTTCGACGAAAATGCGGGTCTAACATGTTGTAGCCACATCAATTCTGCATCGACTGAAACTAGAAACTTGAAGATCAATTCAGTCGTTTTGAGTCTAGAAGCTTCTTAAGAGACCAATGTTTGTCTATACACCCCTTTAGTGGTCTTTAGGCATACGAGTCAATACAGAGGTCAACTTAACGGTCTCTCCTGCCTAAACTAAGAAAGATACAGAAACCCTGTTACCACCATTCGATAGTCCTTGAATGTATATACAACTTAGAGGAAATTCAAGGTCTTGACGTTTTTGGTGTGGCCGCCAGATGGCACCAAGCTTGACATATATTTGCGCCACCTGGTGGGCAGTTCTAGAAGCTCGACGAAAATGCGGTTCTAACATGTTGTAGTTGCGTCAATTCTGCATCGACTGACACTAGAAACTTGAAGATCAATTCAGTCGTTTTGAGTCTAGAAGCTTCTAAAGAGGCCAATGTTTGGCTATACACCCCGTAAGTGGTCTTTAGGCATACGAGTCAATGCAGAGGTCAACTTAACGGTCTCTCCTGCCTAAATTAAGAAAGATGCAGAAACCCGGTTACCACCATTCGATATTCCTTGAATGTATCTACAACACATAGGAAATTCAAGGTCTTGACGTTTTTGGTCTGGCCGCCAGATGACGCCAAAGTTGACATATATTTGCGCCACCTGGTGGGCAGTTGTAGAAGCTCGACGAAAATGCGGTTCTAATATGTTGTAGCCACATCCATTCTGCATCGACTGACACTAGAAACTTGAAGTTCGGTGTAGTCGTATTGAATGTGGAAGCTTCTAAAGAGACCTATGTTTGTCTATGCACCCCTTAAGTGGTCTTTAGGCATGCGAGTCAATTCAGAGGTCAACTTAACGGTCTCTCCTGCCTAAACTAAGAAAGATACAGAAATCCGGTTACCACCATTCGATAGTCCTTGAATTTATCTATAACATATAGGAAATTCAAGGTCTTGACGTTTTTGACGTTACCAAGCGAATAACAAAGCTAAGGTCTCCAACGATTCCCCGATTCACGGACTACCTTCGCCAAGGTTCGTGACCTACAAGGTCATGACCTTCCAGGTCAATATCAATGTTAAACGACGGGAACCGCTCTGCACGCCGAAGTTAGCGACAGATTTCCAAAGTTGGAAATCGGTCGCTAACTTCGAAGCTAGCGACCGATTTCCAACTTTGGAAATCGGTCGCTAACTTCGGCGTGCAGAGCGGTTCCCGTCGTTTAACCTTGATATTGACCTGGAAGGTCATGACCTTGTAGGTCACGAACCTTGGCGAAGGTAGTCCGTGAATCGGGGAATCGTTGGAGACCTTAGCTTTGTTATTCGCTTGGTAACGTCAAAAACGTCAAGACCTTGAATTTCCTATATGTTATAGATACATTCAAGGACTATCGAATGGTGGTAACCGGATTTCTGTATCTTTCTTAGTTTAGGCAGGAGAGACCGTTAAGGTGACCTCTGTATTGACTCGTATGCCTAAAGACCACTTAAGGGGTGTATAGCCAAACATTGGTCTCTTTAGAAGCTTTTAGACTCAAAACGACTGAATTGATCTTCAAGTTTCTAGTGTCATTCGATGCAGAATTGATGTGGCTACAACATGTTAGAACTGCAATTTCGCCGAACGTCTACAACTGCCCACCAGGTGGCGCAAATATATGTCAAATTTACCGCCATCTGGCGGCCAGACCAAAAACGTCAAGACCTTGAATTTCCTATGTGTTGTAGATACATTCAAGGACTATCGAATGGTGGTAACCGGGTTTCGGTATCTTTCTTAGTTTAGGCAAGAGACCGTTAAGTTGACCTCTGCATTGACTCGTATGCCTAAAGACCACTTACGGGGTGTATATCCAAACATTGGTCTCTTTAGAAGCTTCTAGACTCAAAACGACTGAATTGATCTTCAAGTTTCTAGTGTCAGTCGATGCAGAATTGACGTGGCTACAACATCTTAGAACCGCATTTTCGTAGAACTTCTACAACTGCCCACCAGATGGCGCAAATATATGTCAAATTTGGCGCCATCTGGCGGCCAGACCAAAAACGTCAAGACCTTGAATTTCCTATATGTTATAGATACATTCAAGGAATATCGAATGGCGGTAACCGGATTTCTGTATCTTTCTTAGTTTAGGCAGGAGAGACCGTTAAGTTGACCTCTGAATTGACTCGCATGCCTAAAGACCACTTAAGGGGTGCATAGACAAACATAGGTCTCTTTAGAAGCTTCTACATTCAATACGACTACACCGATCTTCAAGTTTCTAGTTTCAGTCGATGCAGAATGGATGTGGCTACAACATATTAGAACCGCATTTTCGTCAAGCTTCTACAACTGCCCACCAGGTGGCGCAAATATATGTCAGTTTTGGCGTCATCTGGCGGCCAGACCAAAAACGTCAAGACCTTGAATTTCCTATGTGTTGTAGATACATTCAAGGACTATCGAATGCTGGTATCAGGGTTTCTGTATCTTTCTTAGTTTAGGCAAGAGAGACCGTTAAATTGACCTCTGCATTGACTCGTATGCCTAAAGACCACTTACGGGGTGTATAGCCAAACAATGGTCTCTTTAGAAGCTTCTAGACTCAAAACGACTGAATTGATCTTCAAGTTTCTAGTGTCAGTCGATGCAGAATTGACGTGGCTAACAGCATTTTCGTCGAATTTCTACAACTGCCCACCAGGTGGCGCAAATAAATGTCAAATTTGGCGCCATCTGGCGGCCAGACCAAAAACGTCAAGACCCTGAATTTCCTATATGTTATAGATACATTCAAGGACTATCGAATGGCGGTAATCGGATTTCTGTATCTTTCTTAGTTTAGGCAGGAGAGACCGTTAAGTTGACCTCTGAATTGACTCGCATGCCTAAAGAACACTTAAGGGGTGCATAGACAAACATAGGTCTCTTTAGAAGCTTCTACATTCAATACGACTACACCGATCTTCAAGTTTCTAGTGTCAGTCGATGCAGAATGGATGTGGCTACAACATACTAGAACCGCATTTTCGTCGAGCTTCTACAACTGCCCACCAGGTGGCGCAAATATATGTCAAATTTGGTGTCATCTGGCGGCCAGACCAAAAACGTCAAGACCTTGAATTTCCTATGTGTTGTAGATACATTCAAGGACTATCGAATGGTGGTAACCAGGTTTCTGTATCTTTCTTAGTTTAGGCAGGAGAGACCGTTAAGTTGACCTCTGCATTGACTCGTATGCCTAAAGACCACTTACGGGGTGTATAGCCAAACATTGGCCTCCTTAGAAGCTTCTAGACTCAAAACGACTGAATTGATCTTCAAGTTTCTAGTGTCATTCGATGCAGAATTGACGTAACTACAACATGTTAGAACCGCATTTTCGTCGAGCTTCTAGAACTGCCCACCAGGTGGCGCAAATATATGTCAAGCTTGGTGCCATCTGGCGGCCAGACCAAAAACGTCAAGACCTTGAATTTCCTCTAAGTTGTAGATACATTCAAGGACTATCGAATGGCGGTAATAGGGTTTCTGTATCTTTCTTAGTTTAGGCAGGAGAGACCGTTAAGTTGACCTCTGTATTGACTCGTATGCCTAAAGACCACTAAAGGGGTGTATAGACAAACATTGGTCTCTTAAGAAGCTTCTAGACTCAAAACGACTGAATTGATCTTCAAGTTTCTAGTGTCAGTCGATGCAGAATTGATGTGGCTACAACATGTTAGACCCGCATTTTCGTCGAACTTCTACAACTGCCCACCAGGTGGCGCAAATATATGTCGACTTTGGCGCCATCTAGCGGCCAGACCAAAAACGTCAAGACCTTGAATTTCCTATATGTTGTAGATACATTCAAGGAATATTGAATGGCGGTAATCGGGTTTCTGTATCTTTCTTAGTTTAGGCAGGAGAGACCGTTAAGGTGACCTCTGTATTGACTCGTATGCCTAAAGACCACTTAAGGGGTGTATAGCCAAACATTGGTCTCTTTAGAACCTTTTAGACTCAAAACGACTGAATTGATCTTCAAGTTTCTAGTGTCATTCAATGCAGAATTGATGTGGCTACAACATGTTAGAACTGCAATTTCGCCGAACGTCTACAACTGCCCACCAGGTGGCGCAAATATATGTCAAATTTGCCGCCATCTGGCGGCCAGACCAAAAACGTCAAGACCTTGAATTTCCTATGTGTTGTAGATACATTCAAGGACTATCGAATGGTGGTAACCGGGTTTCGGTATCTTTCTTAGTTTAGGCAAGAGACCGTTAAGTTGACCTCTGCATTGACTCGTATGCCTAAAGACCACTTACGGGGTGTATATCCAAACATTGGTCTCTTTAGAAGCTTCTAGACTCAAAACGACTGAATTGATCTTCAAGTTTCTAGTGTCATTCGATGCAGAATTGACGTGGCTACAACATCTTAGAACCGCATTTTCGTCAAACTTC
Organism: Amphibalanus amphitrite; assembly: GCF_019059575.1. Classification (NCBI taxonomy): domain Eukaryota; kingdom Metazoa; phylum Arthropoda; class Thecostraca; order Balanomorpha; family Balanidae; genus Amphibalanus; species Amphibalanus amphitrite. The sequence continues at coordinate 500,133 of NW_024881774.1, forward strand.
TACAACTGCCCACCAGATGGCGCAAATATATGTCAAATTTGGCGCCATCTGGCGGCCAGACCAAAAACGTCAAGACCTTGAATTTCCTATATGTTATAGATACATTCAAGAAATATCGAATGGCTGTAACCGGATTTCTGTATCTTTCTTAGTTTAGGCAGGAGAGACCGTTAAGTTGACCTCTGAATTGACTCGCATGCCTAAAGACCACTTAAGGGGTGCATAGACAAACATAGGTCTCTTTAGAAGCTTCTACATTCAATACGACTACACCGATCTTCAAGTTTCTAGTTTCAGTCGATGCAGAATGGATGTGGCTACAACATATTAGAACCGCATTTTCGTCGGGCTTCTACAACTGCCCACCAGGTGGCGCAAATATATGTCGATTTTGGCGCCATCTGGCGGCCAGACCAAAAAGGTCAAGACCTTGAATTTCCTATATGTTGTAGATACATTTAAGAACTATTGAATGGCGGTAATCGGGTTTCTGTATCTTTCTTAGTTTAGGCAGGAGAGACCGTTAAGGTGACCTCTGTATTGACTCGTATGCCTAAAGACCACTTAAGGGGTGTATAGCCAAACATTGGTCTCTTTAGAAGCTTTTAGACTCAAAACGACTGAATTGATCTTCAAGTTTCTAGTGTCAGTCGATGCAGAATTGACGTGGCGAACAGCATTTTCGTCGAATTTCTACAACTGCCCACCAGGTGGCGCAAATATATGTCAAATTTGGCGCCATCTGGCGGCCAGACCAAAAACGTCAAGACCCTGAATTTCCTATATGTTATAGATACATTCAAGGACTATCGAATGGCGGTAATCGGATTTCTGTATCTTTCTTAGTTTAGGCAGGAGAGACCGTTAAGTTGACCTCTGAATTGACTCGCATGCCTAAAGAACACTTAAGGGGTGCATAGACAAACATAGGTCTCTTTAGAAGCTTCTACATTCAATACGACTACACCGATCTTCAAGTTTCTAGTGCTAGTCGATGCAGAATGGATGTGGCTACAACATACTAGAACCGCATTTTCGTCGAGCTTCTACAACTGCCCACCAGGTGGCGCAAATATATGTCAAATTTGCCGCCATCTGGCGGCCAGACCAAAAACGTCAAGACCTTGAATTTCCTGTGTGTTGTAGATACATTCAAGGACTATCGAATGCTGGTATCTGGGTTTCTGTATCTTTCTTAGTTTAGGCAAGAGAGACCGTTAAATTGACCTCTGCATTGACTCGTATGCCTAAAGACCACTTACGGGGTGTATAGCCAAACAATGGTCTCTTTAGAAGCTTCTAGACTCAAAACGTCTGAATTGATCTTCAAGTTTCTAGTGTCAGTCGATGGAGAATTGACGTGGCTACAACATGTTAGAACAGCATTTTCGTCGAATTTCTACAACTGCCCACCAGGTGGCGCAAATATATGTCAAATTTGGCGCCATCTGGCGGCCAGAACAAAAACGTCAAGACCCTGAATTTCCTATATGTTATAGATACATTCAAGGACTATCGAATGGCGGTAGTCGGATTTCTGTATCTTTCTTAGTTTAGGCAGGAGAGACCGTTAAGTTGACCTCTGAATTGACTCGCATGCCTAAAGAACACTTAAGGGGTGCATAGACAAACATAGGTCTCTTTAGAAGCTTCTAGACTCAAAGCGACTGAATTGATCTTCAAGTTTCTAGTGTCAGTCGATGCAGAATGGATGTGGCTACAACGTACTAGAACCGCATTTTCGTCGAGCTTCTACAACTGCCCACCAGGTGGCGCAAATATATGTCAAATTTGGTGTCATCTGGCGGCCAGACCAAAAACGTCAAGACCTTGAATTTCCTATGTGTTGTAGATACATTCATTGACTATCGAATGGTGGTAACCGGGTTTCTGTATCTTTCTTAGTTTAGGCAGGAGAGACCGTTAAGTTGACCTCTGCATTGACTCGTATGCCTAAAGACCACTTACGGGGTGTATAGCCAAACATTGGCCTCTTTAGAAGCTTCTAGACTCAAAACGACTGAATTGATCTTCAAGTTTCTAGTGTCATTCGATGCAGGATGGATGTGGCTACAACATGTTAGAACTGCATTTTCGTCAAACTTCTACAACTGCCCACCAGGTGGCGCAAATATATGTCAAATTTGGCGCCATCTGGCGGCCAGACTAAAAACGTCAAGACCTTGAATTTCCTATATGTTATAGATACATTCAAAGACTATCGAATGGCGGTAATCGGATTTCTGTATCTTTCTTAGTTTTGGCAGGAGAGACCGTTAAGTTGACCTCTGAATTGACTCGTATGCCTAAAGACCACTTGCGGGGTGTATAGCCAAACATTGGCCTCTTTAGAACCTTCTAGACTCAAAACGACTTAATTGATCTTCAAGTTTCTAGTGTCAGTCGATGCAAAATTGACGTGGCTACAACATGTTAGAACCGCATTTTCGTCGAGCTTCTAGAAGTGCCCACCAGAAGCTTCTAGACTCAAAACGACTATGTGCACCCATGCGTATATCTGGAAAAGTCTTTGATGTCGGTCAAAAGTAGTACTGTTTTCGTGTTCAGGAGGTCAAGGAGCATGATTCCTGTGATTTTGAACGAAATCGAAGGGGTCCGCCCAACGTGCCATATGCAACATACGCAATTTGAATGTGCACGCATGCGTATATCTGGAAAAGTCTTTGATGTCGGTCAAAAGTAGCACTGTTTTCGTGTTCAGGAGGTCAAGGAGCATCATTCCTGTGATTTTGAGCGAAATCGAAGGGGTCCGCCCAACGTGCCATATGCAACATATGCAATTTGAATGTGCACGCATGCGTATATCTGGAAAAGTCTTTGATGTCGGTCAAAAGGAGCACTACTTTCGTGTTCAGGAGGTCAAGGAGCATCATTCCTGTGATTCGGAACGAAATCGAAGGGGTCCGCCCAACGTGCCATATGCAACATATGCAATTTGAATGTGCACGCATGCGTATATCTGGAAAAGTCTTTGATGTCGGTCAAAAGTAGCACTGTTTTCGTGTTCAGGAGGTCAAGGAGCATCATTCCTGTGATTTTGAGCGAAATCGAAGGGGTCCGCCCAACGTGCCATATGCAACATACATATGCAATTTGAATGTGCACGCATGCGTATAGCTGGAAAAGTCTTTGATGTCGGTCAAAAGGAGCACTATTTTCGTGTTCAGGAGGTCAAGGAGCATCATTCCTGTGATTTTGAACGAAATCGAAGGGGTCCGCCCAACGTGCCATATGCAACATATGTAATTTGAATGTGCACGGATGCGTATATCTGGAAAAATCTTTGATGTCGGTCAAAAGGAGCACTATTTTCGTGTTCAGGAGGTCAAGGAGCATCATTCCTGTGATTTTGAGCGAAATCGAAGGGGTCCGCCCAACGTGCCATATGCAACATATGCAATTTGAATGTGCACGCATGAGTATATCTGGAAAAGTCTTTGATGTCAGTCAAAAGGAGCACTATTTTCGTGTTCAGGAGGTCAAGGAGCATCATTCCTGTGATTTTGAACGAAATCGAAGGGGTCCGCCCAACGTGCCATATGCAACATATGCAATTTGAATGTGCACGCATGCGTATATCTGGAAAAGTCTTTGATGTCGGTCAAAAGGAGCACTATTTTCGTGTTCAGGAGGTCAAGGAGCATCATTCCTGTGATTTTGAACGAAATCGAAGGGGTCCGCCCAACGTGCCATATGCAACATATGCAATTTGAATGTGCACGCATGCGTATATCTGGAAAAGTCTTTGATGTCGGTCAAAAGGAGCACTATTTTCGTGTTCAGGAGGTCAAGGAGCATCATTCCTGTGATTTTGAGCGAAATCGAAGGGGTCCGCCCAACGTGCCATATGCAACATATGCAATTTGAATGTGCACGCATGCGTATATCTGGAAAAGTCTTTGATGTCGGTCAAAAGGAGCACTACTTTCGTGTTCAGGAGGTCAAGGAGCATCATTCCTGTGATTTTGAACGAAATCGAAGGGGTCCGCCCAACGTGCCATATGCAACATATGCAATTTGAATGTGCACGCATGCGTATATCTGGAAAAGCCTTTGATGTCGGTCAAAAGTAGCACTGTTTTCGTGTTCAGGAGGTTAAGGAGCATCATTCCTGTGATTTTGAACGAAATCGAAGGGGTCCGCCCAACGTGCCATATGCAACATATGCAATTTGAATGTGCACGGATGCGTATATCTGGAAAGGTCTTTGATGTCGGTCAAAAGTAGCACTGTTTTCGTGTTCAGGAGGTCAAGGAGCATCATTCCTGTCATATTGAGCGAAATCGAAGGGGTCCGCCCAACGTGCCATATGCAACATATGCAATTTGAATGTGCACGCATGCGTATATCTGGAAAAGTCTTTGATGTCGGTCAAAAGGAGCACTATTTTCGTGTTCAGGAGGTCAAGGAGCATCATTCCTGTGATTTTGAGCGAAATCGAAGGGGTCCGCCCAACGTGCCATATGCAACATATGCAATTTGAATGTGCACGCATGCGTATATCTGGAAAAGTCTTTGATGTCGGTCAAAAGTAGCACTGTTTTCGTGTTCAGGAGGTCAAGGAGCATCATTCCTGTGATTTTGAGCGAAATCGAAGGGGTCCGCCCAACGTGCCATATGCAACATATGCAATTTGAATGTGCACGCATGCGTATATCTGGAAAAGTCTTTGATGTCGGTCAAAAGTAGCACTGTTTTCGTGTTCAGGAGGTCAAGGAGCATCATTCCTGTGATTTTGAACGAAATCGAAGGGGTCCGCCCAACGTGCCATATGCAACATATGCAATTTGAATGTGCACGGATGCGTATATCTGGAAAAGTCTTTGATGTCGGTCAAAAGTAGCACTGTTTTCGTGTTCAGGAGGTCAAGGAGCATCATTCCTGTGATTTTGAACGAAATCGAAGGGGTCCGCCCAACGTGCCATATGCAACATATGCAATTTGAATGTGCACGGATGCGTATATCTGGAAAAGTCTTTGATGTCGGTCAAAAGTAACACTGTTTTCGTGTTCAGGAGGTCAAGGAGCACCATTCCTGTGATTTTGAGCGAAATCGAAGGGGTCCGCCCAACGTGCCATATGCAACATATGCAATTTGAATGTGCACGCATGCGTATATCTGGAAAAGTCTTTGATGTCGGTCAAAAGGAGCACTATTTTCGTGTTCAGGAGGTCAAGGAGCATCATTCCTGTGATTTTGAGCGAAATCGAAGGGGTCCGCCCAACGTGCCATATGCAACATATGCAATTTGAATGTGCACGCATGCGTATATCTGGAAAAGTCTTTGATGTCGGTCAAAAGTAGCACTATTTTCGTGTTCAGGAGGTCAAGGAGCATCATTCCTGTGATTTTGAGCGAAATCGAAGGGGTCCGCCCAACGTGCCATATGCAACATATGCAATTTGAATGTGCACGGATGCGTATATCTGGAAAAGTCTTTGATGTCGGTCAAAAGTAGCACTGTTTTCGTGTTCAGGAGGTCATGGAGCATCATTCCTGTGATTTTGAGCGAAATCGAAGGGGTCCGCCCAACGTGCCATATGCAACATATGCAATTTGAATGTGCACGCATGCGTATATCTGGAAAAGTCTTTGATGTCGGTCAAAAGGAGCACTACTTTCGTGTTCAGGAGGTCAAGGAGCATCATTCCTGTGATTTTGAACGAAATCGAAGGGGTCCGCCCAACGTGCCATATGCAACATATGCAATTTGAATGTGCACGCATGCGTATATCTGGAAAAGCCTTTGATGTCGGTCAAAAGTAGCACTGTTTTCGTGTTCAGGAGGTTAAGGAGCATCATTCCTGTGATTTTGAACGAAATCGAAGGGGTCCGCCCAACGTGCCATATGCAACATATGCAATTTGAATGTGCACGGATGCGTATATCTGGAAAGGTCTTTGATGTCGGTCAAAAGTAGCACTGTTTTCGTGTTCAGGAGGTCAAGGAGCATCATTCCTGTCATATTGAGCGAAATCGAAGGGGTCCGCCCAACGTGCCATATGCAACATATGCAATTTGAATGTGCACGCATGCGTATATCTGGAAAAGTCTTTGATGTCGGTCAAAAGGAGCACTATTTTCGTGTTCAGGAGGTCAAGGAGCATCATTCCTGTGATTTTGAGCGAAATCGAAGGGGTCCGCCCAACGTGTCATATGCAACATATGCAATTTGAATGTGCACGCATGCGTATATCTGGAAAAGTCTTTGATGTCGGTCAAAAGTAGCACTGTTTTCGTGTTCAGGAGGTCAAGGAGCATCATTCCTGTGATTTTGAGCGAAATCGAAGGGGTCCGCCCAACGTGCCATATGCAACATATGCAATTTGAATGTGCACGCATGCGTATATCTGGAAAAGTCTTTGATGTCGGTCAAAAGTAGCACTGTTTTCGTGTTCAGGAGGTCAAGGAGCATCATTCCTGTGATTTTGAGCGAAATCGAAGGGGTCCGCCCAACGTGCCATATGCAACATATGCAATTTGAATGTGCACGCATGCGTATATCTGGAAAAGTCTTTGATGTCGGTCAAAAGGAGCACTACTTTCGTGTTCAGGAGGTCAAGGAGCATCATTCCTGTGATTTTGAACGAAATCGAAGGGGTCCGCCCAACGTGCCATATGCAACATATGCAATTTGAATGTGCACGCATGCGTATATCTGGAAAAGCCTTTGATGTCGGTCAAAAGTAGCACTGTTTTCGTGTTCAGGAGGTTAAGGAGCATCATTCCTGTGATTTTGAACGAAATCGAAGGGGTCCGCCCAACGTGCCATATGCAACATATGCAATTTGAATGTGCACGGATGCGTATATCTGGAAAGGTCTTTGATGTCGGTCAAAAGTAGCACTGTTTTCGTGTTCAGGAGGTCAAGGAGCATCATTCCTGTCATATTGAGCGAAATCGAAGGGGTCCGCCCAAGGTCCGCCCAACGTGCCATATGCAACATATGCAATTTGAATGTGCACGCATGCGTATATCTGGAAAAGTCTTTGATGTCGGTCAAAAGGAGCACTATTTTCGTGTTCAGGAGGTCAAGGAGCATCATTCCTGTGATTTTGAGCGAAATCGAAGGGGTCCGCCCAACGTGCCATATGCAACATATGCAATTTGAATGTGCACGCATGCGTATATCTGGAAAAGTCTTTGATGTCGGTCAAAAGTAGCACTATTTTCGTGTTCAGGAGGTCAAGGAGCATCATTCCTGTGATTTTGAGCGAAATCGAAGGGGTCCGCCCAACGTGCCATATGCAACATATGCAATTTGAATGTGCACGCATGCGTATATCTGGAAAAGTCTTTGATGTCGGTCAAAAGTAGCACTATTTTCGTGTTCAGGAGGTCAAGGAGCATCATTCCTGTGATTTTGAGCGAAATCGAAGGGGTCCGCCCAACGTGCCATATGCAACATATGCAATTTGAATGTGCACGCATGCGTATATCTGGAAAAGTCTTTGATGTCGGTCAAAAGGAGCACTACTTTCGTGTTCAGGAGGTCAAGGAGCATCATTCCTGTGATTTTGAACGAAATCGAAGGGGTCCGCCCAGCGTGCCATATGCAACATATGCAATTTGAATGTGCACGCATGCGTATATCTGGAAAAGTCTTTGATGTCGGTCAAAAGGAGCACTATTTTCGTGTTCAGGAGGTCAAGGAGCATCATTCCTGTGACTTTGAACGAAATCGGAGGGGTCCGGCAAGTTCACTTTAGGACGAGAAATCTGAATATCACTTGTATTTGCCTCTTGGCTTTGCTCAATAGGTTTATCGACTGTTTTTCGCCCTTTGGTCTAACAATGCCTCTGGTGCTTAAGTATATTGTTATTGCAGTATGTATAGCTAATGTCCTTCATAAATACGAAGCTGTCACGTGTAAAACGACTCCAAAAAGTGAGAAAAATCGCATGACCTTGAACGACCTTGAACTTTAGAGACTTCTCCTGAGAAAACTATGCGACCGCGTTTGATGCAAATTAGTTTTTTTGTAAAGAACTACTGAGTCTTAATCATTTCTGAAATTTTCTTGAAATTTGATGAGGTCCGATTTTTCCGGGAAGTTTACTAACCAGAATATTGTACTAGTAAAACAAACGTGAATAACTTGGAAAATACTTAATGTCGGTAAATAAAAAGATGATTTTTGCACTTAGGAGCTCATGGTCTATCTGCTGTGCAATTTTCAGCCAAATCGAAGGGGTCCGCGAATGTGCACGCGAATCTGAATGTGAATATGATGCAACTATATGCACATCTACTCTTCTTTGTTTCCAAGTATTATTTTGCGCCACAAATGAACGGCATGCGCCAGAATCGCAGCCAAATCTTGCGATTGCGACTACGAAATTCATTATTTTGACCTCAGAGCCTGAAGCGAAAAATACAAGCATATTTATTTCAAAAAGACTTCAGGTTTGTCGAACGGTGTTATGAGAATTTTGATAACAGTACTGCATAAGTTTTTCAGTGATGCCGCAAAAGTGTTGTATCTATCTTCTTTTATTGTGCAGTCGGCGGGACCGATTCAAAATTGAGTCGTTGCTACTAAAATAGCAGCATATGGCGACAGATGATGAACAGGAAAAATAGTTGCGTAAATTTAGACATAAACCACCCCCAAACCATGAATATCTTTTGAAGGCACTATAGACGACCATTAACTAACTAGATGTGATGAAGATCAAATGTAATGAATACGCTCATTTTACAAAATTACATGCAAGTACCAAAAAGTGATGTACCTAAGTACTTATTCAACGGTCATTTTCAGCGCTCCCCGCTAACGTGACTTCAAGTTGAGATATTTGCGGCAAGGTACCGAATTGAGCAAAATGGTTTTAATTTACATTATAACTTGTTGTGTTTTGTCAGAAAATGGTCCTAACTTAGATTTTGTGGAAAAAGGTCATAATCTCCCTTTAATGGCCTCGGTTGTCTGGGTAAATGCCTTTGAGTATGTAAGCATGATTTTATAATTGGATCTCTTTAACCCTCGCCGGCACCTATAGTGAATAAAGAAAGTGACAAGGAAGTCATCTTGCCACCAAAATTGCACAAAATCTCGGAAATGACACGCAAAATTACCAAAATCACCTTGCACAGCCGATTTACCGCCATGCCACCAATTAATTACACAGTAATCTGATCATCGAGGATGTTTGTTTTACGAAATAAGAAGGTGGGCGGTATTACCCGATGGGAAGCGTTCCCCGTTTTCCCCTATGCATAGATTCAAGTGATGAATCTATGATCTCAGTGGATCTCGAAGCAAACTGCAGGGTAGGATCTATGATCCCACCAAATCCTGCGCGAAAATTTTATCCTGGATCTACGTGTATGATCTCATAGGATCTAACGATAAACCAAGAACATGTGTCTGTCTATATGATCTGAGTGGATCCCGCCATGCACAACTTTTCCTACATGCCGGGGTATGTTTTAACCCGCGCCCTGCTGGGGGGTGGGTGTTTGAACACCCCCCTTGTGGTTTTTCGTGAATATTTCAAAAACGGCGCCGCCGTTTTTGGTACACCTTATCATACATCAATTCTACACATGTTGTGAAAATTTCAGACCAAGGTCATTCAAGGTCAGGTCACCAGGTCACTTGAAGTGACCTCACCCCATAAAAAGTTTCAATGTCTGTCATAGCTACACCGAGTGACCGATCGCTTTGAAACTTTCAGCGATTGCTAAGAGCAATAGCATGTACAAAATGTATATCTCAGAATTTTGATATCGATGACCTAAGGTCAGGTCAATTTTGCGACCCCCTCATTATAAGTTAGTGGGAGAAAATTGAAATGCGTCTCTTTTGGACGAAAGGCATTATAAACACTCCCAAACACCGAATTACAAGTGGTTTAGACACACTGAACATGAAAATGGTGTCCGTGACCCCTGTTTATGCCCTGAGGTCATCTTAGGTCACGAATGGTATCTAACATAGGTCACGAATGGGTGATTTGAGCATAGTTGGTCCGGATGGGATTGTGGGAGGGGTGCTGGACCTTACATATGCTGTAGATAGAATATCGATAGTTAGGTACCACCATCACCAGGGCTTTACAGCATTTGTGATGTCTGAACTAATATACGAATATATACGAATAACAGTTTTTCGCAAATGACTTTTGATAGAGGCATGCTAGAGCGATGAAAACGCCTTATATGTGTTCAGCTCGACGATACGGATCGACTGATATGCAACATGACCCTTTCCGGTCAGGTCATGACCTTGACCTGAGGTCAAATTTTCAAGTTGACCTTTCAAGGTCAAGTTATAGTTCATTCGATGCGTATTGACGAGAGGAACACGATGCCGGTAAGAGGAAGCTCGTACAAGGCTTGGGTCAAAAGTTATTGCAGAAAAACTGTTTCCGAAAAAATCGGCTATTTTTGCAGTTTTTGCCCCCTGCAGGCAAAACCGTTGACGTTAGGTCCAATCTGAGAGAGTTACTCAGAAAGGGCGTTAATAGGGCTATCGAATGCGCCTTTCCGCGGCGCTGTAGCTCTATTGGTTCCCGAGTTATGGGTTGGCTTCTTGGAACTTTTCGACATTTGACCTGGAAATCGGCGAAATTTTGCCTTCAATGACCTCTGGTGACCTGACCGTTGACCTGACCAAAAAATTGACCGAAATGATTTCGTCGTTATTTTTTACGCTCTTTCGAACGCCGCCTTCCGCGTATCGCTACGTGGCCCAGGAGCCGAGTTACAAGGGGGGGTGTTCAAACACCCCCCAGCAGGGCGTGGAAATCCAGGACCCCCAGCCGGGCGCGGGTTAAGCACAGCACGAGCCGGGTAGTAAAACTATGACCAAGAAACTGTCGGTTTCAAAATGCCATGTTAGGCCGGGCAGGAAACAAAAATTTACTGCCTGGGTTTACTGCCCAGGGCAATGACCTCTAAACTACAGTTTATCGCATTAGCGCAGAGGAAGAATTGACAGGGAATGTATAATTGACATCATTTTTGCATGATATTTGCCGCATAAGATTAGAAAACTAACATTTTTTTTTTTGTATAAAATATCTGCTCTGCCTATCAAGGGTTTTGAAATATTTTGTGTTGGTTACAAAGCCGAAATTATGGTAGGGGAAGTTGGGGCAATGCCGGAGTTGGGGCAAAGCCGAAATTCGAGATATTTCGAAAACCGTAAGACATGGAAGCCACCTGTCAGTGATGCTCTGAAGCTTAAGTGACTACAATTATCGCATGTTTGTTACGAGTCGTCATTCGGAATACTTCGGCTGTGAAGGCGCCAAGAGCGTTTTCAAGGTACGCGTTCCTTGTACTACATGCGCCTTTGAAGCTGCATTTCTTACTATATGCTACCGTTTGTCTGGCCAATTCGGTCAAGTAATCTTCAGCATGTCTTTGCTGAAGATTACTGCTGCCTATTTGATTGTGTGCTGCCTATTTGAAATTTATACGGCACGTTGAAAAGTTATGGGCCTGCAAATGAAAGTATGGCTGGCTGGGGTAATGCCGAAAACGTGCAATTACGCACGTTAAAGCACGCTACGTGGACTTTACTGCTGTAGAATAGCAACGCGAATTTTTAGTCACACAAATTACACTTTCAACCGACACAACGGCCTATACCTATACCTACACCTATAAGGAATTATTTACCTGGCATTTTCTTATTATATCACACAATTATAACTTCCAGTGTGCACCAAGCGTCCTCAAGCTCTTAACACGCGCAGTGGAAGGGTTGCGAGTGCTACGCCCAGTGGAAGGGGGGGGGGGGCGGATGTCGCCCCCCCCCTAAGATCTCAGCTCCCACTGGAGCTAGAAAGACGAAATTTGGAGGGTAGGTGGGGGCCATGGGGAACTCTGTTGTGTGTGAATTTCATGACCCTAGGTCAATATCTTCAAGGTCAAATGAGGTCAAATGTGGTCAAATCTGCCATATTAGCGACTTTTTTGCGTTTACACGCCGATAACTCAAAAAGTTACCGGCCGATTTTTTAAAATTTTTCACTATACGTGTGCCCACCTCTGCCGTGCCAAAACTCTTTCAACGCACTCTTGCCTGCACAACTAAATAAAAGAAACAAAAAAGGTACATAGGAAAGACATGGTATTGCGGAACATGATTGGAACTCAGAGCATGTGTGCAGCAAGTGTCCAAAGCGCGTGGTTTTCTGCAAAAGAACAACCAATAATCACACATACAACATAACCAAGGATCAAATGCGGACATTGATGCGGACAGTTCACACATTGTACGAAATGCGGACACAAAATGCACATTTGCCAGATGCACATAAAATCAATCAGCAAAAATGACAAGTTACAACTGGCATTTGTTCTGTTACAAATAAAGATAGCAATTACTGACCAGATGTGTTTTTGGCGCAGCGGTGGGACAAGTGGCCAGTCGGCTCACACTCGACTGGTTCCCGTCTGGTACATCAGCTGGATCACGCTCAGCTGGTGACACACAACAGTACAACCTATTACACCTGCCACTGCCCAAATGCACGAGGAAATGTACCAGTTTTTACAATGTGCTAGATCTCAAAGGCTCAAATGCAAAGTAAATAATCTAAATTAGCAATATCAACCCCAATAGCACGTGGAACTCGCGCCATAATTGCCGCAACGAACATAATGTCTACAATATATCAGTTGTCTAGCCACAGTTTATCAGTTTAATATCCACGGCCAACTGCTCATCATTGTCAGTGGCACAATAATCAAAAATACTGACCTTTCACCTTTCATTTCACGCAAATAGATCAGTGCCGGCTCATTCTCGGCAACTCCCTCGTGGCAAAATGTCGCTGATACAAACAACGCATCGGGGTTCGCCGCAAACGCCTATTTTTGCGAGGTTCTCGTCCGATCGCCGCAACTAAATCAAAACAAGTCACGACATCCTCCCCCCCCCCCCCCAGTTTCGGAGGAAACTCCCTGAGCCGCATGAGCCATACACAGCGTCAGTTCACTGCCATCACGAACTACCTTCAGTACACAACACAGAAGGCCTGGTAGCCGCCAGCTCGAACACAAAGACGATCTTCTACGACACCCGAGTCGTTTATACTTCAGAGAGTTCATGGCCGAGGCGTCCGGAGCGCACGGCACACAACACAAACACTGTCTCACTGACGCCTAGCGCCACACCACGAGACGCGATACGAGCCGACGCGCGGCCCGCTCCGAATCACTCAGAGCCGCCGCTCGCCCCTCGATAACACAACACGCCATCCGATGCCCTCCGTCAGCTTCCGGCATCAGCGACGCGGCGAGCCGACCCCAGACCAGCTCGCGCCAGCTCGAGCAGGCCGATGCCACGGCCCGCAGAGGTGAGTCCCCACGAACAGCATCCCGACCGCGCCGACCGCCGGTCACCAGCCAGCTCGGCGACACAGGATGCCGCCCGCGCGTCTGCTGTCCAGCCGGGCCCGTGAGTCGCTCACCGGCGACCCGCCAGAATGCTACAGACGTCCTCCTGCCCTCCGCCGTCGTCCACCAGTGTGTCCAGCCACCGCTGGCCAGCCTGGACGAGGAAAAGGACACTTAGGATGGAACATAGGTATATCATTATTGAATGCGGGCGGGAGAAGAAACAGGAAAACAAAATAAACTAAATAAACAATGGTTAAAAGTAGAGCAGTGCTGTTCAACGATCGGCAATGGGCAAAGAGCTCATGTCAGCCCAGAGAATGGCATCCTGACTCAGTCATCTCCAATCTCCTCATACTCTCTGCCCCTCAAGTAGGCAGAGCTTTGTGCACGGACGCTTGTAGGTACCCGTCGCGGTCCGGATCAATGCCGAACGTACGACCCCATCTCCACTTGTATACACTTCCTGTACAACTCCTAGGGGCCAGTAGCCCCGGGGAGCATCTTCTGTCATCAGCAGAACTACGTCATCGACGACGAGATTGCGCGTGTCCCTGGTCCACTTCTTCCGAGCGATCAGTGTCGGTAGATATTCTTTGAGCCACCTGAGCCACACTCGGTTTGCAAGAGCCTGGCTCTGCCTCCACCGTTTTCGAGACATCTCATCGTTTTCTCCGAAGACTCCGGGGGGCAGAACGCCTCCGTTGGGCCTCGCACCGAGTAGAAAATGGTTCGGACTTATTGACTCAGGATCGTTTCCATGACCAGACACGTAGGTCAGTGGTCTCGAGTTCACCTGGTACTCAACTTCGAGCACCACGGTGTGAAGGACATCATCGGGTACAATCTGGTTTCCCAGAACTGCTCGGAGAGCTCTCTTTACAGAGGCGACAAGTCTCTCCCAGATGCCTCCCATATGGCTGGCTGCGGGGGGGTTGAATTTCCACTGAATGTTGCGTTGTGACAGAGCGTCGCATATCTGCTCTTGGTTCCACGCTTCAATATTCTCTCGCAGTTCCCTCTCTCCTCCGACGAAGTTTGTTCCATTGTCGGACCATATGAGCTGTGGCCGACCTCGCCGCGCAATAAACCGGCGTAGCGCCATCAAAAACGAGCTCGTGTCAAGAGCTTCGACAACCTCAAGATGAATCGCCCTGGTGGCTAAGCAGGTCGCTAGCATGATGTAGCGTTTTTCTGTTTTCCGGAACTTCTTGACTCGGACCGGACCAAGGAAGTCGAGACCCACAGATGAAAATGGTCGGGACATGTCAAACCGCTCACCTGGTAGATCTGCCATCCTCGGGTTGACAGGCATGGCTCGTCTGTTCCGGCACACTGCGCATCGCCAGATAATTTTCTTCACAGTAGCCCGGGCTTTGGGCGTCCAGTATTTTTCCCTGAAGAGGTTGAGCGTGTGGTTGAGACCAGCATGAAGACACTGCTCATGTAGTTCAGTCACAATCAGGCGTGTGACGTGACTGTCTTGATGGAGAACGATCGGCTGGTGACAAACTTCAGCTGGAGCGTGTGTCAGACGACCTTCCACCCGTCTAAGTCCCTCGCTGTCGGTGACCAGCGACAGACCTGGTTGTGGCGTCACCTTCTCCAGCTTCTGGTCTTCCTTGATGATGAACCTTTCTGCTTCCAGCAGTTCTTCGACTGTCAACTGTCCGCGTTTCTTGATCTTGGAGCGCGCGTTCGAGACGAACCTGTGGATCCAAGCAACCACGCGTCGATACTTGTTCCACGAGGAAAACGGCGCAGCGTCAACCAGAGGAGCTTCGACCGCAGCTGCCGTACCGACAAAAGTGGTGGCCTCCTTCGCCGCCTTCTTCTTCAGCTCTGGTTCATCTGGCAGGAGAGCGGGCATCTGAAGACTGGGCGGCCAGTCATCACGGCCTCTTCTGAGGAAGTCAGGCCCCCTCCACCATAGGTCGGAGGACTTGAGCAGAGCGACTGAGAGCCCACGAGAGCCTGCATCCGCCGGATTCTGCTTGCCAGGGACGTGCTTCCACTGAGACGGGTCGGTCGAGTCACGAATCTCCGACACTCGGTTCGCTACAAAGGTTTGAACTAGTCTGCTTTCTTTCGCTATGAACTGAAGGACTACTTGACTGTCGGTCCAGAATATGACGTCCTCAAACTCGTAGGTGAGCTCGTCTTGAATGGTCCTCGCTAATCTCACAGCGAGCACAGCGGCTTGGAGCTCCAAACGCACTATGGAAAGTTGTTTGAGCGGAGCGACCCTGGTCCTGGACATCACAAGGCTGACCGTATGCTGATCATTCACATCAGTCATCCGTGTGTACGCCACCGCAGCGAATGCGTCTTCAGATGCATCTGAAAATATGTGAAGCTGAACGCTTGCGACACCGCTGGTCGTGGACGCCTTCAGACAGCGTGGGACCCTGATGCGTTCGACTTCTGACAGCTCGTTCAGCCAATTCTTCCATTGGGACAACTCGGCGCCTGTAATCTCTTCATCCCAGTCAATCTTCAGAGTCCACAGTCTCTGGATCAAGATTTTCACCTTCAATAGGAATGGCGAAAGCAGTCCCAGAGGGTCGAACACAGTGGCCGCCGTCCTGACAACTCCTCTCTTCGTGGGTGGTCCGGTTGAACTCCTCACTCGTATGCTCAAGGTGTCTTCTTTCGGCGACCACACACAACCGAGTGCCTTTCCTGCTTCGCTTTCACATGAAGTCACCGTTTTCTGTGTTTCGTCGCGGTCGTCTTCGGGTACATGTTGAAGGATCTCCGGGTGACTTGACCTCCATTTCGTAAGTCGAAAGCCTGCCTTTGCCAGCAGCGAGGTAACCTTTTCCATGACTGCCAGGGCTTCCTCAGGTGACCTTTCTGAACGAAGAAAATCGTCCACATAGAAGCTCGAGAACAGGGGTGGGTCACCTTCGGTGTCCTCTGCCTCGGTATCCACCGACAGAGCTCGGCGTAGGACGTAGTTTGCAATACAGGGACTGCATCTGGCACCAAATATTCCAACAAGCATCTGGTAGAGGTCAGGTTTCCTCGTGGCATCCATGTCACGCCAGAGGAAGGACAAAGCTGGTTGATCCTCGGGTCGTACCTGAATCTGATGGAACATCTGGTAGATATCGGCTACCAGTGCGTACTGCTGTTCCCTGAATCGTAGAAGCACACCTTGCAGGTTCTGCATTAGATCCGGCCCTTGCAGCAGCTCCCCGTTCAGCGACGTTCCTCTGCTCTGTGCAGCTGCATCAAAAACCACTCTCGGTTTTGGTTTGTCTGGACGGATAACAGCATGATGCGGAAGAATCCATCGCTTCCTCTTTGTCTCTTCACTTTCCGCACTTGACAACTTCCGCGCATATCCCTGTTGCACGTAGCTCTCCAGTACTGCCTGATAGGCCTCTGCGCGCTCTGGATTCTTCTTCAGACTTCTTTCCAGAGATTCCAGCCGACCATGCGCCGACTCATAGCTGTCTGGCATTCTCACTTGCTCATCTCGCCAGAGGAGCCCCACTTCGTACTTGCCGTCTTTACGCAGTGTCGTCCTTTCTAGGATTCCCAGCGCTCTCTTGTCCTCTGGCGTCAGAGCCTGCATATCTGTGCATGCCGTGCCGAAGGATTCCGTACTCCACCAGTCATTCATCATGCTCGACAGATCTTCATCTGACCGCTGGTGGGACGACTTGCTGATGAACATCACTTCGCGGTGGTGTCCTGGCACCATGCCAGCAAGCGATCCAGTCAGCGACCATCCGAAAGCTGTCCGGATAGCCACCGGTTCTCCAGGTCTACCCACTCGTGCTTCTCGCTGAAGCACAGCCTCCAACACATTAGCGCCCAAGAGAAGTTCAACTTGTCCACCCGAAAGGTCAGGAATCGTGAGTCCTTCAAGATGTTTGAGACCGCGCAGCTGCCGGCGATTCACGCTGGGTGCACGCACGTTTACTTTCTCGACTGAGAACGCTTCTGGCACGCATATCCTCTTCGAGCGATCCTGTGGTTCTCCCAGAGGAGAGAGCTCCAACTGGACTCGTCTTGACAATTTCTGTTCGCCGGCTGCTTCAACACTGTTAAGCCGGAGTGACTGAACCTCTCCAGCCACCTGTAGTTCATCGAGCAATGAGACGTTGCACAGCGAGGTCTGGGCACCTGGGTCCAGAAGCGCAAGGGTGTCCTTGAACTTCCCATCCGATCCATGTACACGCACTGGAACAACTTGGAGAAGAACAGAAGAGTGCTCTCCAGTTGCTTCTTGTCTCACGGACGCGATGGTTGCTTCGTTGGCCGATTTTCTGACTTCTCCAGCACCATTCACCGGCAACGTGGTCGGCCTTCGCACTCTCTTGCTTCCGTGTAGTAGTCGGTTGTGGCGAAACGTGCATCCTTCGATGCCACATGTCCGTGCAGTCCTGCAGCCTCGACTTCGGTGACCAGCTCGAAGGCAGCTGAAACAAAGGCCACTACGAGCAACAACTTCAGCCCTCTCATCTGGTGTCAGTGCCTTAACCCGCGCCCTGCTGGGGGGGTGTTTGAACACCCCCCTTGTGGTTTTTCGCGAATATCTAAAAAACGGCGGCGCGGAGCGCCGCCGTTTTTGATACACCTTATCATACATCAATTCTACACATGTTGTGAAAATTTCAGACCAAGGTCATTCAAGGTCAGGTCACCAGGTCACTTGAAGTGACCTCACCTCATAAAAACTTTCAATGTCTGCCATAGCTACACCGAGTGCCCGATCGCTTTGAAACTTTCAGCGATTGCTAAGGGCAATAGCATGTACAAAATGTATATCTCAGAATTTTGATATCGATGACCTAAGGTCAGGTCAATTTTGCGACCTCGCCATTATAAGTCAATGGGAGAAAATTGAAATGCGCCTCTTTTGGATGCAAGACATTATAAACACTCCAAAACACCGAATTACCAGTGGTTTAGACACACTGAACATGAAAATCGTGTCCGTGACCCTTGTTTATGCCCTGAGGTCATCTTAGGTCACGAATGGTATCTAACAGTTTTTCGCAAATAACTTTTGATAGAAGCATGCTAGAGCAATGAAAACGCCTTAGATGTGTTCAGCTCGACGATACGGATCGACTGATATGCAACATGACCCTTTCCGGTCAGGTCATGACCTTGACCTGAGGTCAAATTTTCAAGTTGACCTTTCAAGGTCAAGTTATAGTTCATTCGATGCGTCTTGACGAGAGGAACACGATGCCGGTAAAAGTAAGCTCGTACAAGGCTTGGGTCAAAAGTTATTGCAGAAAAACTGTTTTCGAAAAAATCGGCTATTTTTTCGTTTCGTTTCGTTTCGTTTCGTTTATTTAGGGCTTGTCCACAAGTGGCTATTACGGCCCAGTCAATACATGATAGGTACACACCCACACACACACATATACATACATACAATATACACGTCAATATAAAGCAACACCCGCAAAAGCATACATAAAATATCTAAAATCAGTCATGTCACTTGTCAGTCTCTATCTAAAGTGCTGCACCAGCTGTCTCCTGGAACCAGTCGCCTTCACCTCCGGCGGCAGGCCGTTCCATGCAGCGGCGGCTCTATACGAAAACAGCCGCCTGGTCGCCGCCAGTCGAACCCGCGGCAGGTCGAGCACAGCTGCGCCCGCAGCCGTGGCCCGCGTGACTCTATTGGAGACGGCGGCACGCGGGCGAAACATGGACCGCAGCGAGTCGGGGGCGCCGGCGGCGTACAAGGCGCGTTGCACGTTCACCGCGTCACGGCGTGCGATGACCTCACCAATGCCGGGCCAGCCGAGCGCGCCGAGGGCGGGGGTGATGTGGTCGAATTTGCGGAGACCAGAGACGAGCCGTACAGCGAGATGGATGGTCCTCTGCAGCCGGTGCAGGCGGGATTTGGAGGCACCACCCCAGACTGACGAGCAGTACTGGAGGTGGGGGAAAACGTGGGTTTGAACGAGGATTTTAAGGATGTCAGGGGAGAGGTGATGGCGAATTTTGAACAGTGATATAAGGATTCCATTTGACCGCCGAACGATAGAGGATATATGTGGCTCCCAGCTCAGGGTTTGGTCGAGGAGAACACCCAGCACCTTGATGTGTTTTGTTGGCCGAATAGTTGCATCATCTACGTTAAGAGTGAAGTTTTTGACTTTATCAACTGAATTTTGAGTGCCAAGAAGAGTGAAGCAGGTCTTCTCTCCATTCATTTTTAAACTGTTTAAGCTAAACCAGCGTTGAAGTTGCTGAATGTTCTCCTCGGCCCGGGACTTCAGCACTTGGATGCCAGTGGGATTGGAGGGTGCTGAGTCCAGGATTTGGGTGTCATCCGCGTAGGATATGAGTCGGCCATGGGGGAGGAAGCAGGTAAGGTCGTTGACGAAGATGAGGAAGAGGATGGGACCCACGATGGACCCCTGGGGAACACCGTGGGAGAGTGGGAGGGCCGTTGAGGAGCGGATGAGTTGGGAACGGCCAGAGAGGTAGCTGCTGAACCAGCGGGATGAGATGCCATACCACTCGAGCTTGTTCAGAAGCATCGAGTGGTCGACACTGTCGAATGCCTTGCTCAGGTCGACTGACGTCACCGCGGCAACGTCACCACCGTCGACCCTGCGAGCCGCCCATTCGACAATGTCGAGTATGGCATCTTCAGTGGAGTGGGATGGGCGGTAGGCATACTGGGATGGGGAGAGGATGTGGTTAGTGATGAGGTAGGAGGTGAGCTGAGAGCATACAACCTTTTCAAGGATTTTGGAGAGAGATGGGAGGATGGATATGGGGCGGTAGTTGCCAGGCTGGTTGGGGTCACCGGATTTGTGGATTGGTGTGACGATGGCAACTTTCCATGCGTCAGGGAAGGTAAGGGTGGATATGGATGAGTTGATTAGGTGAAGGATGGGCGGACCGACTGCAGGGAGACAGCTTCTGATCGCAGCGATCGGAATGCCATCAACCCCAACAGCCCTCGACGCACTTAGCCGGCTTTTTTTATTTTTGCAGTTTTTGCCCCCTGCAGGCAAAACCGTTGACGTTAGGTCAAATCTGAGAGAATTACTCAGAAAGGGCGTTAATAGGGCTATCGAATGCGCTTTTCCGCGGCGCTGTAGCTCTATTGGTTCCCGAGTTATGCGTTGGCTTCTTGGAAATTTTCGACATTCGACCTGGAAATCGGCGAAATTTTGCCTTCAATGACCTCTGGTGACCTGACCTTTGACCTGACCAAAAAATTGACCGAAGTGATTTCGTCATTATTTTTGACGCTCTTTCGAACGCCGCCTTCCGCGTATCGCTACGTGGCCCAGGAGCCGAGTTACAAGGGGGGGTGTTCAAACACCCCCCCCCCCAGCAGGGCGTGGAAATCCGGGACCCCCAGCCGGGCGCGGGTTAAACTGCTCACATAACCAGAGCCCGTGAGTTCCTCCACAGATTACACAGACCCTCTCACCTGATTTGGAGCTGGCGGTGGTTGTTGTTACAAACAACCCGACATTCTTCTGCTGCCTGGTCGTTGATGCAGATGGAGCTGATGCTTCACATCGAAGTAGCACTCCCACCTGCGTGCGCAGCCACTCATCAAATTCAGTCAGAGTGGGCCGCTCCAACCCAAGAGTGTGCTCTGCCCATGATTTCCTGAGATCAAGGGGAAGCTTGCTGACCATCCGCCTCAGATTTTCGCACGACTGCAGGTCACCCTCAAACTTCATTGTCTTCAGAGTGGTGCATGCCCCATGAACTGCACCATGGTACTTCTCCAGCGACTTTGCATCAAAAGCCTTAGGAGGTGCGCAGGTGAAGACAGCTTTCAGAGTCGCATGCACAATGTCCACCTCTTGTCCATATCTCTCCTTGAGAGCCTTCAGCGCATCAGAGTAAGAGCTCCCATCACATATCATGCCTCCGATGAGTGCCCTTGCTGATCCAGAGACAGAATTTTGGAGATGTGCCATCTTCTCATCATTGGTCAGGTCCTGCCTATCAACCATGGCCGAGAAGAGGGAGTGCCACCTCGGCCAATCCTCCACTGACCCACTGAAGGTCGGCAGCTTCAGCCGGGGCAAGCTGTGATAGAAGAGTTGATTTTCTGCCATTTTATCTGCAGTGATTCTTCTCTTGCCCGCTTTCTGCTTGGCCTCCTGACCATTCTCCTGCTGTTCCTGCTGTTCAGCTCCAACAAAATCCTCCCTTCTATCCCAAGCCAGCTCATTCTCCGCTGCTCTCGTCAATTCTGTCTTCAACTTCGCAGCATTCAAGGCATCCTGCTTTTCCTGAAGCTGTCGCTCTCGACGAAGACTCTGCTCTTCTTCTTCTCTCTGCAGGCGGATCTGCAACTGCTTGAGCTCCATTTCTCGAACCTTGTTCTCTACTTCAGCCATCCTGGTGGCATGCTCAGCTGCAGCTTTCGACGATGCAGACGAATGCGCCACTGCCGACACAGAGGGGGTTTCATCCGCTCGGCCCTTGACATGAGCCTCAACTCTCTCAACCGCAAGTCGGTGCTCCTCTGTTGCTTCCTCTCCATACACCTCACACTTGCGTCTCTCATCTTCATCTTCCAGTGACAACCCATACTTCTCATTGACCTCCAGGAGCGCTTGAAGAGCAACGTCCAGGTCTTTGAGTACCGAGCAGAGCTCCCTCTTACTTCCCGCAGTGTCAACAAGTACAAAAGCCCTCCTCCTGGTCCTGGTTAGATTTCCCTTCCTGAGGGCACGCTCGCTCTTGAGTGACATCTTCTCCTTGAGCAGTTCACCCACAGCAAAAGTCCATCAACTTTGTACTTTCAGAGGCACTTCACATCATATCAATGAATCTTTGAAACTTCAACACATCTGAAAACTGTGCCCACCTCTGCCGTGCCAAAACTCTTTCAACGCACTCTTGCCTGCACATTGCACAACTAAATAAAAGAAACAAAAAAGGTACATAGGAAAGACATGGTATTGCGGAACATGATTGGAACTCAGAGCATGTGTGCAGCAAGTGTCCAAAGCGCGTGGTTTTCTGCAAAAGAACAACCAATAATCACACATACAACATAACCAAGGATCAAATGCGGACATTGATGCGGACAGTTCACACATTGTACGAAATGCGGACACAAAATGCACATTTGCCAGATGCACATAAAATCAATCAGCAAAAATGACAAGTTACAACTGGCATTTGTTCTGTTACAAATAAAGATAGCAATTACTGACCAGATGTGTTTTTGGCGCAGCGGTGGGACAAGTGGCCAGTCGGCTCACACTCGACTGGTTCCCGTCTGGTACATCAGCTGGATCACGCTCAGCTGGTGACACACAACAGTACAACCTATTACACCTGCCACTGCCCAAATGCACGAGGAAATGTACCAGTTTTTACAATGTGCTAGATCTCAAAGGCTCAAATGCAAAGTAAATAATCTAAATTAGCAATATCAACCCCAATAGCACGTGGAACTCGCGCCATAATTGCCGCAACGAACATAATGTCTACAATATATCAGTTGTCTAGCCACAGTTTATCAGTTTAATATCCACGGCCAACTGCTCATCATTGTCAGTGGCACAATAATCAAAAATACTGACCTTTCACCTTTCATTTCACGCAAATAGATCAGTGCCGGCTCATTCTCGGCAACTCCCTCGTGGCAAAATGTCGCTGATACAAACAACGCATCGGGGTTCGCCGCAAACGCCTATTTTTGCGAGGTTCTCGTCCGATCGCCGCAACTAAATCAAAACAAGTCACGACAATACGAAAGAGCAAACATTTGTGAGTATGTATGGTGAATTTCTAGATAATCCAACAATAAATATGGCAGTTAGAAGCCTGCGAAGGGTAAGATGTCGCCGGCTGAAGCGGCATCGGCCGACGCGGGAAACGCGGCAATCACAATTTTGTGTTTACACGCTCATAACTCAAGTTGTTACCGGCCGATTTTCAAAATTCTTTGACCATATGATTGCCTGTACATTTCTCAGTCTTCTCACTGAATTTGACGCGAATCTAATATAATCAGCGGTAAGGAGCGCGATGTAAAGACGGAACCGTCCCGCCCCGGCACAGTCTACAATTCAGGCGGCGCGTAACGGCTAGCGCCGGCCGCCGCGCCGCCGCGCCGCCGCGGCGGCAGGATGTTTGACTTTACACCGCTATTACTAGAAAAGTTGTGAACCGATTTTCTTACTTCTTGCACGAGAAGATCCGCAGTTAAATTCTGGACAGGTAGCCGAAATTTCACATTGATATTATGCTTGCGGCGCGAGTTATTGGCGAAAAACAGGAGGGGTGGGCGAAATCCGCCCCCCCCCTTCCACTGCGCGTGTTAAAACGCGTGTCAGCTTTGATAAATTCTGGATAAAGTTTGAGATAAAGTGGCAAAACATCAATGTCGGCATTCCCCGTAGATCATTTCTCCCATTTTCGGCTTTCCCCGCAGTCTGGGGCAACGCCGAAAAAGTCACTTCTTTGATATTTTTAGTTTGTGCGCTTAACGGTATGCGAATTCATCAAATGTGCCTGGTATGTTTGAAAGGCAAAAGACTGGCCTCTCGAATGACGCCAACAAGAATAGCTTATGTTGTCTACCTTGCGTGCTACGGGCGTCAGAAAAAAGTATTTGGCGTTCCCCCAACTTCCCCTAAGATATGCGCCTATTAATCGAAATCCGTTATCGCTTGTTGTCTTATCTTCGTTTGATATGTCCACTGATACCTTGGGCCTAAGTTACTGCGTTATCATTTGACAGTTGTAGTCCTTTCCTCGAAACAAACACGTAAAATATGGAAAATATGATGTATTTCACGAAAGTTTAGCCATAGGGCATCAACAAAGTACGATTACATAAATAAAGAAACGATTCTTGCAAAAGCACTGGAAAATTCACGTTTTCGAATTTAGTATTTTCCCATAGGCTTAACATTACGACGTAATGACCTCTAACTGACCTCAGGTCAGTGACATAAAAAACGAACTTTATGTTATACAACTCGGTGAACTCGGTAATCACTAGGAATATTATACCTTCCTCTTGCTCTTATGTCTTGGCAAATTATTCATGTATTATGTTGCTTGGATACCTATCCAGTTGTTGTGCCATTCTGAGTTGATATCCTCAGACGCGATTCTTTTTGAAGTAAGGTATTTTGATGCATTTTCTTCTATAAATTTCCAGCAGTAGCGCAATCACTGTTATTATGGAAATTAGGGGAAGTTGGGGGAACGCCGAAGACTTTTTTTCTGACGCCCGTAGCACGCAAGGTAGACAACATAAGCTATTCTTGTTGGCGTCATTCGAGAGGCCAGTCTTTTGCCTTTCAAACATACCAGGCGCATTTGATGAATTCGCATACTTAAGCGCACAAACTAAAAATATCAAAGAAGTGACTTTTTCGGCGTTGCCCCGGACTGCGGGGAAAGCCGAAAATGGGAGAAATGGTCTACGGGGAATGCCGACATTGATGTTTTGCCAGTTTATCTCAAACTTTATCCAGAATTCATCAAAGCTGACACGCGTTTTAAGAGCTTGAGGACGCGGTGCACACTGGAAGTTATAATTGTGTAATATAATAAGAAAATGCCAGGTAAGTTATTCCTTATAGGTAACAGGCCGTTGTGTCGGTTGAAAGTGTAATTTGTGTGACTAAAAATACGCGTTGCTATTCTACAGCAGTAAAGTCCACGTAGCGTGCTTTTAACACGTGCGTAATCGCACGTTTTCGGCATTACCCCAGCCAGCCATACTTTCATTTGCAGGCCCATAACTTTTCAACGTGCTGTATAAATTTCAAATAGGCAGCACACTTATGCAAAGACATGCTAAAGATTACTTGACCGAATTGGCCAGACAAACGGTAGCATAATGAGTAAGAAATGCAGCTTCAAAGGCGCATGTAGTACAAGGGAAACGTACCTTGAAAACGCTCTTGGCGCCCTCACAGTCGAAGTATTCCCAATGACGACTCGTAACAAACATGCGATAATTGTAGTCACTTAAGCTTCAGAGCATCACTGACTGGTGGCATCCATGTCTTATGGTTTTCGAAATATCTCGAATTTCGGCTTTGCCCCAACTCCGGCATTGCCCCAACTTCCCCTATGGACAAAACAATTGTATAAAAGTGTCACCAAACCCTGTCGAAACTACTTAGCAGGTATGCGGCATGTAGGAAAAATCTTACTGACCTCAGCCGCCCCCGGTTTGCCCCGGTTGACCCCAAGTTGACCCCAGGGGGTGATACCGTAATGCTGTGCCATAGGCCGATGTTGTAGCCAGCTGATGAGCAGGAATGACGTCATCGGCCCATGATAGCCCTGACCAATGTGATCCAACCCATTGCGACTTAAGGTGACCTCTGTGACTTGGCCTGACCCATCGTGACCCTGGGTGACCTCTGTGACCTGACCTGACCCAGGGTGACCTGAGGTGACCTTAAGTGACCTTTGTGACCTGAAATGACCCAGCGTGACCTAATTTGACCTTTTTATCTGGAATTCACCCATTTGGACCCCTTCGTTCAGCTTTTCGCGTAAGTACAAGACTTCTGAACTGGTTATTATCGCGTAAATGCCTTATTCGTGATAGCGCCGTGTAGCAAGCGGTTCACCTAGTGTGAACGCGGTCACGGCTTTCAGCAAGCTGGCACGCGGAGCCCGGAGGTCTTAGCTCCGCGTTGCCGGGGCTGAGCGCCAGCTGGACGACACGCGGCAGGAATGTATACGGTCACTGGCTGGTCTTCATGTCAGCGAATGCCGAATGGCATGGCCAGCTCAAGCACAGGCCGCTGACTCCAGGCGGCCAGCTGCGCCTGCAAGCTGTCTGCCATCAAGCCGGTGGCGGCGGCGTGGCCAGCGTGCCGAGCAGCTGCACCGCGCGACACCGCAGCCGGCAGCGGCCCCATCTCCGACTAGCACCGGCCTCGCCGAGCGCCGCCCCGGCGTCAGCTACTACTGGTTCAGGTCGGGCACCATGGCCGCAGTGGCTCGGCGCAGTCGGCCCAGAGCGCGGCCAGCTCGGCCAGCACCGGCAGCGACAAGTCCAGAGCGTCCGTGGCACGGCTGACCAGCGGCAGGTGGATGCAAGTCCCCGCCGAAATTTGGTTGCATCGAAATTCGCCACGACATTCAGTTCCTAGGGCCATAGCGTTTCCATGCTAAATGCTCTGACTTTGTGAGGCGATATTTCCAACGCTTTTACTTTTTTGTATATGGGCTGCACCTTACCCCATCAGCCCCGCGTTGAGGCAGAACCCACCGGCCAGGCTCCATCTGCCTCTCCCGCACTAACAGAATCACTTAATCAGCCTAACATAATCAGAATCGCCGACCAGTTCCGGCCGGTACAGCCTGTTGGTCTCTGAGCCGATGGCACCGGAGCCGCAGCGGTTAGTCAAAGCTTAGCAGGTGCTCCAGAGCCCCGTCAAACGACTGAGGAGGCACCTAGCAGCAGCACAGTGCCGTCGACCGTTCCCGAGCCGATAACCAAAACTACAATGAGTTCCACACAGTCACTGTGTCCGCCGTCGATGAACAGTTGCCCCATCCCCCTCCCCAACTCCAAGCTGGATCCGCGCTTGAACTCAGTAGTTGACAGTATTTTGTTGACAGTATTTTTGGTTCTAACTCCTATGCTGTCTAGCTACGAATGTGCATTGTGCATAGCTTGGCATTTATCCCTAGAACGCCTAGCGGGGGGGGGGGGGTTGTATCAACCCCCCCTGAGGGTTTTTCGAAGTGCACGCTAAACGGCTTGTCGTAGCGGGCTGAAATTTTCAATACTCTCTGGGGCAACCTTTGCGCATCTTTTGCCGAAAAAAATTGATCGGGTCATGTCAGGTCACGGAGTTATGACGTCATAAGAGGTACAGCCTCCGGCCGGATTTTCACAAACTGAGTGCCAACGCCCGAGGTTTCCTGCCGGTGGTACGGACATCGGTTGATGGATCGTGATGAAACTTCCCATGCATGTTGGGGCAAGTATTGGCTATCATATAGTATAAGAAATTTGACCGGGTCAGGTCAGGTCACGGAGCTATGACGTCACAAGAGGAACAGCGTCCGGTACTATTTTTGAAAAGCGCCCGAACCACTATTTTGCTAATTCTTGTCACCTCAATGGGAATATGCAGCAATATTAGCTTCTATAGGGAGCAAATGGACCTCCCAAATCCAAAAATACAATCAGATTTCAAAAAGTTAAATTTTGATTTTTCGAATTTCTGCCGCCGACTGTGACCTTGCCGACTTCCGGCGCTCCCAACGCGCCATTTTTAGAGCTAGGGAAACGAAATACATACCAAACGATAGAGAATTGATCAAGGAACACGATAGTGAAGGTTTCAAGTCGATATCTCCTACCGTTTTGCCGCAATCGCCGCCGAAAGTCTATTTTTCCGAAAATTTGACCTTTGACCGGTCAAAAGTAGGTCAAATGTTGACCTAGGACCAAAAAATATACCACCAATCGCGAGATCTCGTTGAGAGCAATCCGTTGGTTTTTTCTGCTAAGCTCTACGACCTTCCGTTTCGAAACGCCAGGGGGGGTCGTAACAACCCCCCCCCCCCTGGTCGTTCGTGTTATGAGAAATGGCCTGGTCGTGCGAGGGTTATATCAACCTATGACATGCTAATGATCGTGTAAAAAACAGCTGGTTTTGTGTTTTGGTCACCTAGTTTCTGTCTACCCGTTTGCTACGGGCGGGCCCACGGCTTAGGTACAGCAGTCGGTACCGTCGGCACCGACTGCAAAATAGAGAAAGTTGGCTGCAATTTTTTGCTGTTTAAAGGTTGCAAGGATATTGAGTCAAACGGTTAAGAGGCCGCTGAACGTTTATTGCATTCCAGTTGGATAAAATCGATCACGAAACAAGTGGCGCAAACCCCATTCAGTTTCGCTGCCGTGGGTGGGCGGAGTCGGCGGAGTATGGGCCGATGACGTCATCCTCCCGCCGGCCGTGATTCGCCCCGATTGGCCGATGTCCATGCCTGGTTAGAGGGCCTTGGTTGACCCTAGCCTCAGCCGTACGAAATTATTTGGAAACTCGGCTTGCAAAATTTGACTCCGGCCCTCGTGCTCCGCACTCGGGCCTCCGTTAATTTTGCAAACCTCGTTTCCAAATAATTTCGTCGGCCCGGTCAGTAATATATATTGAAACCAGGTTTTTAACCCGCGCCCCACTGGGGTCTGTGTATAACACGCCCTACGGGGGGGGGGCTATTCATAGCCCCCCCTCCTAACTCCGAAACTACTGGGCCGATCGTCAAAATTCAAACGGCGTCTGATAGCCCCGGAAAAACTGTCAAGCGAAACCTAATTTCATTGACCTCGAGGTCACCGATGACGTCACAGGTCAGGTCAAAGTAAAAATTATTAGCACTTTGGCTTGTTCACATTTTGGGCTCTGGCCGCCGTCTTACAAGTCAGATCAGGCTCATTTTTGGTTTCCACACTCGTGAACAGATGCTCTAGATACCTTGACGGTACCAAACTTGTACTTTGATTTTCAGGTCAGGGTCAGGTCATCACAGGTCACGAAAATATTATATCATGCGTCGGTCACGTGACACATGTTTTATCGTCCATTTAGGCCATAGATTTCGAATTTGATGTCGTCTATGTCATTCGAGGTCATTTTGAGTCGAATTTAGCTTAGGTCAGGTCACCTTCAGGTCAAAAAAGGTCAAATTTTGAAGTTGAAATTTTTCAACAAAAAAGGTGTCTATTGGATGCAGTTTGAGCTCAGGAACACGATGGTGCCATTTATATTGGTGTACAATGCCAAATACGTACTGAAAAATTGATTTGAAAAATAAATAATTGTGAATTTTTTGCAATAATGCGTATAACTTGGCCATTTTTGAAGATATTTAGCTAAAACTTGCTAGAGTTAGTCATAATCATGCGTTCTGTCACATATATTCCGGTTTTTTCGAAAAGTCAAAAACTTTTTGAAAAAAATATAAAAATATAAATTTTGAATATTATTATATAAAATTTTCAAAATTTTCAAACTTTTGAAAATCCGAGATAGCAGTTTGATAGCGCGGTCAATTCTGAGTTCTTTCATGCAAAGAAATTGGATCTAGCTTAAAAACTGAGCTCTTGGGAGCGATTGCCGTGGTTCAATGTTTTGCGTCGAAATCGGACGAACATGACGTCACTCTGACGTCATTTCCGGCCGACCTATGGTAGGTACGAAGTTCAAATTTTGACACAAGGTGTCAAATTGATGCAGCCGAAGGTACTGAAAGTTTGGCGTCGATCCGTCAAGCGGTTTGGAAGTTATTGCCGAAAAACGGGAGGGGGGGCTATAAATAGCCCCCCCCCCCCCAGTGGGGCGCGGGTTAAGTGTTTCTATGTCAATAAGTGCCACAAAACTATGGATTAGGACGTGCAGTCACGTCATGTGTCTTCACGATGTTTCTCACAATGTCTTCGTCATCTTGTCGACTGTGGACCTCACCAGGGTGACAAAGCGCCATGACGTTGTGCAGCGCTGCGTCAGCAAAGGTGCTGCGTTAATTAACCCTCGCATGTGTAGGGGGGGGGGGTCGGATGGACCCCCCCATGGTTTTTCGCGAACAACTCGCGTAAAAAGCGTCCGATCGCGACGAAACTTTCAGTACCCTCGCATTGATCAATTTTACACCTACCCTGAAAATTTCATGACCCTGACCCCAATGACCTTTGACCTGTGACCTCTTTTTTGAGACCATGTTTGGCCGGAATCGCGATTCCGCGTATGTCGGCTTGCATTAGCCGCGCGTTTGCAAGCTTTTCGTGGTTTCAAACGTTTAAACATGTGATTTGATGTTGCTCCCATGCATTAGGGTGGGTGTCAAGGTCACCTGAAGGTCAGGTCAGGTCAGTGACCTTTGGTGACCTCGTTTCACTTTTTCGAGTTTTACATGTTTCTAGGCTAGTTTTTGGAGCTGAATTCGAATTTAGCAACCATTTGAACATTTACGAAGTAGTTTTGGTGACTTCGTAACATGTTACGAAGCTGTCAGAGGCGGTTGACACGTACTACGAATACCCGTCACGACCCCTACTGGTTGACCTGACCTGACCTGACCCGACCTGGTCAAAATGCTTAAAGACATCATCTGTGATCTAAACTAACACGATATTCGTGATCAGCACCCCGAAAAACCCCTTAGCAGCCACACTTTAAGACTTCCTAACAGGTCCCGATTTTCCCGACTTTGGGTCATTGACCTGACCTGGAAGGTCAACCAATGATCTAGGACCTTAAAATTGGGTATCATCGGCTTCCTCTCGTCACGGGCAACACGCTCGTTTTTACCGCGAAGCTCTAGCTCAATCAGGGGCCAAACGGCAAGGGGGGTCCAACCGGCCCCCCCCCCCTACACATTAGAAGCTGGCAAACGCCGCACACATGCGAGGGTTAAGTATAGTATCAATGAAAATTACATGGGTGAGGAGAGAAATCATGGGTAATCATGACTGGTGCAAGTTGTTTAGGCAAGAAATAGCACGATTCCAGTTTATATGGGAGCGCAATGCAGATTCATTATTGGAAATGGGAAGAAAGATGTCCAATAATTTTTGGACAGATGTTGTACGAGCAATGGCCAAATATGATCAGAGCATCATGGTGGACATAGAAGATGTTAATCGACACTCCCTGTGGTTTTCAAATCATACAAAATTTAGAAACTATGAAATAAAAGCATGGAGGCAAAAAGGAATAGTTTACATCAATGACCTTTTAAGGGACAATGGAGAAATAATGTCCTTTGAGGAAGCAAAAGTTACTTATGATTTGAAAGGGACAATAATAGATTATCTAGGTCTGGTACATAGTCTGCCTGTTGAATGGAAAAACAGACAAGGTAAAGTAAAGGAAGCATATCCTATTATTCACCCAAATGTTCAAGCGATCATTAGTCAGAAAAAAGGCAGTAAGTATATTTACAACACACTTCTACATCATAAATACAAGGGAAGTAAAAATAGTTGGGAGTTGGGTTGGGAGCAGGAGATGGGACAGATTGACTGGTTGAAAGTATATGAAGCAAATCTTAGACTAATTTCGGTTAAATATCGAACACTACAATACAAAATTTTAACGAAAATTGTGGCAACAAAACGTTTACTTTACCAAATGGGCATAACAGTATCGTATAGATGTGACAGATGTACGCAATGTATTGATACTATAATGCACAGATTCTGGTTTTGTCCATTGGTCAGAGCATTTTGGAATGACGTTGAAACATATCTGAGGAACGTAGGCTTAGTTCAAAACATGTCTTTTTTTAACTTAAAAATGATAATTCTAGGAAATGATGAATTGCTGGCTATTAATCATATCATCATCGTAGGCAAAACGATGATTGCTGGTAAATACCTACTTTCTGTTGACATTTTATTAACTATATTGAAAAGGGATATGATCACGGAAAACCACATAGCGCTTAAAAGGGGAAAATTATGTGACCATGAAAAGAAGTGGGCAGGGTTGGCTGAAGCATTTGACCGACACCGGTCTAACTAAAAAGGATTGTAAAAGTGTGCAGGATGCTGGGAGTCACTAGGCGATCAGTTTATTCTGTTGTTTCTCTTCTTATCTTTGCGTGTGAAATGATGTCATAAGCTGAATACATTTGAAAAAAAGTATAGTATCAACACTGAACTGGCAGGCCCCCAGCTCACAACTACGTTTGGCAGCACATGCACAAACTTTCTTAGCTGTACAAACACCCGAAAGCGACGCCGCCCAAGGTGACCCCGAGCAAAATGGTAGGTAAAGCGATCGATGAACCCCTCCACTAACAGCGTCAAAGGTGACCTCGATTGTCCTCATTTTTTTGTGCCACATCTACTTCCCTCGCTTGACTGTGTTTAAGCAGGTGGGAATTATTCGACCAAGTGTGAAAACACTTCACACCGCAAAACCTCCCTACCTGGAGCTGACGGCGAAAGGTATAAAACGGCGTGCTGGCGGCTCGCCAC
This sequence comes from Amphibalanus amphitrite, assembly GCF_019059575.1. Classification (NCBI taxonomy): domain Eukaryota; kingdom Metazoa; phylum Arthropoda; class Thecostraca; order Balanomorpha; family Balanidae; genus Amphibalanus; species Amphibalanus amphitrite. The sequence continues at coordinate 532,458 of NW_024881774.1, forward strand.
TTGTCCATCGTCCTGGTCCTTCGGAAGTCGTCCGTCGGAACAGGAAGTCGTAATTACTTCGTCGGAAGTCGTAAGTATTTCGTCGGAAGTCGTAAGTATTTCGTCGGAAGTCGTAAGCCGTTGGTTATTGGCGGTGGCTGGTCGTCGCTGGTTGTTGATGTTTCTGATTACTTATCATTGATCGCTGTTATTACCCATCGTTGGTTTTGTAACCACTGGTCGTTGATCATTAACCACTAGCCGTTGGTCTTTGACCACTGGTCTTTGGTCATTGATCACTGGGCACTGATCGTTACCGGTCATTGGTCGTCAGTGGCGCAAGAATTACTTTCAGACTGGGGGGGGGGGGCACATCATAATAGAGATCTGAGCATCCCCAAATCTATAGTTTTCTCATCGGTTTTAGGCCACTTATTTTTCACCCCTTGGCTTATTGAATGAAAAAAGAAAACATATGCAAAACAGAGCGGTATTCCGTCTCAAAGGTTATGGGGCACCGCCCCCACGGTCCCAGAGTTGAAGGGGGGGGGGGGACATGATGTCCCCACTGCCCCCCCCCCCCCGGTTCCCGCGCATATGTTGGTCGTAACCACTGGACGCTGCTCACCGGTCGCTGACGGCCGTTGTTGGCAGGTCGCAGGTCGTTCTGTCCCGCCACAATGCAGGTCGATTATGGCTACCCGGTGCGGGTCGCCGTGACGCTCATCTGCCTCCAGTTGATGGCTCCTGTCAGCAGCTCTGTGAGTCCCAGCCGGATACTCCGGCAACCAATACCACATGGAAGCCCTTTGGTGGTGGGAAAATCGGTCCCTTGTCATCCTCCCTTCTTCCAACAATATTACCTACAAATGTGACGCGTTCATGCATGACGATCATAAAGTGATGCTGAATATATGACAATTATAGTAGTAACTAATTGTAGCGATAAAGATAGAGTAACACCATAAAAATACCTATCCGATCCTTGGTAGACATAAAAGATTCATGCCGTCGCTGAGATAAGAACTTCCTTGTTTGTGAAAATCAGCCGTTATGAATTGTAATATCTAGTCATGTGTTATCAGTGTCCAATGATGGACTGCTCACTGAGCTGTGCCCGTGTTGACCCAGCTGCAACGTCTGTCTCTCACAGGACTGTCCCTGGGGCTGGGTGGGACCGCACCGGGGCACCTGCTACCGACTGAGCAGCTATGAGACCACCTGGACGGAGGCCGACTCCACCGGCTGTCGGGCGCTACACGAGTACGCCCACCTGGCCTCGGTGAGGGACCTCAACAGCGTCTTCCTGTCCAAGCAGAAGTCCATCATTGACACCGACTACTACTGGGTGGGCCTGCGCTCCGGGGACGCGGAGTGGAACTATAACACGGGGGACGCCCAGATGGTGGACTTCACCAACTGGGAGGCGGTGCGTCACCAGGAGCCCAGTGGTTCCAGCTTCACCAACGACGACTGCGTCAAGGTGGTCGGTCCCGGCGCGCCGCCCGAGTTCCTGCCCGCCGGCCGCTGGCTCGACTGGGACTGCCAGGCGCGCAACGCCTTCATCTGCTCACGGAAACGGGTGAGCGGGCGCTTCGCAAGCGAGTGGGATTCGCATTGCTCTAGCTGTATGTAGCGAAGTGAAAGTAATCACATACCACTTAGGGATTCGTTAGCTGAATATGGCACCATTTCCGAAGCCTCCTCAAATTGTCAATACCTTCTTTCGACTAAAGACCAAAGTTGTGATGCATAAATATTTTATCGTTATTTTTTTCAAAATCCAGAACTTCAATGGAATTCAATCTGAACACTTTTTAGAGAGTTGACCAAAAGTAAGTGCTCTCACATTTGGCTTAATTAATCAAATATGAAGCTGACATCTAGCCAATCTAACCCAGGAGTCTGCAACGCTTGTCCGTAGTCTCTGATTAGCATTGGAGTTGAGTTGGTTGCACGACGCACGCGCCAGTGGCGGCGGAAGCGGGGGGGGGGCAGCGGGGGCACAGCGCCCCCATGTTTCAGGGTGGGGGCACAGGGGCGGTCGGAGACTTGACGTTTGGGGGGCCAACTTGGCAATGGGGCCCCAGCGCTGACCCGGGGGGCCCGGTGCTAGCTTAACCCTCGCCCGCACATGCCATTTTTCTATCCTAGAACGCACATGGGGGGGGGGGAGGTGCCACCGCCCCGCGCCATTGCGCTCCTGTTGGAGATGGAGCTTCGCGGTAGGACCAAAAAGATTCTTTGGGAAGAGACGAATCTAATGATACCCAGTTTTACCTTCTCAGGTCAGTCATTGACCTTCCAGGTCAGTTCAAACTAAAAAAATGTTGCTGTTTTGGGTCACCGTTGGATATCAAGTGCGCTGCTCACCATATACCGACGACGATGCCGTTTTGTGGTGCCAAGCAAGCTAGAACCTCTTTGTCACAATATCCGACCAGGTTTTTGCTGCTGAGGTCAGTTCAGGTCAAGTTAGGTCAAGGTCAATGATATGTGTTTGTAATTGTATGTCTGTGTGTGTCTGTGTGTATACTGTTGTGTTCACCGATTGTTTATGTGTCCATGTTACATGAAATCATGATCTGAGAAGCTTTTACCAAAAATGCAGTCAAAAAACTTCACGAAAAGTAAATTCAGGTTGCCTAAAACGCAATTATGTCAGATGACCTAGGTTGACCTTGACCCTGACCTTGAACTCTGCACATTGTCGAACAACATGTTCCATGATAGGTGGGAGGTAAGACTGGCAAAAAAAGCCGAAATCAAGGTGTCAAAAGCCCACAAGGCCCATAGCCAACGCAAGATGTTGAGAATTGGTCATTTGGGTCATGACGACCTGAAAAACAAGGTTATATCTCCGAAACCAAAGACCACAGAAACTTGAAATTTTCAGTGGACATCAAGAAAGGATAGAAGAATTCAATTTTACAACACATTTCTTAAAATGCCTGTAATCGGTGAAAATTCGACATTTGACCTGACCTGTGACGTCATCGGTTTGACCAAGGTTTGGGTTAAAATGCCCCCTCCCCCAACAGGGCGCGTTGCTCGGCAGACCCCAACGGGGCGCGGGTTAACACGCGCACCGACGGGGGGCGGATATCCGCCCCCCCCCTGAGGTTTTTCGCGAATAGCGGGAGAACCGCGGCGCTAGCGCCGCGAAATTTGGTACGACTATTCTCTCATCAATTTAACACATGGTGTGCAAGTTTGAACCTCCTAACTTTTAAGGTCAGGTCACCAGGTCACTTTGAATGGCCCAACCTCAAGTCACTTTTTGCAACTTTATCACCGTGCCAGAGCTACAGTAGATGTCGGAGGCCTTTGAAAGTCGCAGGATGTTATAAGGTCATTAGTAGCTACAATTTGTATATCTCGGAATTTTGATATCGATGACCTAAGGTCAGGTCAATATCTCGACCTCCCCATCATAAGTCAATGGGGGGGGGGGGAAATCAACTCACTGTTTTTACCACTAAAACGGGTCGGAATGGCCCCATAAACCATACCTGACCTCATATACGATCAACCTTCACTACCTTGAGGTCTGTTTTGCTGTTGGGCAGCTGTAAGGTCATGTGACGTCATCAAAGGTCACCAGCGTTTTTTTTACAATAACTCCGTACAGGAACAAGATACAGCCGCGCGGATGGTCTCATTGTGTTCAGCTCGTCAAGGCGCATCGAATGATATACATGATGACCTCGAGGTCACGTGACCTGAGGTCAACCTTTGACCTTGACCTTTCGAGGTCAACATATATACCTATCATTCGATGCGGATTGACGAGAGGATCACGATACTGCCCTTAGTTTGTTCCTATCTTGACAAGTTCGAAAGTTATTCGAGAAAAACTCTCTCCATACCTAGCGCCGCCATTTTGACTTTTTTGACCCCTATGACGTCATCTTTGACCTGACCTGAAAATGACCTGTGTAAAAATTGTAGACCTTGTCCGTGCGTATCCCTTGCCGTTTACCGCTTGTCGCTATCTTGCTTCGTTCTCGAGATCTCAGGGGGGGGGCGGTCATCCGCCCCCCCCCCCCCCGTCGGTATGAAGTTGGCGCAGACCCCCGTCGGTGCGAGTGTTAATGACGCCATTCGTTCAAAGAAACCAAGTTGTTCTGCCTTCGAATGTGGATGCGGCAATCATGGCAATCGAAAAAGCGCGGGAATAGCGCCCCCGATGTGTATGCCTAGTGGGTTAGAGTGGACCGTGGACCGAGGCACCTGGACCCCCCCCCATCCCAAATTACCTTCCGCCGCCTCTGGCATGTGCGCTGATTCAGCTAATTGAGTGGTTATTGAATCATTTTGTTCCGCTTCCACTCGTGGCTTAGAAGGCACTTGTATGTAAATTACTTTTTTTACTTCTATAGGTACACGTGGCTGCAGACAGGTGAGGTCTCAGACTCTCAGTGCATCGAGTTTCATGTTTCAAGCTGATAGCTCAGCTTTTCCAGAATCCCTTGAAGGAGAAAACATGTGTAGGGGAGAGTGGGGAAAGATGCCCAGGGCTTTGTTATGTCATATATTATTCGTAAATGACCATCGGAAAGCAAAAACTTGTAGTTTCAACGGAAGCCGACATCATTGTTCTCATAAAATATCACTCTTTCGCGCTTGAACTAACTAGATGCCGGCAGCGCTCGTGCGTTGCCTTGGGCCAGAATTGGAGGATCCATAGCCCAATGAAATGTGCATTATTTTGGAGGCCTGGCCTGGGACTACCATTGAGCCGATTTTGAGGTTGATAGCTTAAAATTTCTTTGAGCCAGAGGACCTCACGTCAAAACGGTTTTCCGACCCCAGCACGTGCAGCCTGCACCCCTCGCAGACGGTGACCCCCCTGGAAACTGGTTCAAGGTGTTACCGATGTGTCCCGCCAGTATGGCTTTACCCGTGACCTCGGGTTGACCTGTAGCCTTGACAAAAAATTTCGTGTCACCGAAACTTTGAAGCGGAATAGCATGTGCCACGAAGCATCGAGCGAACCGAGGCCAGCACCAAAAGTTTACCTCGCCGGAGACGAATCAAACGGTCCCACTTTCGTCCCGATCGGTCCACCCATTTTGACTCCAGAGGCCAGTTTCACCAATAAAAAACAGACGGCTGCGATTATTTTTTGACAAAACGATAGTCTAGAAATCCTATTTACCGGTGGAAAAAGTAATTGCTGACCAAATAATATAGCACTTGAAAGCTACGTTATTACATTTTTCAAGTCAGCGATTAGAATTTTTAGCAGTAAATGACAATTTGAGACTATCGTTTTGTCAAAAAATAATCGCAGCCGTCTGTTTTCTATTGGTGAAACTGGCCTCTGGTCCAAAAAAGCTTGGACAAACTCACTCACATACTCACTCACTGACAAACAGGTTCAGCCGAACTTTTTTCAGCGACCCACCAATGGGAATTTCCGGATGCAAAAGCATGCTATCGCATGCTTTTGATCCTCCAATTCTGGAATATGATATTTTTTTGCTATTAAGCATTTTCTCGAAGAACTGAAAGGGGGCATCTTACCCAAAGGGTGGCAAAGACGCCCCCTGGCGTTGGGTAAGATGCCCCCTGCACTATAAGTGACATAAATGGGCACGTGAATTGCCTGAACGAATCAGTAGCCCCTTCGAGCCTGCAGTAAACACTAAACGCCATCGTAAGGGCCCTCAAAAGTAGTCGTGAGGGGCTTCAGAGGTCATCGTTAGGGCCACCAGAGTCCAGCGCGACTAAACAAGCCTCCATGGTGGCATTCGGAGAACGTTGTGGGGCCCTTATAGATCTTCATGAGTCTTGAGGGCCCTCAAGCTCATCGTGGGGACCTTATAAGATGCCAGCGCGGCCCGTGGAGCCAGCGTGGGAGCCCTCAAAGGATGTCGTGAGGGGCCTTGGAGTTAATAATGGGGCCCACAGAGGCCGTCTCGAGGGCTCTCAGAGTCAGATGTCGCCCAAAAAGTCGTTGTGTGGGCCGAGAGACCGGCATGGGGAGCAGCCGACCGTATTGGGCTCTCAATAGTCCCAGATCGGCTTTTGTCTCTCATCACAAGTATGTACTAAATGATTCGACGGGTTGCTTGAAGGACAGCGTACGGATTCAGGGGGCGTCTTTCGGACTCTTTCCCCATCAGTGCAGGGGCATCTTTCCCTAAGGTACCGAATTAACATTTAATCAGTACAATTTGTTAGCCCTTAAACTACATCCTAAAACAAACTGGTTGGGACAAAGTACACACATAGGTATTAATGTCTCACGACAATAGCAAGTGACATAAAAATTATTTACCTTCTTTGATATTTACAATGTTTTGACACCAATTTTTTTTTTTGAAAGCAGCAAATAAAAAACATGCAATCACCAGCCAACCGTTGTCTGACGGACATTGGCAAATTTTGGTGCAGTTAACAAGGCAGGCTTCCGCTTTACGCCAAGAGCGTTAATTTCCAGGTTCGATTCTTTGTTTTGCCGCTAGAGGGGGTGGGGCGTCTTTTCCACCCTGGGCATCTTACCCCACTCTCCCCTATTGTGTATGCATAGTGGAAAATTCTTGTGCTGCAGCATCGCCATTATTGATTATCAGTTCAGTATTGATGATCGGCGGCGTTATCGAAAATTTAGCTTACACGTGCATCCAAGTTTCTGGACGGATGATTCGCTGTATCCTCAAGAAGTTATCGTTGTTCCTTTGTGGTTGTGTGAAAACCAGGCGGCAGGCGTCGTTTCTCCAATCATGTCCAGCCTTCTACCTTTCTCTGAGTGTTTTAATTCGATTCATCCAACAAATGTGTTTGTTAAGACCAGTTTCCTCCTCTTTCCCCAGCGACTCAACAAAAGGTGTCCACATCTCTGGAGTGGAACTAAAACGCACTGCTACGTACTTATCAAGCAGCAGTTGAGCTACTCCGAGGCGGATGCGATGTGCGCCAGCCGGCTATCGAAGCTGGCCACTGTGGCCGACTACAGCCAGCTGCCCCCCGCGCTGGACCTGGCCGACGTGACGTTCTTCTGGGTGGGTCTGCGCTCGACTCCGGACCGGGCCGGTCGGCTGTACTGGGACGACGGCAGCCTCGTGACGGACACCCACTGGCTGCGGCTGACCTCTGACGAGCCCGACGGCGACCAGTTCGGGCCCGACCACGACTGCGTGGTGGTGAACGGCCTGCGCGCCGAGGAAATGTACGCTGTGGGCGAGTGGGCAGACTACGACTGCTCCGGGAAGTACCGCTTCCTGTGCGCGCTAGAAACGTATAGTTTCTCTTGAAAGTATCGCGTCCTGGGCTGCGGCGGCTCAGCGAGCTATTCCATTCAGTTTGAGGGATTATTCTTGTTTTTGAATCCGCTTACGAGTGCATGTGCAAGCACGGATGCATCCTGTTAGCGGGTGCAACTGATGATTTTTTGGGTATGGGCACGAGTTTCCGGATGTTACCCCCCCCCAAAAAAAAATGTGACAGTCGTGCCGATGACGAGTCAAATTGCTAACTTTGCAATGAAACAAATCTCAACAAATCCTCTGCGAGCAGGGTGGCTTCCGTTGACCACATGCTTAGCTGCCATCACAAGTTACCGGATGGCGACTGCCATCTCCCCCTAGCCCTCCGCAATCCGCAACCACTCCCCTCGCCCCGCCGCGCCGGCTGCCTCCGCGTGTCAGACTTCGGTTAGTGCTACCAGCGGCTCTCAAACCTTTCCGCTCAACCGCGGCTGGGACAGGTGGCGCCTTCCCTCGGAGTCGCGATACTTTCAAGAGAGACTATACTAGCCGACCACCGGCCGCCGGACCATCGGGTACCGGTACCTGGAACCCCGGCCGCTGCTGATCCTGCCCCGACACTGGCCATGTAACTAAATAGCTGACGGACCGACCTCAACAGCACCCGGAAGGTCCGACGCTTCAGGGGATGTCGGCCAGCATTCCGTTAGAAAAGGAAGTCGATTGAAAGAAGGATTGTTTGAAATGAGCTTTTTGAATCTACAAAGTACGAAGTCTAGCGATGTCTGTTGTACTTACCTACTTTGGAAGGGCTTAGTTTGCAGCACGGTAGGTAGGGGAGAGTGGGGTGGGTTGTATCAGTTTTTACTCCGAGACCCATAACCTCGTAACTATCCGTGATAAACTCATTATTTCCATACTATCTCCTTCCTTGATTCTTCTGCTTTTTTGTGCAAAGTAACTTTTCCGCTACCTCTACCAGTTTTTCTTCTACGGTCTGCCGAATAGAACAATGTTTTTGATACAACTTGCCCCATGGCTTGGGTGAGTTGTATCACATGGTGGGGTAATTTGTATCACTAGGTATTTCACGTTTCAGGGAGTGTGCTTGCTACTGGTTTTGAACATAACAACATTAAATGGGGTTAATACAATGTATATGCTCAAAGTCTTCACTTTTATTAGACCAAACTTAGGTCAATGCAATCCGAACGAAACATCGAAACGAACGAAACATCAACAGACTAGATGCAAAAGTGGCCCGTTAAGAGCAAAGAAGCCAACACATTGTGCCGAAATGGAACGAGTATTGACTAGCCACCTACAAACGCGAGACAGGGCTTAGCTTTCGCGATCAAAAGCAACATACCCATACATACATACATGTTACAACATACCCCACCCGGCTCTGATACAACATGTACCTCGCCGCTATCTTGGAAAAAAACATCCTCGTGCTCAAAAACAGCGGACAGCTGGAGAAATCCATTTTCACTAACGCAGCCTTAGAACCTACCCTCCAGTGGCGCAGCCAGGGGGGGGGTCAGAGGGTCAGCTGACCCCCCCGAAATTTCTGTCAGGGGCCCGCTCGAGAGAGAGAGAGAGAGAGAGAGAGAGAGAGAGAGAGAGAGAGAGAGAGAGAGAGAGAGAGGGAGAGAGAGAGGGAGAGAGAGGAGAGAGGTCCTAATCTAATCGGACGATCCCGCTTCGAGAAATGCCTACTGGGACACCACGGGTGAGGGGTCGGCCTGGGGCCCCAGGTGGACGGGGCCCGGGCCCCGGGTGGATGGGCCCGGGCCTACCGTGGATCGTCCGGGGCCGGGCCCAAGGGTGGATAGGACCCGGGCCCCCGGTGGATGGGGTCCGGGCCCCCCGGTCGACGGGTCCGGGCCCCCGGGAGAACAGATCTGGGCCCCCGGGTGGATGGGGCCCGGGGCCCCCGGGAGAACGGGCCCGGGCCCCCTGGGTGGATGGGCCCGGGCCCCCGGGTGGATGGGGCCCGGGCCCCCGGGAGAACGGGTCCGGGCCCCCCGGGTGGATGGGGCCCGGGAGAACGGGCCCGGGCCCCCGCCGGATGGGTCTGGGCCCCGGAAGAACGGGCCCCGAGCCCCCGGGAAAACGGATCCGGGCCCCGGGTGGATGGGGCCCGTGGCCCCGGTGAATGGGTGGATGGGGCCTGGCCCCCGGGAGAACGGGCCCGGGCCCCCTGGATGGACGGGGCCCGGCCCCCCGGTGGATGGGTCCGGCCCCGGGCCCCGGGTGGACGGGGCCCGGACCCCCGGGTGGATGGCGCCCGGGCCCCCTGGTGGACGGGCCCCGGAGCCCCGGGTGGACGGGGCCCGGAGTCCAGGTGGACGTGACCCGGGCCCCCGTGTGGATAGGGCTCGGGGCCCCGTGTGGATAGGGCCCGGGCCCCCGGGTGAATGGGGCCCGCTAGGGTGACCCGCTTGCTCCGCAACGCGAACAAGGGGTATTTTCGATGGTGAGCGTTTGGTTGGTCGTGTCCGTGGGTTATGTATTCATTTCGGTGGATTGCTTTTTGACAGCTAAGCATTTCGGTTTGGGAAAAAACATCCATCGCATCGAGGTGCTCGCGTCTGATAGCCATGCGTTCTACTATAGAACATGCCAAGTGTATCATAACATGGGTTGACGTAGGTTATTGAAAAATGAAAGCCATTGATGAATTACTATGTAGAGGTTTGAAACATTTATACTTGTAAGAATATTGTTGCTCGTCATGCAAAAGCGATGATTGATATAGGACAAAATTGAATGTTATTTCCAACTATGCCATTTTCAATAGTCAAACGTACCAGGTTGTACAGCAATACCCGTGTAATTAAGTAAGTCATGAACAAATACCATTTTCTCCAGCGATTTGTTCCACCTTGCTTTGGATCAATTAGCTTTTCACAATTTTTCCATGAGAGGCGGTACATTTCTCTTGCCAACAGGTGGTGTTTGAACCCGGCACCCGTTCCGTCTGACAGTCACCCGATAATAGCATTAAGTCCAAAATGCGTCCGAAACGTCAATTTTTCAAGCATAAGTGCCCTCATGGGCGCACGTGGCGAGTGCCATTCCTGCACCGCTCACCATTCGATAGCCCGTTCGATTCTCATACACACATGTTTCCCATGCCGATCGGACCCACGGTTACCGAGATACTGCACGGAGACTGGACCTGTGTCGGGCAAATTTAGCCATTTTCGCTCAATTTTGCAAGCCGATTTACACGTGTAAAATCTATGACGCGAATTCGCACTTTTTGAGCACGCGCCATGTGCTCACCGCCAGCCCGATCGAGCTGAGACCCCTCACAGGCACGTTGCCCATCCTTGTTCTATACGTTGCGCAAATTTCAGCGCACTAGGTGCAACGGTCTGGCCCAGGGCTGCGAAGTCGATGGATTTTAGGTGACCCCGACTCCGATTCCAAATCCGGCTTCAAAAATCGTCTCCGACTCCGACTCCAACTCCGACTCCGACTCCGACTCCGGATGGTTCTAATAAAATCCATATCCTGATACTGAAGTTCATTCAGGTCGGGTCAGGTTAACCAGTAGGGGTCCTGCCGGGTATTCGTAGTACTTAACTACGTGTCAACCGCCTCTGACAGCTTCGTAACATGTTACGAAGGCACCAAAACTACTTCTTAAATGTTCAAATGGTTGCTAAAATCGAACTCAGCTCCAAAAAAACTAGCCTAGAAACATGCATAACTTGAAAAAGTGTACCGAGGTCATCATAGGTCAATGACCTGACCTGACTTGACATCACCCTTATGCATGGGAGCAACATCAAATCACATGTTTGAACGCTTGAAACCACGAAAGGACTGCAAACGTGCGGCTAATGAGAGCCGGCATACGCCGAACCGCGATTCTGGCCAAACATGGTCTCGGAAAGTAGGTCAAAGGTCATTTGGGTCAGGGTCATGAAATTTCTAGGGTAGGTGTCAAATTGATCAGCGCGAGGGTACTGAAAGTTACGTCGCGATCAGCCGCTTTTTACGCGAGTTATTCGTGAAAAAACCTTAAGGGGTTGCATCAACCCCTCCCCCTCCCCCGTGCCGGCGAGGGTTAAAACTTTTTTATGAGCGAATTCACGTAATGAAGAAGAATAAAGGCACAATCTACTACAGCAGCCAATAGATGATTTAGGACAGGCACATGGGACTACTTAAATCTTGTCCGACAGAAGCAGGCAACAGTTCCGATTGCCTATATGCTATGCATGTTGCGGAAGGGGCACATTTCGGCCTCGAAAGATACGAATTCATACGTCATAGTAGCATATTTCTGTCATGGTCAACTTGCGCAAAAATGGAACACCGGGTGATTACCGAGCTATGGTTCTATCCAAATTTTCTGATTCAAACTCGCTCAGGGTTATCGTGCAGTTAAAGGGGCCCGCTCAGCAGAATGCGTATGAAATATTGGAGATTCTGAAAAATGGGTGGGGGGCCCGCACGCTAGGGGGCCCGCTTTGAAGGCGATGACCCCCCCGAAACGAAATCCTGGCTGCGCCACTGCTACCCTCACCACCGCTACGGAGATCTTTCAAATTCGTGCACATATAAATGCCCAAAACACACATTTTCTTGCCACTCATTTTTTAGAATGACATTAAAAAACATAAAATCGGCTCTCACCTCGAGACGCGTCCACCCAGCCACACGACAGAACATGGGGAAAGATGGCGCCCGGAAAACCTCGTCGGCTGGTCGTGTCACGAGCGCTATCTATTGGATAAGTTTGGCACAATTCGCCCTGATACAACTTGGACATGATACAACTCTCCCCGCTCTCCCCTAATATTGATGCTATTTTTGGCTCTATCATTCCTGTGTTTGGTTCGTTCAGTGAGGCTCATGGTCTTGCGTTACTTTGTAAGTTTGTTTTTCGATGCTGGCTGGAAAGTATTTGGTATTCTCTTAACCCGCGCAACAAAGGGGGTCTGCGCCAACTTAAAACCGACGGGGGGGGGGGGCGGTTCAAGGTTGACCGGGTCTCCCTGAGATCTCGAGAACGAAGCAATGTGGAGACAAGCGGTAAACGGCATGGGGTACGCACTACGCACGGACAAGGTCTACAATTTTTTCCGATGGTCATTTTCGGCCTTCGGGTCAGTTCAAAGATGACGTCACAGGGGTCAAAAAAATAAAATGGCGCTAGAAATGGAGTTTTTCTCGAATGACTGGAATTGGTCAAACTAGGAACAAACTAATGGCACCATCGTGATCCTCTCGTCAATCCGCATCGAACCATATATTTGTTGACCTCGAAAGGTCAAGGTCAAAGTTTGACCTCATGTCACGTGAGCTCAAGGTCAACATGTACATATATCATTCAATGCGTCTTAAACGAGCCGAACACGATGAGACCATCCGCGCGGCTGTATCTCGTGTCTGTTAGGAGTTATTACCAAAAAAAAAACTTTGGTGACCCTTGAAGACGTCACATGACCTTACAGTTGCCCAAGAGCAAAAAAGGCCTAAAGGTAGTCAAGGTTGATCGTATATAGGGTCATTCATTCATGGTATATTGGGCCATTCCGACGCGTTTTAGTGGAAAAAGGAGTTGATTTTCCCCCATTGACTTATAATGGGGAGGTCAAGAAATTGACCTGACTTTAGGTCATCGATATCGAAATTCCGAGATATACCTACAAATTGTAGCTACTAATTGCTTCGTTACATCCTGCGACTTTCAAAGGCCTCCGTCATCTGCTGTAGCTCTGACACGGTGACAAAGCTGCAAAAAAGTGACTTGAGGTTGGGTCATTCGAAGTGACCTGGTGACCTGACCTTGAAGGGAGGAGGTTCAAACTTGCACACCATGTATAAAATTGATGAGGGAAAAGTTATGCCAAATTTCGCCGCGTTTTTTTTTTGCGCTTTTCACAAAAAACCTCAGGGCGGGGGGGGGAGGGGGCGGTCAACCGCCCCCTCCCCGTCGGAGCGCGGGTTTAGGTCACTGAAGCAGCCAGTAGGTCGTCAGGGTACCTATTTGTTTTTCTCATTTAATGGAGCAGGGTTGTGCTATGTCGTGGGTTTACTGTTTCTGGAAATATAAGGGCAGGTACGGCCCTCCAGCAAAGGGTGGTTTGTCAGCCGATGTCGAAACGTCATGTTAGACTGAACGTCATACATACTTTATTCCAAAAAGAGCGTCTTCACAGACAATATGATAATTTACGGCCAGCATTCCTTGCGGTTGCTTTGACCACATATGTAGTTGTTATGAAACAGCAACTACGTCTACGTCCAACTTCGCGTACATGCTTGATGCGTTGTGCAATGTACAGGTCTCGCGGGTTTTACATAGCTGTAGGTTTTGCACCTAGAAAATTTAGTGTACTTCAGGCTATATCTTCGTCGTCTTAAGCTTTTAAGTGTTGAAGATGCGATTGACTTGTTGGGTGACAAGCCGGTCATAATCGTGTAAAATGGCTTCATCGTAGACCCGAGACCGATTAGTTTCTGAGATATAACCGGAAATGTAATAGTGCAAAACCTACCGCTTAATCTCGCGAGAGCCGTACATATATTCCCTCATCTTCGGCAGGGGCGTAACTTTTTGGTTTTCGTTGTGGGGGGGGGGGGCGCAACGCTGTCAGGGGCGCCTTTTTAAGGGCATGGGGGCGCCTCCCGTGACTATCTAGAAATAAGTCTTGTTTCAGTTTACGGCAACATTTTTACCATAGCACGTTGTTTTTGTGCCGTTGTATTTTGGCAGGTTGTGTTTTTTTTTCTGAATTAGTGCGCCAAAAGCACGGAATTATTTTGAAACCAAGTACATTTTGAAAGTGATTTGGGGACCAGAGAACGGGGGCGGTTTGTGGAATTGGCCATTGGGGACCAGGGTAGTGACGCCTTATAACACAACGCATATGGTAGTTCTTCTAAAGAAACGAGACGAACTGTGGCCTGGTCGGAATCGGCTGACAGAACTTTGTCAGCCGAGAATAAGCCGAAAAGTCATGGTCTCTGGGGTAGGAATCTCTACCATTCTCGAGATAGAACCCTCTAAAGTTCTTACTATCCATGACCGGGCGATCCCGATTTGGCTGAAAATTTGCTCACAGCGCCTCCTCAGCACGCTGATTCCGAAAATCATGGTCTCTAGACTCTAGGATGGGAATCTTTACCGTTCTCGAAATAGAACCCTCTAAAGTTTTTGTCACCCATGACCGGGCCATCCCGATTTGGCTGAAAATTTCCTCACACAGCCTTCTCAGCACGCTGATTCCGAAAATCATGGTCTTAAGGTTGAGAATCTTTACCCTTCTCGAGATAAAATCCTCTAAAGTTTTCGACACCCAAGACCGGGCCATCCCGATTTGGCTGAAAATTTGCTCAAACATCCTTCTCAGCACGCTGATTCCGAAAATCATAGTTTCTAGGATGGGAATATTAACCCGCGCCCCGCTGGGCTATTCAGCCATACGCGCCCTGCTGGGGGGGGGGGGGGAGGGCAGATTCTGCCCCCCTGTCTAACTTCCGAACCGATGGTCGTAGAAAGACGGGGAAAACGGCAATCGAAATCTCTCAACAAGGCGGATCTTAACACGCGCAGTGGAGGGGGGGCGGATTTCGCCCACCCCTCCTGTTTTTCGCCAATAACTCGCGCCGCAAGCATAATATCAATGTGAAATTTCGGCTACCTGTCCAGAATTGAATTGCGGATCTTCTCGTGCAAGAACTAAGAAAATCGGTTCGCAACTTTTCTGGTAATAGCGGTGTAAAGTCAAACATCCTGCCGCCGCGGCGTCGCGGCGGCGCGGCGGCCGGCGCTAGCCGTTACGCGCCGCCTGAATTGTAGACTGTGCCGGGGCGGGACGGTTCCGTCTTTACATCGCGCTCCTTACCGCTGATTATATCAGATTCGCGTCAAATTCGGTGAAAATACTCAAAAATGTACAGGCAATCATATGGTTAAAAAATTTTGAAAATCAGCCGGTAACAACTTGAGTTATGAGTGTGTAAACACAAAATTGTGATTGCCGCGTTTCCCGCGTCGGCCGATGCCGCTTCAGCCGGCGACATCTTACCCTTAGCAGGCTTCTAACTGCCATATTTATCGTTGGATTATCTAGAAATTCACCATACATACTCACAAATGTTTGTTCTTTCGTATAGTGGAAGATTTTAAAAAATCAGCCGGTAACTTTTTGAGTTATCGGCGTGTAAACTCAAAAAAGTCGCTAATGTGGCAGATTTGACCACATTTGACCTCATTTGACCTTGAAGATATTGACCTAGGGTCATGAAATTCACACACAACAGAATTCCCCATGGCTCCCACCTACCCTCCAAATTTCGTCTTTCTAGCTCCACTGGGAGCTGAGATCTTAGGGGGGGGGGGGGGCGACATCCGCCCCCCTTCCACTGGGCGTAGTACTCGCAACCCTTCCACTGCGCGTGTTAAGAGCCAATTTTTTTTGCTTAAGTAGGTCAGAGGTCAGGTCAAGGTCAGGTCAAGGGTACAAGGTGCAAGTTTCTACAGTATCGGCCTTGCACCGTAGTTGCCGAAGAATGGACTGAGACTGATTGCCCAAAACGTGTTCTTAGACTACCAAGACAATATTCGTTGCATACAATGTCATTCAAAGGTCAAGGTCAAGGTCAGGTAAAGTCATGTCAGGTCACCAAAAACAAAATATAGAAAAGGTCATGTGCAACACATGTTTTATGGGTCATTTTACTCATAGAATTCAATAGGCACACTCAATAAGTGATAGGGACCACCTCTGGATAAATTTCAGGTCGAGGTCAGGTCAAGGTCAGGTCAAGTGAGGTCAAATTTTGAAGTTGGTTGTTAAGGCCTAAAAAGGTGTCTATCTGATGCAGTTTTTCACGGCGAATCGAATGGTGCTATTTTTCTTTCCGTACGAGGTCTAGAACTGCCAAAAAATTATTTTTTTCCCAATTTTTTTTGTGTGTCGTGTGACGTCATAAAATTTTGAATAACTTCCACATTTTTGAACCGATTCTTCTAAAAATTGGTATGTAGGTGCACACTGCACATAGACCACTTCTTTGACATATATTCCGGTTTTTTTGATACAGTCAAAATTTTGGATTTCATAAATATCTTCCCAAAAAAAGTCAGTTTTTGAAAGAAATTGGGCCAAAATCCAAAATTTCCAAAAAAAAACGAGATAGCCATTTGATAGACAAAGTAGAATCACGTATAACCTTTTTTTTGTTACGTCTTGATTCCTTTAAAAATGAAGATGTTAGCGGCTAGAGATGTCAATCGGATACCAACATTTTGGTATACCGATACCAAACCGATACCAACTTGGTATTTGGTATTTCAATCCTCCTATCTTTGGTATTATGTTGGTATTATGAACCCTCACAAATATATAAGAGGCTGATAAATTGGTATAAATTTGGTATTTGCCTCATGTTCCTACACTGAGAAACACTCAAGCCTATCCATGGTTCTCGGAGACCATGCAGGGGTCGTTCTGGTCTTGTATGAGAGCCTCAATTGGGGAGAACTTTGTTTACAGTTGTTGGTCTCCAGTTTGGTAAAGTTCTCAGGTTTTTCCCGTAACGTTCTCGAGTGAGAATGGTGTGCTATCTTGAACGAGAACTTTGCCCGGATAAGGTACTCTTATACTGCGGGAAGATCTCCCATTAGAACCTTTACCAGGTCATGAGATCATAAACGAACACAATTCCCGCTCATAATATGATCCTGTATGGTCTCCGAGAACTTTACAACTTAAGAGCGCCGGCTTTCCTGGCACGACATTCGCGCTCACGACCCATTCCCCCCTCTCCCCTCCCTGTAGAGCGCCAGCTTTTCATGGCACAGCATCCGCGTTCTCGATCCTTCCCATTCCCTCCATGCACAAACAAGGTAAATAACAGGCATGTATATTTATTGTGTCAGATGTCAAAAAACTCACTCTGGAACAGAACATGCGATGCAGTCATTCGATGCGAACATTTTGTTTCAAAAGCTGCCCAAACCCTTTCGCTTGCCGCCCCAGTCAGTACCGACCAGCGTGCTGGGTTTCAACTGTGTCGTTTAGCAAGAGACCATAATATCTCCCGGTGCACGACAGCTCAGTTCCTTTACTTTACTTTTAACACGGAATGCAGGTAAGTGCAAAAATGCATGTCAAGCGGCACTCCCCACGGTCCACAGACTGTGCGAACGATGTACAATTCAAACACTGTTAAGTACAGGCACGTACAATAGTTACACAGGCACAGACATTAAAAAGTTAATACAGGTAAAATGCATGGGCTGGCATGTGAACACTACCGACGGCAGTCCATGTGAGACCGAAGTCTAGCCATAGGAGCGGCGGAGGCGACGACAGCCGGTTGGCCGCTCTAGACAGTTTGCGCAGCTGGTAGCTGCATCTGGCTGGGGAGGAGCTACTCCAGCATGGCAGCCTGCTGACTGCTGAACCATGAGCGCCATCAGACGCTCCAGCTGCTCGTTGTCTCCCATCACCGGTACGAGCGATCCGACACGACGGTGTTAACTTATGTGCGTCTCTGAATCGGTGTCGCGCACAGGGTCAATCTCACTCGCGTACTGGCCACGCCACGCATATTATCGATTACACCACTATTTCACTATTTCACTGCGGCCGGACCGTCTCGGCGAACACGCCTCACCTCACCTCGCGGCACTCAGCTGTGTTGACACCAGCGCCGCTCGGACGATACTGACCCTCGGCCGCTCGGCCCGGCCCGGCCGGTCAAGGTCGTTCAAGGTCACGGCTGTCAAGGCGCGACACGCGTGACCCAGGGCCAGGACACAACAGGGACATTTTGGCGTTGTGCCCGATGAGTTGCCTCACTTCGGTGTCCAACATTGAGAGCATCGTCTCTACGGCTTCTTGCTCTGAAAGGGAGAGAAGACAAATATTAGAGAAACGGCAGAAACGCTTAATTTCTGAGCCATATCCTCAAAGCACACGAACTGGTATTTAAGCAGATTTTGCTAACACTGGCAAACAGATTGAGATGGCAATCGCAACCTACCTATATCCCAAAAATGGGCAATGGCACACAGATTTTGCCACCTCCCAGAGTAAGTAATTACCTTTGCTGTGGTTACTTTCAAGCTGTTAAGTGCACACAAAGAATACAGAAAACAAACTCACCATGAGACGTTCGCGCTGTGCGCCAGACACCAACCCGCGAAAGGAACAACCACGCTGCCGGCAGCCTTCGCAGTGCTTTCGAGAAAGGAAGGACCGGAAGCACTGAGGCATTATAGAGATGTTCCTTAGGGATATCCATTTGAATTGGTTTGAACTGTAAAAATCGATAAACATCGTGTCATATAGTAAGGCTCTTTTTCATTAAAAATTATTTCTTCTACTGAAAAATACATGTTTTATTTTTATCAATAATTGCTATTTTCCTAAGCAAAAATGGAATCGCAGCACTTCAAACTGCTCTACTCTTAACACAGCGCCACCTACGCTTTTAGTTTCCTTCTGTGCTGACATCTGTCGTCAAAACACGTCAGCTGCGAGAACTATAAGGAAAAAAGTGAGAAGTTTACCATCCTTTCTGACCGAATGACTGCTGGTTCGAATCTCACCGCAGACCGACTGTTTGCGTTACACGGGTAGCTAGACAACTTCCAGTACTAAACTATCTCGGTCAAGACCAAATCCACTCCTGAAACCGAAGTGGAGACCATGCACAGTTCTCGGGAAAGACCAATTCCTCAAAGCGGCAAAATGGAAACCATCGAAGGTACTCAGGTGAGTACTATCAGTATAAGTTCTAAAATGTGTTTCTCAGTGTAGGTTGGTTCGGTTTCGGTATTTCCTCACGGTTTTGGTTGGTATTTGGTTTGGTATCGGTATTCCGATTTTCAATAATTGACATCACTATTAGCGGCGTTTGAAAGTTTGCCATTTTTGAGGCGAAAATGGCGAACATGACGTCACTAAAACGTCAATTTCTCAAAAAAAAATTCGACGGATTTCGCTCAAATTTTTAAGGAACGTGTCAAATTGATGTATGATAAGGTACTGAAAGTTTGACGTCGCTGACGTAACGCGTTTAGAAGTTATTGGCGAAAAACGGGAGGGGGGGGCAGATTCTGCCCCCCCCCCAGCGGGGCGCGGGTTAAACGTTCTCGATACAGAACCCTCTTAAGTTTTCGTCACCCATGACAGGGCCTTCCTGATTTGGCTGAAAATTTGCTCACAGAGCCTTTTATGCATGCTGACTCAAAAACTGGGTGTTATTGGTGGCAAAAGCCTTAGAGGATTATATCTCGAGAACGTTTAAGATTCCCACCCTAAATACTATTATTTTCGGAATCAGCATTCGGAACCAGCGTGCCGAGAAGGCTCTGTGAGCAAATTTTCAGCCAAATCGGGATGGCCCGGTCATGGGTGGTAAGAACTTTAGAGGGTTCTAGCTCGAGAACGGTAAAGATTCCCACCCTAAAGACCATAATTTTCCGAATCAGCATGCTTAGAAGGCTCTGTGAGCAAATTTTCAGTCAAATCGGGATGGCCCGGTCTTAGGTGTCGAAAACTTAAAGTGTTCTATCTCGAGAACGGTAAAAATTCCCACCCTAGAGACCATTATTTTCGGAATCAGCGTGCTGAGAAGGCTCTGTGAGCAAATTTTCAGCCAAATCGTGATGGCCCGGTCATGGGTGGTAAGAACTTTAGAGGGTTCTATTTCGAGAACGGTTAAGATTCCCACCCTATTGAACAATACAATGAAATAGGCAATGAATTGAAAATATGAAGAAAAAATGTGTGAACGACCACTGAGCATGAGTTTTAAAATCCCATGTAAGGTGGGAAATAAATCATGATACAAGGTAAACCAGAATAGCTGAACAAACAGTAAATATGAACACTGAGAGATAAACGATGTATAGGTTTAAATAACACGTAAAAATGTATAAAGTGAAATGAAAAATATAAGAAAACATTAAAAATAGACATATTTAAAATCAAAAAAATATAAAATCAATAAGAATCACCTACCAAGAGTGACTAGTAGCCCGGAGGTGGTGGTAAGTTTGCAACGTATTTGATGACATGAGCTTTGTACGCAAAAAAGCTGGTCGTGAAAAAGTCGTCTTTGGAATGAGCGAGGAATGAGTTTGTCTCTCTCGCGACACGACAGACCAACCCGTTCTGGACCGTGCTGATTCGGGCGCGACTCTCAGCAAACAGTGCTGCAGTGCGCGTCGGTCGGATAGGCACGCGTAAGGGGAATCGGGATAAGAGTATCTCAGAGTTCAGTTTCTCAGGGTGGAATCTTTACCGTTCTCGAGATAGAACCCTCTAAAGTTTTCGACACCCAACACCGGGCCATCCCGATTTGACTGAAAATTTGCTCACAGAGCCTTCTAAGCATGCTGATTCCGAAAATTATGGTCTCTACACTGAAAACACTTTGGAAGAACGTTAAGAACGTACAGGGGTATTTAGACCCCTGTGGGGTAAAATGTTATGCCACCGTTTTTCAGAACCCCCATGGCTCTTCACGTAGACGGCTTTGCATTCTCATCAAAAGAATCCACACGATTCTTCCAAAGACTCTTATGAGGTCTAGGGTTTAAAATAAGAGCGTTCTTAGCACCTAGATAAGAACTCCAAAGGGTCTGTGAAGAAGTCCCTGAGGTTTATAGGGAAACCACCCTGTGTTCTGAATATTGGTTGTAGAACCCTTTCAGTTCTATTGCAATACTGCAAAATCCCCGTTCATTCCTCTATTGAACCTCCCATGCATGGCTATCCACCTGCGCCGTCACATCTGCTGCGCAAACACAGTACTTGATACACCTTAAAATGTATTTACCTTCCTCTTTACTCTGAGCAATCAGCCTGGAAGTCTCCAGTCAGGAACAACCAGCCCGCAACCAGCCCATGCGATCAGCCCGCAACCAGCCCGCATTCAGCCTGCGATCAGCCCGCAATCAGCCTGCAGGAACGCTTTCCCCTCGGCCGTGTCACTTGCCTTACACATCCAAGCCAAAGAATTCCACAGCCTTTCGGGCATGTTTAATTATTCAGGCTGATTCCTTCACGCTCAGGGTTGCTTTCTGTACAAATATGAACACATTTTTAGCTTTAGCAAGTGGATGTTTTCCCAAACACAGTATGTATGAACTATAGCCCATGTCAGCAGCCGGGTGGCGATATCGCATTTTCCCAAACAACATACAGTTTCTCCTTCCACCACCAGCTTCAAGCCAGCGTTTTCGACGATGTCGACGTCTCCGCACGCCAGGACGCTCTACTCAGACTCCAGGGCCTCAATCAGAGCGCAGATGGCCTCGTCCCCTAGAATGAAGAGTCGGGCGGATGCGTTATTCAACAGGCAGGGAGTAAAGAAACTTAGATTGACTTCAGATACCATGAGCCTACTCCAAAAATAAAATAATGCACTTAACATATAAAGTGCAGCTAGATAAAATATTGCACTAATCAGCAAGAACATATGTTTATTAAAATCAGCCAAATTTATACCTAAATCAGTTGACCCCAAAATGGCAAGCTGATTCTATTCCTGATTTATCTTCATTTGGAAGATTTGTCTAAATACCACATGCATAATTTAAGCTATGGGGCATTTATACAACATTTAAGTACTTACTGCATTGATTGGTCTTGCATATGAATTGTCTTCATCCAATGCATTCATCCATGCATTTGCAGAGCGTTGTGATATTGCTTATTATTGTCAATCACAAGTAATATAAATAATACACAACACTTGACAAGCCAAAAGTTAACCTTATTTCAGTTCTTCTTCGATTACTTGCCATTCACCCAATCTTGCACCAGCCGCTCGTCACTGCACAAAGCGTGATCCAACGCGATCGAAAAATGGCGATCGGTTCCGGTGGACGCTAGAACGTGGTACCGCGGGCGTGGTCTTGATGAAAGCCATTACACTGAATAAACCACAACCCCTTCTTCTTAAACCCGATGCTAGTTCGTGCAAAACCTTCAAAAGGTTTATCTTTCGCGCGCCTTGTGTGACGTAATATCACGTGACTAGGGAGAACGAAGAAGAACCGATGTTGGTCGAGTTGAAGCCCCCTGGGGCCGCTAAGACTGCACGCGAAGAAGCAGCACGTGTCTTCGAGTTCGGTCTATGTGAAACACTGTGTGTGTTCTTCATGAACCAGACGTTCTGCTTCGCCTCTAAGCCAGTGTACCCTAATACCCTAAAAACCTAAGTGTGGAATATTTTAAGATGCTTTTGCATAACGTTCTTTCAACTTGTTTTCAGTGAATGATATACATGATGACCTCGAGGTCACGTGACCTGAAGTCAACCTTTGACCTTGACCTTTCGAGGTCAACATATATATCATTCGATGCGGATTGACGAGAGGATCACGATGATGCCCTTAGTTTGTTCCTATCTTGACTAATTCGAAAGTTATTCGAGAAAACTCTCTCCATATCTAGCGCCGCCATTTTGACTTTTTCGACCCCTGTGACGTCATCTTTGACCTGACCTGAAAATGACCTTGGTAAAAATTGTAGATCTTGACCGTGCGTATCCGATGCCGTTTACCGTTTGTCGCTGCGATGTGTAGTTTTTGAGATCTGAAGGGAAGGGGGGGCCGAATCGGCCCCCCCCCCGCCAGTTTCTTGTCCCGGCGGAGCCCGCCAGGAATAGGGTTAATCTTGTGACTCCGTCTTTTAGTGGGTCAAGTGCCTGTTGACGGTCTGTTGAATAAATACAAAAAATACAAAATACACCCTAAAGACCATGATTTTCGGAATCAGCGTGCTGAGAAGGCTCTGTGAGGAAATTTTCATCCCAAATCGGGATGGCACGGCCATGGGTGGTAAGAAATTTAGAGGGTTCTATCTCGGGAACGGTAAAGATTCCCACCCTAGATACCATGATTTTCTGAATCAACGTGCTGAGAAGGCTCTGTGATTCAATTTTCAGCCAAATCGGGATGGCCCGGTCATGGGTGTCGAAAACTATAGAGGGTTCTATTTCGAGAACGGTTAAAGGGACCCTCCCACCTTCAAAAAAGTTAATGAATTGGCATGAAAGTGACGTCGCTCGGTTCAGAAAGAGCGAAAACGAATATCTACCAAATTTCACCGAAAAATACTCACCGGTTTTCAAGATATTATACTTTTACTTTGGTTTACTTTTTGGGATCTTCGCTGTTCTTAGCGACTTTATTTGGAAGCAATAGTTTGGCAGCTGAAAGTGCGGCACTTGCTGCGCGCAAAGCAGCGTATGCCACCGCGCGCTAACGCTAAGGAACGTTTTAGTCAAACATTTAAAAATCGTTAGATCTGCGCTGACGTCACACATTCAGAGGGGTATTCAAAAGCATAAGCCCCTCTGAATCCAAATGCTGCAATTTAAATTACAAATTTCAAATTTGAAATCCAATATTTCCGATTTAAGGCATTTCTCGATGTTGTGAGTGCCGAAACCGGTAATTGTAAGCCAGGGACCCCATTTTGGCTATCTCAACTCAAATCTAATGTTAAGGTGGGAGGGTCCCTTTAAGATTAATTCCCACCCTAGAAACCATGATTTTCGGAATCAGCGTGCTGAGAAGGCTCTGTGAGCAATTTTCAGCCAAATCGGCAGGGGCGGCGGATTCGGGGGCAGGGGGGGAGCTGCCCCTGGCAAACTCGTGGGCCGGCAGAAGTATCTTTTTGCCCCCCCCCCCCCATAATTTGTGACAAAGCTTAGACAAGAAACCATGTACCTGATTATTCTGTTCGATCATCTGACGATGTAACCAGATGCCCATATACTTTATCATATATCGTTGCCTTTCTTAGCCCTATTCCTGGCGGGCTCCGCCGGACAACGCGGGGGGGGGGGGCGATTCGGCACCCCCCTGCAGATCTAAAAAACTACACATCGCAGCGACAAACGGCAAACGGCGTTTGATAGACCTCGTTTAAAGATCTACAACTTTTACAAAAAAAAAACATTTTCAGGTCAGGTCAATATTGAGGTCACCAGAGGTCATCAACGATAAAATGTTTTGGAATTAGTTACCTATATAACTTTTAAACTAAGAAACATAGAGACATAAAACCAATACATTTTTTGTTGCTCTCGCCGAGGCGATGCGAAATAAGTATGTGATGACCTTCACAGGTCAATTTGAAATTTGACCTGAGGTCAAGGTCAGGTCATTCATCAATGAGGTTGTGGGGTATGGTCATACTGCATACCAAACGACGCGCCTTGACCAGGCGAGCAGTTTGGTACCACTTACAAGTCTTTAGCACCATCATGTCGTGATTTATTGACAGAAAAACGATTTTTGACGTCACATGACCTCAGATGACCTTTGCCGGTGCCCCTGTCAATTAGCGGCACAAGGATCATCACCGATGAGATAATCTTCCATAATACTGAAAGAATTGGGTGGTTTTGACTCGTTTTACACGAAGCAGGAGGCGTATCAATATTTTCCCATAGGCTTGCAATGTAAAGGTCACGAGTCTGGCCTGACCTCAGGTCACAGATATGAAAATTCTGAGATACACAAATTTTACATACTGGTACCCTAACAAAAAACCTGAAGAGAAGAAATTGATCGGTCAAAAACTAGCTCTGGCGTGATTGCAAACTTTTCTGAAGTGGGGTCACCAAACCGCCTCTGGTGACCTGACCTGACCTGACCCGGCAATTTTTTTTGTCAAAATGTGCGCAATGAATGTTTAGAAAAAGTCACCGAGTATGAGCTTTCAGTCTTGCGGCGTTTGGCAATGGCACAAGAAAAACCTGAAGGGGGGCCTTAAAGGGACCCTCCCACCTTCAAAAAAGTTAATGAATTGGCATGAAAGTGATGTCGCTCGGTTCAGAAAGAGCAAAAACGAATATCTACCTAATTTCATCGAAAAATATTCACCGGTTTTCAAGATATTAGACTTTTACTTTTGTTTACTTTTTGGGATCTCCGCTGTTCCTAGCGACTTTATTTGAAAGTGCGGCATTTGTTGCGCGCAAAGCAGCATATACCACCGCGTGCTACAAAACGTTTTAGTCAAACATTTAAAAATCGCTAGATATCTGCGCTGACGTCACACATTCAGAGGGGTATTCCTATGCATTAGCCCCTCTGAATCAAAATGCTGCAATTTTGAAATTCAATATTTCCGATTTAAGGCATTTCTCGATGTTGTGAGTGCCGAAACCGGTAATTGTGAGCCAGGGACCCCATTTTGGCTATCTCAACTCAAATCTAATGTTAAGGTGGGAGGGTCCCTTTAAAGCCCCCCCCCCCCGCCAGGAATAGGGTTAAATGGCAAGCGTTCACGTTCAATTGAAGTTTTCCTCTCTTCAAGCTAGTTTTGGAGGCATTATAAGCGTCAACGTGACGCAGCGGAAACCCAGGCCTTTAGGGACCGCTTACAGGGGCGATGGATACGGGGTGGCAGAGGAGGCATCGTTCCCTAAGAAACTTTTGGAGGAGGGGCAAACGTATATTCTTGCCCCTCCATAATTTGTGCCCTAAACATGAGGAAAATTTCCATAACCTGATATTGCAGCTATGAGCTCCTACAGTTTGCCCAACGGTGCCTTTTGAATATATGTAAATGCTAACCATTTCCGCTTTATATCATTTTGTTTTTGTCTTTTCAGATTCGATTTATAGATGTGTGCAAGAGACGCAACTCATACCTTCAGTGGTCGTTTGCCTCTATTTTGTACCTACATAAATGCCAAATCGCAATCGAACGGAGACGGGAAGTGCAAGCCATTCGCTTGCGGGTAGTTAGGACTGATGAGCGCTCATAATAAGCCACTGCCCTGATTTCTTCGAGCGCAACAGTTTCCAGTGCATAAAATGGTAAACGCCGAGGTCGTAAACATTGACGACATTGACCAATGCACGGTATGGTATGACACCCAAAGGCCAGTCATCAGAGATCTGCTTTGGGCATTCGGAGGCTTGTGTGGGGCCAGTGTAAAAACTGGATGTTCACAGTTCAGTATCCGCTTTATTTCAGTTTTCACTATTAAAAAAGTAAAAATTAATGTTAGAAACTTTTGAGGGTTAGGGCACTGATCATTAGTGGGCCCCCCTCTGTCTAAATATATTCCTGCCCGGGGCCGGGATGATTCAATAAATGTCAACGAGGTTTTTTTTAGCGAAAACTCCGAGGGCCGTTAGGCCCGAGGTGCTTTTCGCTAAAAAAGCGAGGTGACATTTATTGAATTCCCGGCCTTAGGGCTGGAAGGTGTTTCCCATACCTGCCAAAAAGCTCACAACTATAATTGATAGTGACGTCAGTAGCCGTGTGGTTCAACGCGTTTAACCACACCCCTTGAACCACACGGCTGGCAATATTAAAGCACTGCATTAAACTTTGAAAAGTGTGGTACAGTGCACGTGCCATTAAAATGCCTGGATGTCTCGATTTAATCATGCAATGTAGCAGGTATGGGAAAAGGCTGACTATAGAATAAAGAGCATGAAGTATCAACCACGAACAGTAGCGGCGGAACACCTTCAATTAAGGGGGAGGGGGCTGCCGACTTTTGGTCCCATTCTTTCCATGCAACGTGCCCTCCCCGTTGCGCCGCCTATGAACACGAAAGCGAAATCTGAGGCATTTTGGAAAAATGAGTATGCCCCGCAGCGTCCGATAACTACCACCTTCCAGTGGGTCAAGCCAACGGGGCCCAAGTCTATAATGGCACCTAACGATAGCACTAACCTTGTCTCACTTTTTGTTGAAGTATATTCCGAATGGTTTCGGCCACAGCCTGGCTGCACTGAGGTCGTTTGGTATGTGCAACTGTAATTAAAGCCACCTGATGCACCCTGACACCAGGCTGAAGCTGTGATTGGAAATGCTTCGTCTTTGCAGATATCACTGGCCGCTGATTCTCAAGTGCCTGAATCGGTAGATGTCGTGGCAAAATTTGGTGTGATAATTTGGACCTCACCGCAGTCAGCGCACCCTAAAGCCCAAATAAAGAAACGCCCCACCCAGAGCTTCTGGATTCTCGTTCCAATCCACCGTTCCTTCACCTCAGCCCACCGCCACGCTCCCTCACCTCAGCCCTCCGTTCCCAGCTTGACGAGCATTTGGACCTTAGTTAACCCGCGCCCGGCTGGGGGTCCTGGATTTCCACGCCCTGCTGGGGGGGGGGTGTTTGAACACCCCCCCTTGTTACTCGGCTCCTGGGCCACGTAGCGATACGCGGAAGGCGGCGTTCGAAAGGGTAACCGGACAAAAAGTCAAAAGGAATAAAGTCAAAAGACAAATAGTCAAAAGACAAAAAGTCAAATGCAAAAAGTCAAACGGGATAAAAGTCAAAAAGATAAAAGTCAAAACGGATAAAAGTCAAAAGACAAAAA